>NC_092151.1:42650791-42961416 GCF_045791955.1 Oncorhynchus clarkii lewisi
TTGAGCAAATACAATGCTATTTCTCTGTAAACAAATTGACATCAGACTTTTAGCATGCTTATAGAGAAGGGCATTTTTTGACACCACACTCCACACAGCAAGTCCCGCAGGGGCTTATTTTAATTATTGTCCAGCCATGTGATCAAGTGCTGCTAAGAAAGACCTAGTTAAGTTGCAGATGGCCCAGAACAGAGTGGCATGTCTTGTGCTTCATAATCAGAGGGCTAATATAAATGATATGCCTGCCAGTCTCTCTTGGCTAAGAGTTGAGGAGAGACTGACTGCATCACTTCTTCTTTTTATAAGAGACAATGTGTTGAAAATTCCAAATTGTTTGCATAGTAAACTTATGCACAGCTCTGACATACACACTTATCCCGCCAGACATGCCACCAGGGGTCTTTTCACAATCTGTAAATCCAGAACAAATTCAAGAAAGCGTACAATATTATATAGAGCCATTATTGCATGGAACTCCCTTCCATCTTCCATATTGCTCAAATGAACAGCAAACCTGGTTTCAAAAAACAGATAAAGCAACACCTCACAGCACAACGCCTTTTCCCTATTTGACCTACATACACTGAACAAAAATATAAACGCAACATGTCAATGCTGGTCCCATTTTTCATGAGCTGAAATAAAACATCCCAGGATTTTTCCATACAACAAAAGCTTATTTCTCTCAAATATTGTGGACAAATTGGTTTACATCCCTGTAAGTGAGCATTTTATCCTTTGTCAAGATAATCCATTCATCTGACAGGTGTCGCATATCAAGAAGCTGATTAAACAGCATGATCATTACACAGGTGCACCTTGTGCTGGGGACAATAAAAGGCCACACTGAAGATATCTCAAGTTTTAAGGGATCGTGCAATTGGCATGCTGACCGCAGGAATGTACACCAATGCTGTTGCCAGATCATTTAAACTTCATTTCTCTACCACATGCCGCCTCCAACGTCGTTTTAGAGAATTTGGCAGTACGTCCAACTGGCCTCACAACCGCAGACCACGTGTAACCCCCCTCCTCCGACGATCCTGCAGGTGAAGAAGTGGATGTGGACGTCCTGGGTTGGCGTGGATACACTTTCGGAGGAGTATTTCTGTCTGTAATAAAGCCTTTTGTTGGGAACTCATTCTGATTGGCTGATACCGGCTCCCCAGTGGGTCAGCCTGGCTGCGCCCCTGCTCAGTCAAGTGCAAACAATAGATTAGGGCCTAATGAATTTATTTGGATTGACAGATTTTTTTATATGAACTATAACTCAGCAACATCTTTGAAATTGTTGCATTCATATTTTTGTTCAGTATGTGTATGTATTTATATGTATAGGACACTTATAATTTGTTAACAGACCAATAAGAAAGAGAGTTCTAAACCTCTCTGCCGATAACAGCTTATTTTCAGGTTTCCCCTCCCCACTCAGACCACTCCCAAACAGTCCTAGCTCAATTCTTGCTTAAGAAATTTGAGTTTAAATATATTTGGCTAAGGTGTATGTAAACTTCTGACTTCAACTGTATATAGGTAGCTGAGTAGGGGTATAAATACTGTGTCTATAACTGTGTTGTAAAGACAGACATACCTGCAGTAAGCACAAACTGACTTGTTTTGTGCTTAGCTAGCGAGTGTTGTCAAGTTGTTGGTCTCATCAAGTAAAGCTACAAATAAACTGAGTGCTGAGGGACAAATGTCTCTTCACATACTGTTGATCGTGTTAGCAAAGTCACAGACGCTCCTGTAGTATTTTTTTTAAATTGTACCTTTATTTAACCAGGTAGGCCAGTTGAGAACAAGTTCTCATTTACAACTGCGACTTGGCCAAGATAAAGCAAAGCAGTGGGACAAAAACAACACAGTTACACATGGGATAAACAAACGTACAGTCAATAACACAATAGAAACATTTGTATAAAGTGTGTGCAAATGAAGTAAGGAGGTAAGGCAATAAATAGGCCAATAGTGGCGAAGTAATTACAATTTAGCAATTTACACTGGAGTGATATATGTGCAGATGAGGATGTGCAAGTAGAAATACTGGTGTGCAAAAGAGCAGAAAAACTCAAATGAATATGGGGATGAGGTAGGTAGTTGGTTGGATGGGCTATTTACAGATGGGCTGAGTACAGCTGCATCTATCGGTAAGCTGCTATGACAGTTGACGCTTAAAGTTAGTGAGGGAGATATAAGTCTCCAACTTCAGTGATTTTTGCAATTTGTTCAAGTCATTGGCAGCAGAGAACTGGAAGGAAGGGCAGCCAAAGGAGGTGTTGGCTTTGTGGATGACGAGTAAAATGGAGCGCGTGCTACGGGTGAAATGGAGAGCGTGCTGCTGGTGATAGTATGGTGGAGCTTTACCTTATAGACCTATAGATAACCTGGAGCTAGTGGGTTTGGCGACAAATATGTAGTGAGGACCAGCCAACAAGAGCATACAGGTCGCAGTGGTGGGCAGTATATGGGGCTTTGGTGACATAACGGATGGCACTGTGATAGACTGCATCCAATTTGCAGAGTAGAGTCTTGGAGGCTATTTTGTAAATAACATCGCCAAAGTCAAGGATCGGTAGTATAGTCAGTTTTACGAGGGTGTTTGGCAACAGGAACCGTATTCTAGATTTATATTTGGATTGTAGATGCTTATTGGGAGTCTGGAATGAGAGTTTACAGTCTAGCCAGACACCTAGGTATTTATAGTTGTCCACATATTCTAAGTCAGAATCGTCCAGAGTAGTGATGCTAGTCGGTCGGGGAGGTGCGGGCAGCGATCGGTTGAAGAGCATGCATTTAGTTTTATTAACATTTAAGAGCAGCTGGAGGCCAGGAAAGGATTGTTGTATGGCGTTGAAGCTTGTTTGGAGGTTTGTTAAAAGAGTATCCAAAGAAGGGCCAGATGTATACAGAATGGTGTCGTCTGTGTAGAGGTGGATCAAAGAGTCACCCGCAGCAAGAGCGACATTGATATATACAGAGAAAAGAGTCGGCCCGAGAATTTAACCCTGTGGTACCCCCATAGAGAACATGAGGTACGGACAACAGGCCCTCCGATTTGACACACTGAACTCTGGGATGTAGTTAGTGAACCAGGCGAGGCAGTCAGAAACCAAGGCTGTCGAGTCTGCCGATAAGAATACGGTGATTGACAGTCGAAAGCCTTGGCCAGGTCGATGAAGACGGCTGCACAGTACTGTCTGTAGGCCGCACAATGTTACGTTTTTAAATTACTGCACAGTCTGTTCTTCACTCCAGACTGGCTATTATTTAAATTAGGACCAGCTAAACATACCAAATACAGTACACTTCACTAACAATTAAGAAGTCTGCATTTTAAAGGCCCAATGCAGCGGTTATCTAAAAATCTAATCATTTCTGGGTAATAAAAGATGCACTATGCAGAAATAGCTTTGGCCATTTCTCAGTGGCTCAAATAATTTCAGTTTGTCACAAAGTAGTGTGGAGAAGCATTGTTTCATCTAAACCTCTGAAATATATTTTCCATAACCAAAAATATTGTATTTTCAGCAGTTTGAAGCCAGTGTTCAAAACCAAAATTAAGACGCAAAAACTAAACTTAAGAACAGCTGTCATTTCCTGGTTGCTAAAATGCAACACTGTTCACTCAATTTAAGTTGAGGAAACAAGCACTGAACAGTGTAGAGAATCCTTGTCCCATCAACAACAAAAAAAAAAATCACTGAAATATATTTAAGTAAAAATCTCAAGCAGGCGTACCATGTTACAGGGAAATGGGATGCAGGGGAGATTTATTTTGAACAGCCTAGTGCTGTTGAAATTCACCTAGCTTCCAAATGACATGTGTGTTTGAGAGTCAGCCTTCACTGACTGTCATAATAGCTGCTAGATAGTGCCAACATTTAAAAAATGAGTGCTACATCGTAGAAAAATGTAGTCGATTAGTACCACAAAGTAGCCTCACAAATCAATTTTAAAAATGTTTATTTTGCTGATGTACAAAACAGTTGTAAAAGCAGAAAATGAGGAATGTACACAGGTTACACCTGTAACATTCACTTGGCTCAAGATGCATAGACATAAAAATGTATAAAACAAAAATGGGTAGAATTTCATAAATTCCCTAAATGTGCTTCTTTAAAACCCAAGCAGCAGGTTCTCATGCACCTTTCACTGATGTATTTAATTAAGGCAGCACTGTAACCATGACCCGTTTTCCAGATCTTTCATCAAACGTTTCTAAAACTAAGGTCTAGTGTACTAGAACCTCCAGGTTGTAGAACACTAGACCAGTGGGTAGCTGGCTGCCGTGGCGATGCCACAGTGGTTCTTCCTGTCTTTGGCCATGTAGATGTAGCCTTTGTCTCCCCACTTATCACTCCAGCTGAGGAAGAGACAAAACATGTTAGTCCCACAGTTCTAGTTAGTAGGAAATTATAGATTCGCTTGTATGACTTAGACCATAGTATCAGGACAACACCAACACTGTATTCAAATAAAGGCAATGTAGAGATGCATATTCCCCGATGAGGAAATCAACCAATCCCGTAGTGGTGACGTAACAAACAAAAAACATCCTAGGAAGATACTATGTACTGTACCTGTTCTTGACAATCCAGAATTTCTTGCCATCTACATCCTCTCCTTCAAAACCGTATCCCACCACCAGAACTCCATGGTCAAGCTCCTCACTGCTGCACTTCTCCTCATAATAGAGCCCTACAGGGAGAGGACATAGTTAAATTAGTGGGCTAAGATACGGAGTTTACCTCAGTATGTAAAACCACCGGATCTCAAAGCTAAAGGTCGTTAGGTAGCGTGTAGCTATTTACTAGACGGCAAAACTGAAATATTGGTAACAAACAATTTACTTCAAAGATGATGCCATTTGTAAATCTTAACTACAGTGTGATAAGGACAGACCAGAATAGCTCACTGCTACCCAAAAATAGTAGGTAGAGAATCCAATCCTTGCAAATATTCTAACACATAATTTAAGTTGCACCGCTAACTGCTACTCACCAGACTGGTAGAACTGGAAGGATTCGTGGCTGGCATCGATGGCGACAGAGACGGGGCCGACAGACGCCACAGCCTTCATCAGAGTGTGCTCCTTGCCACTGGGGATGTCCACGAAGCCGGTTTCATTGACGGCACTGAACTCTGGTCGGTAGTGGCAAAAGTAATCCTCCTGAGTAACCAGATAAGCCCAACGGCCATGATTAGTAAAAAAAAAAACATACTCCAATTATTCAAGCAAGTCAGTCATCCTTGGAGACATAAATCCCACTGTAATGTATATTTCTAAGTTGTAAGTCATTCCAAAATAACAACCATAGGAGTTGGTTCTACAGCAAACTGCATGATCTGGGAGCAGGCTAAAAGAACAGGGCCTTACGTTTAATAAATGCATCTTCATACCCTATTATATTTGAATTCAGACTAATAGAACACAGGGCCTTACCTTGCCCACATAGGGGTAGGACGCCTCTGTGTCCAGGCCGCCGTTGTCCATTACATACTGGAACGCCCGGTCCATGAGACCTCCAATACAGCCCTCGTTGCCCTGGGGTCTGGAGCAGTCCACCAGGTTCTGTTTACTCAGAGACACCAGATTGCCAGTCTTCTTGAATAGCTGGCCCTCTAAGGCACCGGTGGAACTGAACGCCCAGCAAGACCCACATGAGCCCTGGGGGAAAGATTGTTAAACATCTTGTTAGTATTTCATGTCAGAACACACTGACATGCGCATGTAAGTAATAACTATGTATACGCATTTTGCCGCCTTATCTTCTGTATACTGTAAATTACAATCATGGTAACCAGCACGCAAGAGCCAGACAGTTCTCTGGAAGATATGCATTTATTTAGTGACACAGCAGTGTGTGTGGATGAGTCATGACTCATGAGTGATTCAGATCTCACCTGGTCCATGACGGGAGTGACGTAGCCCTTCTCTCTCCAGTCCACAGCTTTAGGGGCCTGCAGGTAGTTGGGCTCCATGAACAGAGAGCCCTTGTACTTCCTCTCGGTTGTCTGCTTGTAGCCGTTCATGAGCTGCCCGAACTCTTCGTTGGTCTAGGGAGGAAAGAATCAGAACGCGTTGAAACGTAATGTCTTCCCTGGCCAGATGTGATTTGTAATTTACCATCTGAATGGGAAATCAAATTTTATTAGCCACATGCGCCAAATACAACAGGTGTAGGTAGACCTTACAGTGAGCCCCTAACCAACAATGCAGCTTCAAAAAATAAAGATAAGAGTAAGAGATAAAAGTAACAAGTAATTAAAGAGCAGCAGTGAAATAACAGCGAGACTACAAACAGGGGGGGGGGGGGGGGGTACCGATACAGAGTCAATGTGCGGGGGCATCGGTTATTTGAGGTAGTATGTACATGTAGGTAGAGTTATTAAAGTGACTATGCATATACGACAACAGAGAGTAGCAGTGGTGTAGAGGGTGAGAGAGGCACTGCAAATAGCCTGGGCAGACTTGGGGGGTAGAAGCCTCTTGGACCTAGACATGGCGCTCCGGTACCGCTTGCCGTAGACGACAGAACCATCTATGAATAGGGTGGCTGGAGTCGGACAATTTCAGGGCCTTCCTCTGACACCGCCTGGTATAGAGGTCCTGGACAGCAGGAAGCTTGGCCCCAGTGATGTACAGGGCCGTTAGCATATCCTTCTGTAGTGCCTTGCGGTCGGAGGTCGAGCAGTTGCCATACCAGACAGTGATGAAACCATGCTCTCGATGGTGCAGCTGTAGAACCTTTTGAGGATCTGAGGACCCATACCAAATCTTTTCAGTCTCCTGAGGGTGAATAGGTTTTGTCATGCCCTCTTCACAACTTTCTTGGTGTGCTTGGATCATGTTAGTTTGTTGGTGATGTGGACACCAATGAACTGGAAGCTCTCAACCTGCTCCACTGCAGGGGGTGGGAAGATGAGAATGGGGGGCGTGCTCGAAATGTAGTTGTTTTTATGTCATAGGACTGTTTTAAAAGTTGTGCCCTGAACCATGAATCTAGTGTGCATCTTTAAGACTAAGTTTCAATTCCCTTCTCAGGATATCTATTCCATTGCTGCTTGATAGTTAAAGAAACCTAAACTGCGAGTCTGAATACATTCCTGCCTTCATTGTCAACACTGATACCTGTGGGTTGTCAAAGTGCCTGTGAAATGGTATGAACTATGTGCTTTAGCAAATCTATGGCATGACAACAAAAAGATCAAACTACACCACACACACAGTATGGGAAAGAGCTGCTGAAATGTACCCCCTGCTCCACAGTAAAATGTCTCAGCAACAGACTTGGACAGAAGCTCACTGGAACTGATATCGACACCTCAAACTTTCCACTGCTTTAGTTCCTGCACCTCATAGAATATTAGCTCAAAAGTCCTGCAGTGTTCCTGGATATAAATATATACAGTACAGGCATCCAGAATGCCTTTTTCCTCCAGCACCCATTTCATCCATGTCAAGCACTGCTCAGCAAGGTGATTCTTCTTACCATGTCACCAAAGTGGTTCATGCCCAGACGGTAGGAGTGTTTTCCCATAGAATGGTCCAGGTTATGCATCTCAATCTTCTTCAGGTTCTTTTCCCAAACCATCCTCCTCCAGCCCTCCTCGCTCTGTAACAATGAAAAACAGTGAGAAAATATACACAATCATATACTGTCCCAGAACTATGGGCACAATCCATGCAATTAATGATACATAGGTGTAATTTAGCTACATGTATGCACCAATTGATCAATTTGAGCCCCTTGTTGAGAGCAGTGGGGGATGGTGGGAGGAGTCAAAGGAGGACAGGCTCATTGTACTGGCTGTAATGGAATTAATGGAACAGAGTCAAACGTGGTTTCCAAATGTTTGATACCATTCCAGAATTTCCATTCCAGCCTATACCATAAGCCCTTCCTCCTATAGCTCATCCCACCAGCCTCCACTCGTTGGGAGCTACCGAGGGGTTCCTATGAGGATGTGCTCCTCTGGGTGCTTAAACACCCACCTCATGGTAGTTCTTGCTGTGCCAGTTCTTCCACAAGTGCCAGTGGCCCTCCAACTGAGAGTCAAACATAGGGGCCGCATACACAGCACTCATACAGAGCACCAACATTGCCAAGTACAGGGACATCATGGTCAAACAGCTGTGGAGAGAGAGAGAGAGAGCAGAGCTGAGTCAGCCTTGTATTTTCAGTGTAAAGAAGCTATATAGCATAAACTGTTGAATTTGTACCTTTGAAACAACGTCTTCAACGTTATATACAACAACAAAAGGTCTGGGCAGCACCTCCTACTGGAGAGTTGATCAACAACTATCCATTTGGTCTCCCATCCAGTGTTTTAACCAAGGCCAGCTTAGCTTTGACATGTCACTGACTACTCATGTGAATGATTGACTGCATCACTTATTTTTATAAGAAACATTGTGTTCAAAATACTTTGTTTGCATAGTCAACTTACAAACAGCTCTGACACACACTTATCCCATCAGACATGCCACCAGCAGGCTTTTCACAGTCCCCAAATCCAGAACAAATTCAAGAAAACATACAGTATTATATAGAGCCCTTACTGCATGGAACTTCCATCTCATATTGCTCAAATAAACAGCAAACCTGGTTTCAAAAAAGTAGATAAAGCATCACCTCGCGGCACAACACCTCTCCCCTATTTTACCTAGATAGTTTGTGTGTATGCATTGATATGTAGGCTACGTGTGCATTTTAAACAAATTATGTAGTTCTGTCCTTGAGCTGTTCTTGTCTAATGATGTTCTGTATTATATCATTCTGTATTATGTTTCATGTTGTGTGGACCCCAGGAAGAGTAGCTGCTGCTTTTGCAACAGCTAATGGGGATCCTAATAAAATACAAAATAAAATAAAGTCATTGCAAAGTGTATCTTTAAACAGAAAATGAAATGTAACCATCCTTTATAAGTCATATCAATTGTAATATTTACGCCAATAAATCAGCAGCTATTGTTTTAATTCAACCTAGGGTTCACAAACACATCACCTTGCACTTTCACCATCCTGTGAAGTTAATTCATCATAATTGATTTAATCTGCAGCCTAATAAACTGCATGCTTTCCCAACGAGTAGTAAAGTGAGGTCCACACTACTACTCCAAGTTTACTTCGATATAATAACCATAATTTGGTCATAAAAGCATTCTTACCAACAATCATCGCATAATTAATTTTACGGACACAAAAATACCACTTGTCTAGAGTATTTTGTGTTGTCGACATTTGGAAAGTTTACCGGAAAATGATGTTGCCATCAGACTTGACATTTACATTTATCCGACATGTACTTTACTCGCCTAACACGGTTGGATGGAAAAGTGGTTTGTGAGAATATATATATTTTTTTAGATTCCAAGCCGACCCATCTCTTACTAGACTACTACACTACCAGTGTTCCAAATTATATAAAGTAATGTTGTTATCCACAGAGATATTCGAGGGAATGTTTGGTAACAGCCGGCAGAAAAAGCAACATCAGAAACTGTAGACTAATGTTGTTTTGCTGTATCAATCAAACTGAAGAACAAATGCCCCTGGTAAATGTTCATAACCCAAGATCCTAACACTGTACAAAGAACATAATCGAAAGCAGTACTTACTTTTTCCCGTCAATTTGCAGTAGCAGGGTGATGATTTCTGCTGCTGTTGTTGTGTAGTCAGTGAACAAGACACGACACTTTATACAGCCATATGTCCTATAGTGGTGGGGGCTGGCTTGTGATTGGCTGAAAGGGGACGGTATCTCACACTGCCGGCCCGCTGAAAGATCATTTAAAGATCTCAGGTCCCGCCTGGTGTAAATAGCCCAGCATGTGATTCCTGACCACTTGACCGTTTTCATCAACTCATCAAATTTGATTAAACATCACTCAGTGAGTTGATTAGATTACTGGGAAACAAAAGGGTGAAAAGATACATTGTAACATCGCATCAGTTTCACTTAACATTCTTTCATCTTCGGTTACTTTGTAACAGTTCTCTCATCATGTGCGGGCGCGGAGGAGATGAGAGCATGGCACGCTGATGCTCATACAGCAATGACAAAGAAATAACCAGAAAATGCTAAACATGTTCATTGAACAGTAATGACATGAATATAGGAAGAAATGTTACATGTAGTCTAGTACCTGAAACTGAGTGGCCAACAACAAAATATGTTCCTGCTCTGTGAAGCATACAACAGCTTCTGTGTTTGTTCAACCATGTCCTAATATGATAGATTCAAATAATAGCCTGAAGTTGAGAGAATGCTCAAATGAACCTACATTTATCTAGCTCAAATATGAAGATTATCTGCATTCTTTAGATACTGATGAGTTATTGTGTGACAATCTGCTGTGTCAGGAAAGTTCTGATGGGCTTGTAAATCATGTATTTGTGTAAATAATCATTCCAGTTTCATTTGAAAGGTGTCTTACAAGCCTTTCAGTGTTTTCCTACCTCTTCTGCACATTCTCTTCTGGTTTTCCTGTAAAACATTGATATTCAGACAGAAGAATGTTTTGTTTTGTATTATCTGTAGCTCATACAGAATAACTTACAACACATTTATGTAACTATTTTAATTATTAAACCCACTCAATCGAAACCCACAGAAAACACACTAATCAATACATTGTTTCTAAACAATTGTGTAATGTCACTTTTGCCTTGTCAGCTTTAGGAAATACTGCCTGTCAACCAAATACAGTCACACAGGAAAAAGGGGAGGGATGGATTCTCTTCTTGGGCTGTTGCTGAATCTATGTTGTTACTGATAGTGCACACACACACACACACACACACACACACACACACACACACACACACACACACACACACACACACACACACACACACACACACACACACACAATAGTTATGTGGTTAGTAATAGGACTCCTTGATTGGTATTGGTGTGTCTACAAAAACACTACACGGAAATCAATGAATGGATGGGTACTGAATTATCCTATAGGTTTTTTTAAAGATAACCATTAGCTCCCAGTATTGATCGATCATACCAAGAAGAATGTTTTGATAACAATGCAGTAATGTATCCATGCAATATCATACCAACAGAAACAGATGCACGTTACTCCACCTGTCAGACATGAAGTGTACTGCAGGTAATGTAACACGGTCCTGACCATAGCGTGGAATAAAGAGTTGAATACAGGGCATTTGGAAAGTGTTCAGACCCCTTGACTTTTTCCACATTTTGTTACATTACAGCCTTATTCTAAAATTGATTACATTCTTTTTTCCCCCTCATCTATCTACACACAATACCCCATAATGACAAAGTGAAAACAGGTTTTTAGAAATTTTAGCAAATGTATAACAAAGAAAATGGAAATATCACATTTACAAAGGTGTTCAGACCCTTGACTCAATACTTTGTTGAAGAACCTTTGGCAGTAATTACAGCCTCGAGTCTTCTTGGGTACGACACTACAAGCTTGGCACATCTGTATTTGGGGAGTTTCTCCCATTCTTCTCTGCAGATCCTCTCAAGCTCTGTCTGGTAGTTCGGGGCAGTCACTGTACAGGCATTTTCAGGTCTCTCCAGAGAAGTTCGATCGGGTTCAAGTCCGGGCTCTGGCTGGGCCACTCAAGGACATTCACAGACTTGTCCCGAAGCCAGTGTGCTTAGGGTCGTGTCCTGTTGGAAGGTGAACCTTCGACCCAGTCTGAGGTCCTGAGCGCTCTGGAGTAGGTTTTCATCAAGGATCTCTCTGTACTCTGCTCCGTTCATCTTTGCCTCGATCCTGACTAGTCTCCCAGTCCCTGCTAATGAAAAACATCCCCACAGCATGATGCTGCCACCACCATGCTTCACTTTAGGGATGATGCCAGGTTTCCTCCAGACATGAAGCTTGACAGTCAGACCAAAGAGTTCAATCTTGGAGAACCTTCCCACTTTGGCAAACTCCAAGTGGGCTGTCAATTAACTTTCCCTGAGAAGTGGCTTCCGTCTGGTCACTCTACCATAAAGGCCTGATTGGTGGAGTGCTGCAGAGATGGCTGTCCTTCTGGAAGGTTCTCCAATCTCCATAGAGGAAGTCTAGAGCTCTGTCAGAGTGACCATTAGGTTCTTGGTCACCTCCCTGACCAAGTCCCTTCCCCCCCTGATTGCGCAGTTTGGCCGGGCGGCCAGCTCTAGGAAGAGTCTCGGTGGTTCCAGATGTCTTACATTTAAGAATGATGGAGGCCACTGGGTTCTTGGGGACCTTTAATGCTGCAGAAATGTTTTGGTACCCTTCACCAGATCTGTGCCTCGAAACAATCGTATCAATCGAAAATTCCTTCTACCTCATGGCTTGGTTATTGCTCTGACATGCTCTGTCAACTGTGGGACCTTAGATTGACAGGTGTGTGCCTTTCCAAATCATGTCCAATCTATTTAATTTACCACAGGATCAATGGAGACAGGATGCACCCGAGCTCAATTTCGAGTCTCATATCAAAGGGTCTGAGTACTTATGTAAATAAGTTCATTCTTTTTTTATTTGTAAAAAATGTAGAAAAAATGTCAAAAAAATTATATTCACTATGTCATTATGGGGTATTGTGTGTAGATTGCTGAGGATGTTTTTTCTTTAATCGATTTTGGAATAAGGCTGTAACATAACAACATGTGGATAAGTAATGGGGTCTGAATACTTTCTGAAGGCACTGTAAGTGCCTCACTGTGATTGTTTCCCATTCAAATTATACTTTCTTTTATTTACAAAAATAGTTTCTTAGCAAAGAGAAATTTCTCAAGCAAGAATTAAGCTAGGACTGTCTGGTAGTGGTCTGACTGGGGAGGGGAAACTTGAAAATTAGCTGTTCTTGGCAGAGAGGTTTAGAACTCTCTTTCTTATTGGTCTGTTAACTAATTTACCACCTGGTGATGTCACCAAGCAGGCCAAAACTCCATCCCGACAAAACAGGCAAACATTTCAGGCAATCTTTTCAAACAGTTCTTACACTAAAATGGCATTATCATAATTTCCACAATTTCCGAGTGTTATTCCAACCTTATAATGTGGAAATACAGTGCCTTGCGAAAGTATTCGGCCCCCTTGAACTTTGCGACCTTTTGCCACATTTCAGGCTTCAAACATAAAGATATAAAACTGTATTTTTTTGTGAAGAATCAACAACAAGTGGGACACAATCATGAAGTGGAATGACATTTATTGGATATTTCAAACTTTTTTAACATATCAAAACCTGAAAAATTGGGCGTGCAAAATTATTCAGCCCCCTTAAGTTAATACTTTGTAGCGCCACCTTTTGCTGCGATTACAGCTGTAAGTCGCTTGGGGTATGTCTCTATCAGTTTTGCACATCGAGACTGAAATGTTTTCCCATTCCTCCTTGCAAAACAGCTCGAGCTCAGTGAGGTTGGATGGAGAGCATTTGTGAACAGCAGTTTTCAGTTCTTTCCACAGATTCTCGATTGGATTCAGGTCTGGACTTTGACTTGGCCATTCTAACACCTGGATATGTTTATTTTTGAACCATTCCATTGTAGATTTTGCTTTATGTTTTGGATCATTGTCTTGTTGGAAGACAAATCTCCGTCCCAGTCTCAGGTCTTTTGCAGACTCCATCAGGTTTTCTTCCAGAATGGTCCTGTATTTGGCTCCATCCATCTTCCCATCAATTTTAACCATCTTCCCTGTCCCTGCTGAAGAAAAGCAGGCCCAAACCATGATGCTGCCACCACCATGTTTAACAGTGGGGATGGTGTGTTCAGGGTGTTGCTTTTACACCAAACATAACGTTTTGCATTGTTGCCAAAAAGTTCAATTTTGGTTTCATCTGACCCGAGCACCTTCTTCCACATGTTTGGTGTGTCTCCCAGGTGCCTTGTGGAAAACTTTAAACGACACTTTTTATGGATATCTTTAAGAAATGGCTTTCTTCTTGCCACTCTTCCATAAAGGCCAGATTTGTGCAATATACAACTGATTGTTGTCCTATGGACAGAGTCTCCCACCTCAGCTGTAGATCTCTGCAGTTCATCCAGAGTGATCATGGGCCTCTTGGCTGCATCTCTGATCAGTCTTCTCCTTGTATGAGCTGAAAGTTTAGAGGGACGGCCAGGTCTTGGTAGATTTGCAGTGGTCTGATACTCCTTCCATTTCAATATTATCGCTTGCACAGTGCTCCTTGGGATGTTTAAAGCTTGGGAAATCATTTTGTATCCAAATCCGGCTTTAAACTTCTTCACAACAGTATCTCGGACCTGCCTGGTGTGTTCCTTGTTCTTCATGATGCTCTCTGCGCTTTTAACGAACCTCTGAGACTATCACAGTGCAGGTGCATTTATACGGAGACTTGATTACACACAGGTGGATTGTATTTATCATCATTAGTCATTTAGGTCAACATTGGATCATTCAGAGATCCTCACTGAACTTCTGGAGAGAGTTTGCTGCACTGAAAGTAAAGGGGCTGAATAATTTTGCACGCCCAATTTTTCAGTTTTTGATTTGTTAAAAAAGTTTGAAATATCCAATAAATGTCGTTCCACTTCATGATTGTGTCCCACTTGTTGTTGATTCTTCACAAAAAAATACAGTTTTATATCTTTATGTTTGAAGCCTGAAATGTGGCAAAAGGTCGCAAAGTTCAAGGGGGCCGAATACTTTCGCAAGGCACTGTATATACAGTTGAAGTTGGAAGTTTACATACACCTTAGCCATATACATTCACATTCAGTTTTTCACAATTCCTGACATTTAATCCTAGTAAAATTTCCCTGTCTTAGGTCAGTTAGGATCACCACTTTATTTTAAGAATGTGAAATGTCAGAAAAATAGTAGAGAGAATGATTTCTGCTTTTATTTCTTTCATCACATTCCCAGTGGGTCAGAAGTTTACATACACTCAATTAGTATTTGGTAGCATTGTCTTTAAGGTGTTTAAATTGGGTCAAACGTTTTGGGTAGCCTTCCACAAGCTTCCCACAATAAGCTGGTGTAACTGAGTCAGGTATGTAGGCCTCCTTTTTCGCACACGCTTTTTCAGTTCTGCCCACAAATTTTCTATGGGATTGATGTCAGGGCTTTGTGATACCTTGATTTTGTTGTCCTTAAGCCATTTTGACACAACTTTGGAAGTATGCTTGGGGTCATTGTCCATTTGGAAGACCCATTTGCGACCAAGCTTTAACTTCTTGACTGATGTCTTGAGATGTTGCTTCAATATACAGTATCCACATAATTTTCCTCCCTCATGAAGCCATCTATTTTGTGAAGTACACCAGTCCCTCCTGCAGCAATGCACCCCCACAATATGATGCTGTCACCCCCGTGCTTCATGGTTGGGATGGTGTTCTTCGGCTTGCAAGCATCCCCTTTTTTCCTCCAAACATAACAATGGTCCTTATGGCCAAACAGTTCCATTTTTGTTTCATCAGACCAGAGGACTTTTCTCCAAAAAGTACGATCTTTGTCCCCATGTGCAGTTGCAAACCGTAGTCTAGCTTTTTTATGGCTGTTTTGGAGCAGTGGCTTCTTCCTTGCTGAGCGGCCTTTCAGATTATGTCGACATAAGACTCGTTTTACTGTGGATATAGATACTTTTGTACCTGTTTCCTCCAGCATCTTCACAAGGTCCTTTGCTGTTGTTCTGAGATTGATTTGCACTTTTCTCACCAAAGTACGTTCATCTCTAGGAGACAGAACACGTCTCCTTCCTGAGCGGTATGATGGCTGCGTCGTCCCATGGTGTTTATACTTGCGTACTATTGCTTGTACATATGAACGTGGTATCTTCAGGCGTTTGGAAATTGCTCCCAAGGATGAACCAGACTTGTGGAGGTCTACACTTTTTTTTCTGAGGTCTTGGCTGATTTCTTATGATTTTCCCATGATGTCAAGCAAAGAGGCACTGAGTTTGAGGGTAGACCTTGAAATAGATCTGTCACGACTTCCGCCGAGGTTGGCTCTCCTGCCCGTTCGGGCGGTGCTCGGCGGTCATCGTCACCGTCCTACTAGCCACTACCGATCCCTTTTCGTGTATCTGTTGGTTTTGTCTGATTGGCTGCACCTGTGTGTTGTTTAGTTAATTAGTGTCTGTATATAATGTAGGTTGTCCCACCCTTGTTTTGTGCGGGATTGTTTATGTTGTCATTCATTTCGTCTATCAGTGTTTTTGTGTTTCTTATTCTCCGGTTAGTCTGTTATCCTGTGTTGGATAATTTCACCCTGTGTGTGTTTGGGTTGACCGTGTTTGTTTTGTTCACCGGAGAATAAAACTTTATATCGCTATCTGCTCTCTGCGCCTGATTCCACCCACCTTGATTAGACGTGACAGAATCCCGCACCACCATGGAATCAGCAGGAGCAGCAGCGTCTCCTCTCCCATCGATGGAAGAGAGGGTCCTCCATCATACCAGCGTGCTTCACCGGATTGGTTCTGCAATGGACCAAATGATGGAGAGAATGGATCGGTGGGAGAGGAGTGGCCTCCCCACCTCATCTCTAGCAACCCCTTCTCCAGCACCTCCTGTTTCTGCGACCACATCTGGCTCTGGGGCTCTTCGGCTGACACTCCCACGGGAGTTTGACGGATCGGCGGCTGGGTGCCAGGGTTTCCTCCTTCAGCTGGAACTATACCTGGCTACCGTGCGTCCTGCTCCCTCTGGAGAGGAGAGCGTGTGCGCCCTCGTCTCCTGCTTGACTGGGCGAGCCCTCGAGTGGGCCAACGCAGTGTGGAATGGTCCGAACTCGGCTAAGGATAATTACCCAGAGCTCACCCGCCGATTCCGAGCTGTTTTTGACCATCCACCCAAGGGTCGGGCGGCGGGTGAACGGCTGTTTCACCTGCGTCAGGAGACGAGGAGCGTACAGGATTTTGCCCTAGAGTTTAGGACTTTGGCAGCAGGATCAGGATGGAACGACAGGGCCTTGATTGATCATTTTAGATGTAGTCTCAGTGAGGACGTCCGCAGGGAGCTGGCATGTCGGGACACCACTTTCACACTGGATGGACTTATCGATCTGGCTGTCCGTCTCGACAACCTGCTGGCTGCTCGCGGGCGTTCGGATCAGGTCCTGTCGTTTCCTATCCCCAGCCCCCCTGTTCCTATCCCTATGGAATTAGGAGGTACGGCTTCAAGGGGGACCGGAGGAGGAGTGTCCTCCTGTACCAGTTGTGGTCGACGAGGGCACACGTCCGACCGGTGCTGGAGGAACTCGTCTAGGAGTCGGGAGGACAGGCGGAACACTGCTCGATCACCCCAGGTGAGTAAGCACCAAACTCATTCAGAGCTTCCTGTCGGTCATGTGTTTGTATTGATTTCTTTCCCTGGGTTTTCCCCCTCTCTACAGCATAAGGCGCTAGTCGATTCAGGTGCAGCTGGGAATTTTATGGATCGTGGGCTTGCGTTAAGGCTAGGGATTCCCCTGGTGTCGTTAGATCGACCTTTCCCCGTGCACTCCTTAGATAGCCGACCATTAGGGTCAGGAGTGATTAGGGAGGCTACGGTGCCACTGGACATGGTAACGCAGGGTGATCATAAGGAGCAGATTAGCTTGTTCCTTATAGATTCACCTGCGTTTCCAGTGGTGTTTGAGTTTGAGTTTATTTTTATTTTTACAGGGACAGTGCACATTAATCAACGTTTCAGTAAAAGTGCCGGTTTTAGCCAGCCGGCTAATTTTCAACCGCAGTCCCTGGGCAGGTTATTAAAAACAATTACAATATAGACAATAGCAGCATAGAACAAGCAAGACATAGCAACATAGGACAAGCAAGACATAGCATACAGAGCAACATAGGACAAGCAAGACGTAGCATACAGACAGAGCAACATAAAACAAAAAGCAGCAAGACAAAATTCATAAAAGCAACAAAGTGTTTCCACACCTCACAAGCTACAGACAACAGACAACATGGAAAACGGCAACACACAGCTAGGGACCATGTTCACAAATCTGATTGACCTTTAGCCATGTCTTCAAGCATTTTGTGAAAGTGTGATATGTGGTGCAGTTATGTGTGTCTGATGGCAGTGTATTCCAGACATGGGAAGCTCTCACAGAGAATGCAGATTTACTAAAGGTGCTTTTCCTTAAGGGAACTATACAGTCACCTCTCATGGCAGACCTTGTGGATCTGCTGCCATATGTCTGGGTTTTCTGTTTAACAAAAATGTTGAGTGAAGGGGGAGCCAGGCCATTAAGGATCTTGAATACAAGACATGCGTCGGTGTATTGCACAAGATTTTCCCAACTCAAGAGCTCATGCTTTCTAAGAATGTGACAATGATGATGGCTATTGGGCTTCCTATCAAGCACTTTGAGAGCCTGTTTGTAGACAGACTGAATAGGTTTTAATGTTGTACAGCAAGCTTGGGCCCAACTAGTCAAGCAGTATGTTAAGTAGGGGAGTATCATAGTTTCGAAGTACAGTTTTGCTACCTCTGTAGTCAAACAATTTCGTATAAATCGGAAATTAGCTAGGTTGAATTTGGTTATTTGAATTACTTTTTTCACATGCTTTTTAAAAGAGAGGTTGGAATCAAGTATGATGCCAAGGTACTTAAAATCGGATATCACCTGGAGCTTCTCCCCTGACACATAGACATCTGGCTCAGTAGCATCTGTTGCCCTCTTTGTGAAGAACATGCAAACAGTTTTTTTCACATTGAGATGCAAACACGAGTCACTGAGCCACTTTGTAACCTGGACCATTACAGTAGTGAGTTCTTGTGCAGCTTGTTGTTTGCTCTTTGCATGCACATATATCACTGTATCATCTGCATACATTTGAACTTCAGACCCAGTACAGACAGAAGGCAGATCATTAATGTACAGGCTGAACAGGAGGGGCCCCAGTATTGACCCTTGGGGCACGCCCACATCATAGCTACGAGTGGGCGACAGCTCATTGCTCACTCTGACACACTGAGTTCTGCCTTCAAGGTATGATTTCATCCATCTCAAGGCATCAGGGGAAAAGTTGAACTTGGACAATTTTGTGATGAAAATCTCATGGTTAACAGTATCAAAAGCCTTCCTTAGATCCAGAAACACAGCCCCCACAACACCCCCTTTGTCCATCTTGGACTTCACATTTTCCAGAAGAAAGCAGTTGGCCGTTTCTGTGGAGTGTTTCGCTCTGAAGCCAAACTGCATGGAGTGTAATGTGAAGGGGCTGTTGTTGAGGTGGGCAATCAGTTGTTCTGCTACGCACTTTTCAACAACCTTTGACACCACAGGTAGTATACTAATGGGCCTGTAGTTACTCACGTCAGCAGGGTCGCCTGATTTAAAGATGGCCGTTATTATGGCCGACTTCCATACCCTTGGAAACACACCGAGACCAATAGATGTGTTGGTGACCTTAGTAATGGTCTACGTGTTGGGGGTTCCCTGGTTAGCTCAACACAACCCGGTGATTTTCTGGCGACAGGGGGCTCTTAAGGGGTGGTCAGAGGAGTGTTCAGGTAGGTGTATAGGAGTTGCCGTTGGTGCGACTACGGTGGAGAGTCCAGACCAAGTTTCCACCGTGCGCATTCCCTCTGAATATGCCGATTTGGCTATCGCTTTCAGTAAAGGGAAGGCGACCCAATTACCACCTCATCGTCGAGAGGACTGCGCGATAAACCTTCTGGAAAACGCTGTACTTCCTAGGAGTCACGTGTATCCATTGTCCCAGGAGGAGACAGTTGCGATGGAAACATATGTTTCCGAATCACTGGGACAGGGGTACATTCAGCCCTCCATATCACCCGTCTCCTCAAGCTTATTTTTTGTGAAGAAGAAGGATGGAGGTCTGCGTCCGTGTATTGATTATAGAGGTCTAAATTCCATCACAGTGGGGTTTAGTTACCCACTACCTCTCATCGCTACGGCAATGGAATCATTTCACGGGGCGCGATTCTTCACAAAACTGGACCTGAGGAGCGCGTATAATCTGGTACGTATCCGGGGAGGAGATGAGTGGAAAACCGCATTTAGTACTACTTCTGGTCATTATGAGTACTGCGTCATGCCATACGGGTTGAAGAATGCTCCAGCCGTTTTCCAATCCTTCGTAGATGAGATTCTCCGAGACCTGCTCGGGCAGGGAGTGGTAGTGTACACTTGATGACATCTTGATCTATTCGACCACACGCGCGGAGCATGTGTCTCTGGTGCGTAAGGTACTTGGGCGACTACTGGAGCATGACCTGTATTGCAAGGCGGAGAAATGTGAGTTTTTCAAACAGTCCGTTTCCTTCCTGGGGTATCGTATTTCCACCTCCGGGGTGGTGATGGAGGATGATCGTGTTACAGCCGTGCGTAATTGGCCGACTCCGACCACGGTGAAAGAAGTGCAGCGGTTTTTAGGGTTTGCCAATTACTACCTGAGGTTTATCCGGGGTTTTGGTCAGGTGGCTGCTTCCATCACCTCACTGCTGAAGGGAGGACCGGTGCGCTTGCGCTGGTCAGCAGAGGCGGGCAGAGCTTTCAGTCTTCTGAAGGAGCTGTTCACCAATGCGCCCGTGTTGGCGCATCCGGACCCCTCTTTAGCGTTCATAGTGGAGGTGGATGCGTCCGAGGCTGGGGTTGGAGCCGTGCTGTCCCAACACTCAGGCGTGCCATCCAAGCCATCCAAACTCCGTCTTCGAGCAAGCTCAGCCCAGCGGAGCGAAACTATGATGTGGGGGACCGGGAGTTGTTAGCTGTAGTCAAGGCTCTGAAGGTGTGGAGACATTGGCTTGAGGGGGCTAAATACCCTTTTCTCATCTGGACTGACCATCGTAATCTCGAGTACATCCGGGCAGCTAAGAGACGGGAGAACGGCAGAAGAGGAGCGCTGACCAACACCGCAGTGAGACCCCCGTGTTTGCACCGGGGGACAGGGTCTGGCTCTCGACCCGAAACCTGTCTCTCCGCCTGCCCTGTCGGAAGCTGGGGCCGCAGTGTGTGGGGCCGTTCAAAGTCCTGAGGAGAATAAACGAGGTGTGTTATAGGTTACAACTTCCTAGGTATTACCGTATTAACCCCTCGTTTCATGTGTCTCTCCTCAGGCCGGTGGTGGCTGGTCCCCTGCAAGAAGGTGAGGTGTCTGAGGTCCCTCCGCCCCCTCTGGACATCGAGGGGCCCCCGGCGTATACAGTTCGAGGCATTCTGGATTCGAGACGCCGGGTGGGGGGCCTACAGTACCTTGTGGACTGGGAGGGGTACGGCCCGGAGGAGAGATGCTGGGTTCCGGTGAGGGACATTTTGGACCCTTCTCTCCTAATAGATTTCCACCGCCTCCACCCGGATCGCCCAGCACCTCGTCCTCCGGGTCGTCCTCGAGGACGGTGACGGCGCGCTGCGGGAGCCGCGCGTCAGGGGGGGGGGGGTTCGGGCGGTGCTCGGCGGTCGTCGTCACCGTCCTACTAGCCACTACCGATCCCTTTTCGTGTATCTGTTGGTTTTGTCTGATTGGCTGCACCTGTGTGTTGTTTAGTTAATTAGTGTCTGTATATAATGTAGGTTGTCCCACCCTTGTTTTGTGCGGGATTGTTTATGTTGTCATTCATTTCGTCTATCGGTGTTTTTGTGTTTTTTATTCTCCGGTTAGTCTGTTATCCTGTGTTGGATAATTTCACCCTGTGTGTGTTTGGGTTGACCGTGTTTGTTTTGTTCACCGGAGAATAAAACTTTATATCGCTATCTGCTCTCTGCGCCTGATTCCACCCACCTTGATTAGACGTGACAAGATCCACAGGTATACCTCCAATTGACTCAAATGATGTAAATTAGCCTATCAGAAGCTTCTAAAGCCATGACATAATTTTCTGGAATTTTCCAAGTTGTTTAAAGGCACAGTCAACTTAGTGTATGTACACTTCTGACCCACTGGAATTGTAATAGAGTGAATTATAAGTGAAATAATCTGTTTGTAAACAATTGTTGCAAAAATGACTCCACAAAGTAGATGTCCTAACCGACTTGCCAAAACTATAGTTTGTTAACAAGACATTTGTGGAGTGGTTGAAAAACAAGTTTAAAGGACTCCAACCAAAGTGTATGTAAACTTCAACTGTATAAAACACAGGCAAATCCCATTTTTGACTGCACTGGGCCTTTAAATTATTAAGACACATCCCACGTGTCTTACAGTGAACCAAGATTCGTTTGGATCACTAAACTTAGGGACCAACCCCCTCATAGACCAAATTTGACCTCAGCCTCCCCCTCCTAATGGAAGGTTGTTGTGCCATTTGCACTGGTTGACCTGAAGGATGTTTTGAATAAAACCCAATGTAAAAATCCCTCCACTTGTTGTCCATGTTGTGTTGCTGACTCACTAGCATGGGGACATATAACTAAACCAAGATAGACAACAGCTTGTCATTTCCAACGGGAGCAAATTAATCAAAATGGGCAGCACATGCAAGGAGATGGGCAGAGCCAAACACGAGCTAGCGAGAGCCTTTTGGCAACATGTATTTCCGTTAGGGAACGCCTACCCTGTGAAGTGTGCGTGTGCAATAACTCAATTTACCCTTTGCACTCCTAAACAACGCAATTTTGTAAAACTTTGGCAAAGGATTGAGTCTATAAAACCTAGTCCACTCTGCTCTTTACATATTGTAGTTTTTCAAGCTGAAAACTGTACTGAGAGCAAATGTTTTGTCGATGAGAAAATTATCAGAATGTTGGCCAAAATCTATGTCGCGCCATCTTCTCCCACTGCCGGCCACTGGGCTTCCTCTTACGGATGTAAGGAGTCGAAAAGCCAACCAGATGCTTCACATTTATATATCCGGTGAAATATCTGTCTAATATTTATATCTGTGGCTCAATACAGTCTGTCAAACCATGAGAAACGTTGGTTTATAATATTAAAACTTGTTATGGCTGCTGTCCCTGTACAGGGATCAACATCAGGGGAAATTTCAGAGTGACAACTAATAGTACTCGATAAAACTCAAACTTTCATTAAAACACACATGCAGGGTACTCAATTAAAGCTACACTCGTTGTGAATCTAGCCAACATGTCAAATTTTAAAAATGCTTTTCGGCGAAAGCATGAGAAGCTATTATCTGATAGCATGCACCCCCCGAAATACCTGAAGGAGACGTAAACAAAAGAATTAGCGTAGTCGGCACTACACAAAACGCAGAAATAAAATATAAAACATTCATTACCTTTGACGAGCTTCTTTGTTGGCACTCCATTATGTCCCATAAACATCAGAATTGGGTCTTTTTTTCGATTAAATCCATCCATGTATACCCAAAATGTCCATTTATGAAGCCCGTCTGATCCAGGAAAAAACAGCTTTCCAAAACGCAACGTCATTTTTTTTAATTAAAAAAGTTGCTTATAAACTTTGACAAAACACTTCAAACTACTTTTGTAATCCAACTTTAGGTATTAGTAAACGTTAATAATCGATCAAATTGATCACGGGGCGATCTGTATTCAATAGCAGCAAGTCTTGAAATCATGGTCCATTTTCTCTCTTTCATATCCATCCAGCGTGTACTTGATGACAGGAAGTGCCTATTTCTCATTTCACCAAGGATTAACTTCAACCCAATTCCCAACACTGGCGACATCGTGTGGAAGCTGTAGGAACTGTAAACTGGTCGCTATCTATTTTCCCTTGCCATAGACAATACAGAGACTGGCGGAGGGATATTTGTTTTTGTTTTTTTGTGAACAGTTTTCCTTGGGGTTTTGCTTGCTACACACGTTCTGTTCTGTTGATTTAACCAGTTTTAGAAACTTAAGAGTGTTTTCTATCCACACATACTAATCATATGCATATACTATATTCCTGGCATGAGTAGCAGGACGTTGACATTTTTTACAAAAAGATTTTTAACAAAAAGCTGAAAAAATTCACATGCTCCATAAGAGGAATATTAACAACAGCAGGTGGTGTATTGGTAATTCTTTGCTCTCAGTTCTCAATCCTATATGATACTTAAATACTAATTTGACATGGGTGCTAAAGACAACACTAAGTACTTTTAGTAAAAAATGTATAGTACTCTGGTAACCACCATGCCAAAGCTATGTACTGTATGCAGTGGCGACCTGTCATTCAGGGCATGGGGGGGCTTGCCTGTTCTGCTTGTTATTTTGGCATAAATACGTGTCACATATCAGTTCGCAAACAATGTAAAAAAAACAAAACAAATTGAGTTAATAAAGCCTCATACAAACATGGTCTCTTTTTTGATTTCTTGAGTAAGGCAGCTCCAAAATGCAGGTGTTTCAGCCAAGCTCAGTGCTTTCTGTGGTGGTGGGGCTTGCCAGCGGGCAAGATAGAGCATTGTGCCTGATTAGCTCAGTTTTCTGTCACTCATGGGACAGTCGGTCATCCCCAATTCTAAGATTAGAGTTCGAAAATGTTAGCCCCTTGGGTTCTGCCATAGAGTTATATTAGAAGTGCCCATCCAAGAAGGTTCAAGGTCATTGGCCACAGATAGAATGACATCAAATCACGTTATATCTACAGTAGCTTTGATTGGACTGATCATGTCAACATCATACTTTCAAAATCTTAGCTAGCAAGCTAGCAGTCGTCACCTTGAATCAAGTTAACAATCAAATCCTTTTCCATTTTGTCATATGAAGAGAAATTAGAGATGAAACATCTCGGTGCTCATCGACGTTTGGACAAACATTATACAACAAATTGGAAATCGCATATTCAACAATGAGTGGTTTGGGAAGGAATCAGTGGCTAACTGTGAGTACAAGACAACTGGGAACTTGGGAAAAATGAGCTACAATTGGGAAAATACGTTTGAACGGTCATTCAAATCTGGATTGTAAATCCGGCATCTTTCTCTTTGATGACTAAATCTGCCCACGAAGAACCGCCGCGCCACTTTCCTGTTCAAGCACATCACAACATGAGTCAAAAAATGTCTTATGCTGCTTCAGAAATTATATAGGATGCCAGAGAGATATGTATACTGAAACTAAAGTAATTCTCAGTGTATGTTGTGTAGTAAACTGTTAGTAGCCCATGTGCCTCACCCTAATAATTGGGTCTATTTTCCTATAACCTGTTTTAGAGAAACATAATCATCAACAATTGTAAGAGCTTTCATTGTCTGTTAATATGTAAGAACGGCCCATGTTCTGAATTCTGTCGCCGTACATTTCAAAAGTGCTGAACAAATAGTTATATTGACTACGTCCGTCCTAGCTCGCTCATTAATGTCTTAATCGAAATTACGGATTGCCTCTTATCCGCTTGTCGTCCCCTTATGCCATAGTTTGTACATCTCAATTGTCAGTAGAAAATAGATTTGTTTAAGCAAGTCAGACGTATCAGCTATGTTTTTTTTAAAGGCAGTAAATGAGGCTGAATGAACTGTAGCAGTACTACCAATACTACCAAGGCTTCTTCTCTCTAAGCGGAGACCTTGAAAATGAGATATCTTTCATTCTCAAAACAAGGACTGAGCGTACTGCCAAATTGCAGATACTGATAAGTGAGGATTTGTTCAATCAGTCACTTGCATGAAAACAGAAATTGGTTTTTAGAACAGCACATGAACAGAACACATAAATAAGTAATAAGAAAAGCACATGTACAACATTTCCATCACATGTCACAATGCTTTTGAAAAGCCAGACCAGCAGAAAGTAGGCCTGTCTGGACAATGCCTCTAGTAGTCATCAGCATGTATCAGAAATGTGTGATGATGACAGTATTCAAATAGGGGCCCTGTTATCAATGCAATGCTGTTGATCTTGCCATGCAAATTAGGTTTGAGTTACTTAGTTACTCTACTTGGTGATAAGATCACATCTTAATGATTTTACAGCAATGCATGTCTGTTCCAAATCAAACTTTATTTAAAGCTCAAATTTCTTCCAGGGGATGCATTTCAACGTGCTTTACAAATAAAATGATAGGTGGGGAAATTAAAAACACAATACATTTTCTAAACGAGACAAATGAAAATAGTAAAACAATATTAAAATAAACAGTGGACATGAGAGACTAATGCATTCAAATAGAAAATAAATAATATATATATAGAATGGGAGAAAATATATAAAACAGATTGTATGACTAAAAGCACAGCTAAAAGAGTGTCATAATATCTTTGTTAAAAATGACAAAGGTATCACGGTCTGTGGATGGGGAACAGAGTACTGGGTAAGAACATTACAATCTAAATAGCATAGCAAAGCCTGCTTTTCTCCGTGAGTCATTTAGCTTTAGACAAGACATTGTCAATTCTACTGATACCATGAAGAACAACAAGAAAAGACCAGTTCAGACCAGTTCCGCCATTACAAACACACTCATAAAAATAGTATAGGGGTATTAATCAGGCGATGTCATTGTTATCAATATATCACTATTACTTGATGACATACATTGATTGTCATACCACTTGACATGGGCCTGAATATAATGTGTCTCTAGTCCCCTCTTTTGTTTGTTCTTGTTTCAACTGTGTGCTCCACCAGTGATTCAAATACAGTGGAACATAATCCATCATTCATGTGAATGGACTTGTTGTCCCATGGAGCCACATATTGCAGTGAATGGGAGACGTTGTGGGTGCATCTTGAATGGGGAGCTGTTTTAGTTAACAAAAGTCGATCTTAAGGGAGTGGTTGATGCTTACTTTGTATGTGTGAAGAGGTTAGCATAAGTATCAGCTTTCTCCAGCATAAGAAAACAGGTCTATCAAACGGTTGTTGCTCTGCCTCTATTAGCTGTAATGAATGACTTTACTGGAAGTGGAACACCGAGCTAAACGAAACAAGTTGTACTATTCGAATAAAGTGTTCATTTTTACTTGTTACACATTTGTGACTTTCTCAGCCGTGTGTGTGTGTGTGTGTGTGTGTGTGTGTGTGTGTGTGTGTGTGTGTGTGTGTGTGTGTGTGTGTGTGTATGTGTGTGTGTGTGTGTGTGTGTGTGTGTGTGTGTGTGTGTGTGTGTGTGTGTGTGTGTGTGTGTGTGTGTGTGTGTGTGTGTGTGTGAGATAGAACAGAATGTCCTACAACTCCCCTCTCTACCGTGAGGTATAGAAGACTCTACAACACTAGGCTGTTGTCTCCACATTACCATACACTGCCTTTAAATCAACAAACAAACACTAGCTGCAGATAAAAAGCAGCACAGAGGAAACAGACCCAGCTGTACTTTTCTCTCTTCCTGGTGGTTTCCCTCCCTTTCAGGGACAAACTCAGTCATTTCAGAGCTCTAGTCTTCCTCAATGTCTTCTCAGTGGCTGTTGCTCTGAGCTCCACACATAAGGCTCCAGTTAGAAATCGACTGTATCTCAGAATATTAGATTAGAGAGTTAAATAGTCACATTTACAGGGTTGCAGATGTAATTACATTGTACCATGAAAATCTTAAGCTCCGAGCTTCAACCATGCAGAAAGTGAAAAATAAATTAAAAAAGATACAATAAAAATAGATCATAATAATATATACATGTTAACAACTGTGGAAATGATGGGGGAGCAGCAGGGGCAGGTAGTTGACTAGGGTATGTATATATCCTGTATCTATAACAGTGTTGTAAACACATAGACATGCCAGCAGTAAGCACAAACTGACTTATGTGCTGGTAAAGCTTAAAACTAACTTAATGCTGAGTGACAAATGTCTCTTCACATACTGTTGATCTTGTTTGCAAAGTCACAGAAACTCCTGTAGTAAGTATGTAGGCCGTACAATGTTTTAAATTGCTGTACAGTCTGTTCTTCACTCCAGCCTGGCATATGTTTAAATTAGGACCAGATAGACATATCAAATACAGTACACAGAAATGTCTGTAACAATTAATTTTTAAATTAATTTCCTGCATTCCTCTTAGAGCTCGGGACTATTTTTTCAACATTTTGTTAAAAATCGCGCAAAATTTCAAAGTCCTGCTACTCATGCCAGGAATATAGTATATGCATATGATTAGTATGTGTGCATAGAAAACACTCTGAAGTTTCTAAAACTGGTTAAATTATGTCTGTGACTATAACAGAACGTGAACAGCAAGCGAAATCCCAAGAAAAACCTGGTCACAAAAAAAACAAACAAGTGTCTCTGAATTGTCTATGGCAAGAGAAAATAAATGGCGATCAGTTCCTACAGCTTCCACACGATGTCGCCGGTACTGTCAATTTCATGGGATTTAATCCTTGGTGGAATGAGAAATAGACCCTTCCTGTCATCCAGTATACAGGTAGAGGCTTATGGGAGAGAGACAATGGACGATGATTTCAAGAGTAGCTGCTATTGAATACAGATCGCCCCGTGATCAATTTGATCGATTATTAACGTTTACAAATACCTAATGTTGGGTTACAAAAGTAGTTTGAAGTGTTTTGTCAAAGTTTATAGGCAACTTTTTTAATTTAAAAAAAATGACGTTGCGTTTTGGAATGGTGTATCTACAAATCTAATAATTTCTGGGTAATAATTAAAGATGCACTATGCAGAAATAGCTCTGGCCATTTCCTGGTTGTTAAAATTCAGTTCACGACAACATAAGTACAGCATAGAAAATCATTGTTCCATCTAAACCTCTGTGAAATATATGTTCCATAAACAAAAACATATGTTTTGCTGTTTGAAGCTGGTGTTAAAAACCTAAATTAAAAGATGCAAAAACTAAAGTTAAGAACGGGAAGCATAGAAATACCTCACTGAACGAAGCTACCACTTCTTAGACTTGCTTTCAATGAGAATGACCAACAGTTGTGTGAATTAGGCACGGTCGCCCAAAAGAGTTACATATTACAGCCTTACTGTAATGGTTTTCCATTGAAGTGGTCATAGAGTTTTTAGCAAAAACCTATTTGTCAAGCAAGAATGTCGCTAGGACTGGTCTGAGTGGCAAGAAGAGCACCAAAGAGTAGCTCAATCCATCAGAGATGAAGGGCCTAATGGGGAGGAATATGTATTCCAACCTGAAAACGAGCTGTTAAACGATACTGCAACTCCTCATGCAAAACCTGATTAAAACATCCGGTGTCGATGGTATTTTCAACCAGCAGCTATTGGGAAATAACAGCTGAAAGGATTTTACTGAATTTTGACTGCACTTGGCCTTTAACAAGGTTTGTAGGAAACAGTAAAAGATGGTGTAGCAGTCTTAAGGACAATAGGAAATACAATGGGTGTGAAATTGTTTAAACATTTCTGCCTCAAAGCATGTGTCGATCAATTGTAAAGAAACGATTTGGTTGGCTTGCCACTTTGCATACAAATTATGAACTGTGGGTGCACATGAAGACTATTGAAAGACGGTCAAAATGCTCAACGTGAAAGCAAATATCTTATACCAAGCTGTCTGTATTGGCTTTTATCCATAAGGCCCAGGCATTAAATAAGCCTAGTTAAGCTTGTCTGAGCCAGAACTGCCATTTAGGGGCAAGAGCCCATCTTGTTTCTGTAGGGTGAAGCAGCTTGATGTACAAGTACACCCGCTGAATAGGGTCTCATCCCCCCCTCAAAATCCAGCTAAATGCCAAGTAAATGCATCAGGTCTTATTCACTACTGTGCAGCAAACCCCACAACCTTTAGAGGTGCTACACAGGATCTCTAGAATTTGCCAAATTTCTGAGAACGTCCATAATATCTGCAGTAATAGCACACATTTCCTGACCTGCCAGTGTTGTGTTTAGTCTAATGATTTTGCCTGCCGAAATGGCATCCGTCCTCAAATGGGAAAGCGGTGTTGGCTGTGTTATGTAGAGGTTATTGGGTCAAGACACCCTGTCATTTCCTGGTGGCCAAAAGTCACTGGTTGCTCAATTTCATTTTGTAAAAAATAAACACGCACCAAAGTGTAGGGAATCACTGTACTGTAAATTAAGACGCAAAAACTAAACTTAAGAACAGCTGTCATTTCCTGGTTGCTAAAATGCAACACTGTTCACTCAATTTAAGTTGAGGAAACAAGCACTGAACAGTGTAGAGAATCCTTGTCCCATCAACAACAAAAAAATCACTGAAATATATTTAAGTAAAAATCTCAAGCAGGCGTACCATGTTACAGGGAAATGGGATGCAGGGGAGATTTATTTTGAACAGCCTAGTGCTGTTGAAATTCACCTAGCTTCCAAATGACATGTGTGTTTGAGAGTCAGCCTTCACTGACTGTCATAATAGCTGCTAGATAGTGCCAACATTTAAAAAATGAGTGCTACATCGTAGAAAAATGTAGTCGATTAGTACCACAAAGTAGCCTCACAAATCAATTTTAAAAATGTTTATTTTGCTGATGTACAAAACAGTTGTAAAAGCAGAAAATGAGGAATGTACACAGGTTACACCTGTAACATTCACTTGGCTCAAGATGCATAGACATAAAAATGTATAAAACAAAAATGGGTAGAATTTCATAAATTCCCTAAATGTGCTTCTTTAAAACCCAAGCAGCAGGTTATCATGCACCTTTCACTGATGTATTTAATTAAGGCAGCACTGTAACCATGACCCGTTTTCCAGATCTTTCATCAAACGTTTCTAAAACTAAGGTCTAGTGTACTAGAACCTCCAGGTTGTAGAACACTAGACCAGTGGGTAGCTGGCTGCCGTGGCGATGCCACAGTGGTTCTTCCTGTCTTTGGCCATGTAGATGTAGCCTTTGTCTCCCCACTTATCACTCCAGCTGAGGAAGAGACAAAACATGTTAGTCCCACAATTATAGATTTACTGCTGCTTTAGAGAAATGTATGACTTAGACCATAGTATCAGGACAAGAGGCATATTCCCCGATGAGGAAATCAACACATCCCATAGTGGTGACGTAACAAACAAACATCCTAGGAAGATACTATGTACTGTACCTGTTCTTGACAATCCAGAATTTCTTGCCATCTACATCCTCTCCTTCAAAACCGTATCCCACCACCAGAACTCCATGGTCAAGCTCCTCACTGCTGCACTCCTCCTCATAATAGATGCCTACAGGGAGAGGTCAAAGTTAAATTAGTGGGCTAAGATGCTGGGTTTACCTCAGTATGTAAAACCACCGGATCTCAAAGCTAAAGGTCGTTAGGTAGCGTGTAGCTATTTACATGGAAAAACTGAAATATTTGGTAAAAAACAATTTACTTCAAAGATGAAACCATTTGTAAATATTAACTACAGTGTGAAAAGGACAGACCAGAATAGCTCACTGCTACCCAAAAATAGTAGGTAGGGAATCCAATCCTTGCAAATATTGTAACAATTTAAAGTGGCATCGCTAACTGCTACTCACCAGACTGGTAGAACTGGAAGGATTCGTGGCTGGCATCGATGGCGACAGAGACTGGGCCAACAGACGCCACAGCCATCATCAGAGTGTGCTCCTTGCCATTGGGGATGTCCACAAAGCCGGTTTCATTAACGGCACTGAACTCTGGTCGGTAGTGGCAAAGATCATCATCCTGAGTAACCAGATAAGCCCAACGGCCATGATTAGTAAAAAAAAAAAAAAAAAATTATTCAAGCAAGTCAGTCATCCTTGGAGACATAAATCGAACTGTAATGTAGTGGAAAATGTAATTTATTTCTCAAAGTTGTAAGTCATGCCAAAATAATAACCATAGGAGTTGGATCTACAGGAAATTATCTGGAAACAGGCTAAAAGAACAGGGCATTTTAATAAATGCATATTTATACCCTATTATATTTGAATTCAGACTAATAGAACACAGGGCCTTACCTTGCCCACATAGGGGTAGGACGCCTCTGTGTCCAGGCCGCCGTTGTCCTTTACATACTGGAACGCCAAGTCCATGAGACCCCCATTACAGCCCTCGTTGCCCTGGGGTCTGGAGCAGTCCATCAGGTTCTGTTCACTCAGAGACACCAGATTGCCAGTCTTCCTGAATTGCTGGCCCTCTATGGCTCCGGTGGAACTGAACGCCCAGCAAGACCCACATGAGCCCTGGGGGAAAGATTGTTAAACATCATGTTAGTATTTCATGTCAGAACACTGACATGTGCATATTAAGCCAGTGTATGTAAGTAATAACCCATTTGCCACACTGTAAATTACAGGCATGTCATTGGTAAGCATGCAAACAAGCCAGACATTTCCTGGATGTAAGAACTCAGGAAAGCCTGCATTAAGTGACAGAGCATTGTGTGTGGATAGGAGTCATGACTCATGAGTGCGATTCAGATCTCACCTGGTCCTTGACAGGAGTGACGTAGCCCTTCTCTCTCCAGTCCACAGCTTTAGGGGCCTGCAGGTAGTTGGGCTCCATGAACAGAGAGCCCTTGTACTTCCTCTCAGTAGTCTGCTTGTAGCCGTTCAGCTGCCTGAACTCGTCGTTGGTCTAGGGAGGAAGGAATTCAGAAAAACACGTTGAAATGTAGTCTACCTGGCCAGATGTGTTCTGTAAGTTACCATCTGAATTTAACATGTAGGTTTAATGTCTTGCACCCAGAATGAGTAGCGGCACCCATTTCATCCATGTCAAGCACTGCTCAGCAAGGTGATTCTTACCATGTCACCAAAGTGGTTCATGCCCAGACGATAGGAGAGTTTTCCCATAGAGTGGTCCAGGTTGTGCATCTCAATCTTCTTCAGGTTCCTCTCCCAAACCATCCTCCTCCAGCCCTCCTCCCTCTAACAATGAGTGAAAAACAGTCAGAAAATACACAATCCATGTAATATTGTTAAACTGAGTTAATTGTAATTTACAGCTACATGTATGCAAAGGCACCAATTAGAGCCACTGAGGGGTTCCTATGTGCTCCTCTACTTCTGTTTAAACACCCACCTCATGGTAGTTCTTGCTGTGCCAGTTCTTCCACAAGTGCCAGTGGCCCTCCAACTGAGAGTCAAACATAGGGGCTGCATACACAGCACTCATACAGAGCACCAACACTGCCAAATAGAGCGACGTCATAGTCAAACAACTGAAGGGAGAGAGCAGAGTCATCAGTCAGCCTTGTATTCAGTGTTAAGAATCTATACATTAAAAAAAAAAATGTTGAAATTGTTTCTTTGAAACAATAGAGCTTCAATGTTATAGCCACTACCAGAAGAAAATAGAGGCTGGGCAGCACCAACTTTTCAGTGGAAGAGCTACAGCTATCCATTTGGTCTCCCACCCAGGGTTTTAACCAAGCCCTGCTTAGCTTTGACATGTCCCTGACTACTACCCATGTGGTACAGTGAGAAGTCTCTTAACTTCAGATTCACTGTTGCTAGCAGTCATGCCAAAGGATAGGTTTAACAGAAACAATGAAATCACCCTACATATCAATGACACTATTCAGGCATATATAAGATTTGTGAAGGCATCAGCAGCTATTGTTCAAAGTCAACTAAAAATAGACATCTAGAGTTAAGCTTCACTTGATTTAAAAAGTAATCTTAAAATTAGGCCATATGTTGGATTCACATCTCCCTCAACAAATATCTAAGTTAAAGAACAGGCCTAAATCAAACTTGCGACCTATTCTTTAACTTTTGGTTGAGCTGGAGGTGTGAATCAATCATTAATATGTAGACAAGCCAAAATTAAAGCCTTGACACAAAATATACAAATCCTTCAAATGTTGATAATTGGTTGCATTGACAACATTTATATTATTTGTGCAATACAGTAAATAGCCTAAAATTGTGTCTCTTAAACTAATGTGACAGTATTTACTCAACTAAAATGAGTAAACACATCCGTGCCACATTCGAGATGAGTCACTATAAAATGTCTTATTTGCATATCAAAGTTGGTCACGTGCGCCGAATACAACATGTGTAGACCTTAAAATGAAATGCTTACTTACAGGGTCTAACCAATGCAAAAAAAGTGTGACAGCACTGAACTAATTAATCATGCATTCAAGATAGCGTGCCAAGGTCGTAGTTCTGGAGATATTCACAATTGCTATAATAATCTGCACACTGAAAATGGCATTGATCACGGCACCAAATTACGCAGTTAATGAAATCAACAGCAATTAAGGTCATGTGGTTGTGCTTTTAGATGAAGCACAGTAATTAAATTGTTTATATATGTTTCATGTTTGAAAGCGCAGTGTAACACACACCTAGATTGATTTTTGGATTAATTCACGGTTTCCATAGAATTTGGGTTGTACTTTGACGGTTGAAAGCAGTGATAACACATTAAGGAATCAAACGCCGGTCTCTTTTTAAATTGCTGAAAATCTCATTAAGCAACACCTCATCCAAATATTAGCCGCATTTGTACTGTTTCCTATATCGTAACGTATAAAAACGATAACACTGGAGAGGTTTCGTATGTGAGATCTCCATATTCAAAAAATCTAGCGCAACAGTAACTTACACTGAAGGAAAAAACAAAATGGAACGTTACTGTCGTTATTCCAAATTATATCAAGTAATGCTTTTCCAAATGATAAATGTTGATATTCAAGGTAATGTTTGGTAACAGCCGGCAGCAATAACATCAGAAACTGTATCTTAACGCTGTTAGGTATTGTCGTATCAATCGAAAAGCAAATGCCCCTGATAAACGGCCATAACCCAAGAAGACCGACCGAACAACCCTAGCTCAATACTTACTTTCCGTCAATTTTCAATAAAGGCGAGTTGATATATGCTGTTGTTGTGTGGACAATGCCTACTAAACACAACACTTTATACAGCCAGCTATATGTCGTGATAGTAAGGGAGGCCTGTGATTGGCTAAACGGACCTCGATATCACACAGTGTATTTTGGGATTGGCTGAAAAAGGAATTTAAAAAATCTCAGGTCCCGCACCCGAGTAAATATCCCAGCATGTGATTCCTGCCCAAGTGACCGTTTTATCCTTCAGCTGAACTTGATGAAACATCTTTAGAAGTTGATTAGATTACTGGGAGACAAAGGGTACAATTATACATTGTAACGTCGAACCAGTTTGCATTAACATTCTTTCATATTCGGTTACTTTGTTACAGTTCTTTCATCATGTGCCGGCGCAGAGAAGATGAGAACGTGACACGCTGCTGCTCAAACAGCAATAACAAAGAAATGGTCAGTAAAAAAAAGCAAGACATGTTCACTGCACAAGGATGACATGAATTTAGCTAGAAAGTGATAAATAACTTGCCATCATTCTTTGACTCAGCAGTGGGTTACATACCCGATACACATCTTCGTGTTAGTTTGGGGTTTTAGGCTGTGTTCCTGCATATGCACATTGTGACAACTGCAATGTAAAAAGGTCTTGAAAATTCATTTGATTTGATTTAGGGCCCTGGGCATATTTTCTTTTATACTACATTAGGCCTGAAAATACAGGTATAAAATATAATAATCAACAGGTTGATGTCCATACTTTATAAGTACACCAATTGATGTAGCAACTGCAGATTGCCCCTTTAATGCTAAAATACACGAGATTGTCTCCATTCTTTAAACTGATTCATTATTGTGTGATAGCCTGCTGTGTCAAGACAGCATTCTAATGGCCTTGTAAATAACCATTCCAATTTCATTTGAAAGGGGGGGTGTCTTACAAGCTGTTCAGGGGTTTTCTACCTCTTCTGTACGTTCTCTTTTTGTTTTCCTTTTAAACTTTGATCATATTGTTTTGTATTTTTTGGAGCTCATACAGATGAAATAGCAAAGCATTAATGTACCTATTTAAATTATTAAACCCACTAGATTAAAACCCACAGCAACACACTAATCAACACATTGTTTCTGATCAATACCTATTGTGTACTGTTGCTTTTTCCTTGTCAGTGATAGGAAATACTGCCTGTCAACCAAACACAATCACACAGGAAGGGGAGGGATGGATTCTCTTCTTGCGCAGCTGCTGAATCTACATGTAGATATCTAGTTACTGATAGGACTACTTGATTGGCATTGGTATGTCTACAGAAACGCAGGGAAATCACACACATTCCTAAGGTAAGGAGTTTTTCTCTCTAAATACAATCAGTATAGATTTCATTATCCCAATTACAGTGCTTTGTAGTATAATTCAGATCAAGAAGAAGTGTTGATTGATTACATTGGAACTCATCTCATTCCCAGACACTTACCCCCAAATGCGCAAAAAGTCTGGTGGACCAACGCCTCAAACGTTGCCTTCGTTAGGCAATACAGAAACACTCGGCCTACCTACTTCTTACCCATCATCACTACAACAAATTATCACTCTGACAATTTTAGAATTACCAGCAGAGGGATGTTCAGGTCAAGTTTCTCTCATCCACCAAGAAACCCCAGTCACTGTTTACCTATTTCTATATTTACTGATCTGTGTCTGGTTGCAAGTCAGTCACGTGGACTGGGATATGTTCCTGGTAGCCTCAGACAATAACATCAATATATACGCTGACTCGTGAGTGAGTTTATTAGGAAGTGCATTGGAGATGTTGTACCCACTGCGACTATTAAAACCTTCCCTAACCAGAAATTGTGGATCGATGGCAGCATTCGCTCAAAACTGAAAGCGCGAACCACCGCATTTAATCATGGCAAGGCGACTGGAAACAGTGTATTTATTCCCTCAGCAAGGCAATCAAACAAGCAAAGTGTCAGTGTAGAGACAAGGTAGATAACAATTCAATGGCTCAAACGTGAGACATATGTGCCAATGTCTACAGACAATGACGGATAGCAAAAAGAAAACCAGTCCCGTCGCGGACATCAACGTCTTTCTCCCAGACAAATTAAACAACTTCTTTGCTTACTTAGGGGACAATACAGTGCCACCGACACGGCCCTCTTCCAAAGACTGGGCTCTCCTTCTCTGTGGCCTATGTGAGTAAAACATTTAAACGTGTTAACCCTCGCAAGGCTGCAGGACCAGACGGCAACCTTAGCAGCATCCTCAGAGCATGCGCAGACCAGCTGGCTGGTGTGTTTACGGACATATTCACTCAATCTCTATCCCAATCTGCTGTCTCCACATGCTTCAAGATGGCAACCATTGTTCCTGTTCCTAAGAAAGCTAAGGTAACTGAACTAAATGACGATCGCCCCGCAACACTCTCTTCTGTCATCATGAAGTGCTTTGAGAGACTAGTCAAGGATCATAATACCTCCACGCTACCTGATACCCTAAACCCACTCCAATTTGCTTACCTCCCCAATGGGTTCACAGACGATGCAATCGGCATCACACTTCACACTGCCCTATCCCACCTGGACAAGAGGAATATCTACAGTTGAAGTCAGAAGTTTACATACACCTTAGCCAAGTACATTTAAACTCTGTTTTTCACAATTCCTGACATTTAATCCTAGTCAAAATTCCATGTCTTAGGTCAGTTAGGATCACCACTTTATTTTAAGAATGTGAAATGTCAGAATAAAAGTAGAGTGATTTATTTAAGCTTTTATTTATTTCATCACATTCCCAGTGGGTCAGAAGTTTACATACACTCAATTAGTATTTGGTAGCATTGCCTTTAAATTGTTTAACTTGGGTCAAACGTTTCGGGTAGCCTTCCAGAAGCTTCCCACAATAAGTTGGGTGAATTTTGACCCATTCCTCCGGACAGAGCTGGTGTAACTGAGTCAGAATTGTAGGCCTCCTTGCTCGCACACAATTTTCAGTTCTGCCCACACATTTTCTATAGGATTGAGGTAAGGGCTTTGTGATGTCCACTCCAACACCTTGACTTTGTTGTCCTTAAGACATTTTGCCACAACTTTGGAAGTATGCTTGGGGTCATCGTCCATTTGGAAGACCCATTTGCGACCAAGCTTTACCTTCCTGACTGATGTCTTGAGATGTTGCTTCAATAAATCCACATAATTTTCCTCCCTCATGATGCCATCTATTTTGTGAAGTACACCAGTCCCTCCTGCAGCAAAGCAGACCCACGACTTGCAAGCCTCCCCCTTTTTCCTCCAAACATAAAGATGGTCATTATGGCCAAACTGTTCTATTTTTTGTTTCATCACACCAGAGGACATTTCTCCAAAAAGTACGATCTTTGTCCCCATGTGCAGTTGCAAACCATAGTCTTGCTTTTTTATGGTGGTTTTAGAGCAGTGGATTCTTCCTTGCTGAGCGGCCTTTCCGGTTGTGTTGATATAGGACTAGTTTAACTGTGGATATAGATACTTTTGTACCTGTTTCCTCCATAATCTTCACAAGGTCCTTTGCTGTTGTTCTGGAATTGATTTTCACTTTTGCACCAAAGTGCGTTCATCTCTAGGAGACAGAACGTGTCTCCTTCCTGAGCTGTATGATGGCTGCGTGGTCCCATGGTGTTTATACTTGCGTACTATTGTTTGTACAGATGAACGTGGTACCTTCAGGTGTTTTGAAATGGCTCCCAAGGATGAACCAGACATGTGGAGGTCTACAATTTTTTTCTGAAGACTTGGCTGGTTTCTTATGATTTTCCCATGATGTCAAGCAGCCTACAGGGAGGAGGTGAGGGCACTCGGAGCGTGGTGTCAGGAAAACAAACTCTCACTCAACGTCAACAAAACAAAGGAGATGATCGTGGACTCCAAGAAACAGGAGAGGGAGCACCCCCCTATCCACATTGACGGGACAGTAGAGGAGAAGGTGGAAAGTTTTAAGTTCCTCGGCTTACACGTCACGGACAAACGGAAATGGTCCACCCACACTGACAGCGTGGTGAAGAAGGCGCAAGAGCGCCTCTTCAACATCAGGAGGCTGAAGAAATTTGGCTTGTCACCTAAAACCCTGACAAACTTTTACAGATTCCCAATCGAGAGCATCCTGTCGGGCTGTATCACCACCTGATACGGCAAATGCACCTCCCTCGACCGCAAGGCTCTCCAGAGGATAGTGCGGTCTGCACAATGCATCACTGGGGGCAAACTACCTGCCCTTCAGGACACCTACAGCACCCTGTGTCACAGGAAGGCCAAAAAGATCATCAAGGACAACCACCTGAGCCACTGCCTGTTCACCCCGCTATCACCCAGAATGCGAGGTCAGTACAGGTGCATCAAAGCTGGGACCGAGAGACTGAAAAACATCTTCTGTCTCAAGACCATCAGACTGTTAAACAGCCATCACTAACATAGAGAGGCTGCTGGCAACATACAGACTCAAATCACTGCCAACTTCAATAAAGGTATCCATGGTCGCTTAAAATAATGCCACTTTAATAATGTTTACATATCCTACATTACTCATCTCATATGTATATACTGTATTATATACCATCTATTGCATATTGCCTAAGCCGCACAGCCATCGCACATCCATATACTTACAGTGCCTTGCGAAAGTATTCGGCCCCCTTGAACTTTGCGACCTTTTGCCACATTTCAGGCTTCAAACATAAAGATATAAAACTGTATTTTTTTGTGAAGAATCAACAACAAGTGGGACACAATCATGAAGTTGAACGACATTTATTGGATATTTCAAACTTTTTTAACATATCAAAAACTGAAAAATTGGGCGTGCAAAATTATTCAGCCCCTTTACTTTCAGTGCAGCAAACTCTCTCCAGAAGTTCAGTGAGGATCTCTGAATGATCCAATGTTGACCTAAATGACTAATGATGATAAATACAATCCACCTGTGTGTAATCAAGTCTCCGTATAAATGCACCTGCACTGTGATAGTCTCAGAGGTCCGTTAAAAGCGCAGAGAGCATCGTGAAGAACAAGGAACACACCAGGCAGGTCCGAGATACTGTTGTGAAGAAGTTTAAAGCCGGATTTGGATACAAAAAGATTTCCCAAGCTTTAAACATCCCAAGGAGCACTGTGCAAGCGATAATATTGAAATGGAAGGAGTATCAGACCACTGCAAATCTACCAAGACCTGGCCGTCCCTCTAAACTTTCAGCTCATACAAGGAGAAGACTGATCAGAGATGCAGCCAAGAGGCCCATGATCACTCTGGATGAACTGCAGAGATCTACAGCTGAGGTGGGAGACTCTGTCCATAGGACAACAATCAGTCGTATATTGCACAAATCTGGCCTTTATGGAAGAGTGGCAAGAAGAAAGCCATTTCTTAAAGATATCCATAAAAAGTGTTGTTTAAAGTTTGCCACAAGCCACCTGGGAGACACACCAAACATGTGGAAGAAGGTGCTCTGGTCAGATGAAACCAAAATTGAACTTTTTGGCAACAATGCAAAACGTTATGTTTGGCGTAAAAGCAACACAGCTGAACACACCATCCCCACTGTCAAACATGGTGGTGGCAGCATCATGGTTTGGGCCTGCTTTTCTTCAGCAGGGACAGGGAAGATGGTTAAAATTGATGGGAAGATGAATGGAGCCAAATACAGGACCATTCTGGAAGAAAACCTGATGGAGTCTGAAAAAAAACCTGAGACTGGGACGGAGATTTGTCTTCCAACAAGACAATGATCCAAAACATAAAGCAAAATCTACAATGGAATGGTTCAAAAATAAACATATCCAGGTGTTAGAATGGCCAAGTCAAAGTCCAGACCTGAATCCAATCGAGAATCTGTGGAAAGAACTGAAAACTGCTGTTCACAAATGCTCTCCATCCAACTTAACTGAGCTTGAGCTGTTTTGCAAGGAGGAATGGGAAAAAATGTCAGTCTCTCGATGTGCAAAACTGATAGAGACATACCCCAAGCGACTTACAGCTGTAATCGCAGCAAAAGGTGGCGCTACAAAGTATTAACTTAAGGGGGCTGAATAATTTTGCACGCCCAATTTTTCAGTTTTTGAATTGTTAAAAAAGTTTGAAATATCCAATAAATGTCGTTCCACTTCATGATTGTGTCCCACTTGTTGTTGATTCTTCACAAAAAAATACAGTTTTATATCTTTATGTTTGAAGCCTGAAATGTGGCAAAAGGTCGCAAAGTTCAAGGGGGCCGAATACTTTCGCAAGGCACTGTATATGTACATATTCTTATTCATCCCCTTACATTGTGTGTATAAGGTAGTTGTTGTGAATTTGTTGGAATACTTGTTAGATATTACTGCACTGTCGGAACTAGAAGCACAAGCATTTCGCTACACTCACGTTAACATCTGCTAACCATGTGTATGTGACCAATAAAATTTGAGTTGATTGAACTTGTAAAAGTCTGTGTTTCAGGTGGTGAGGCCTCCTCGTTTACATCAAGCAGTCATCAAGAAGCTGTTGACCTTGATCTATGTATTTAACATTGGAAAGAGGATGCATCGCATAGTTATTTATATACTTGGCATAGCTAATTCTAATAGGCTATACTGTATCTACTGCTGTACATATCATTCTTAGTATATCTTGTGTAAATTCATCTGGTGTATACACCTGTAGATTGCATTTGGATTACAGTGCTATTTGGGATGTTAATTGGATTCCGCTGGAATTTCTTGAATTTTTATATTTTTTCTTGTTTTATTATTTGTAAAGTGTACTTTCACATTGAGCTGCACTGTTCGGAGCTACCCACTGGGCACACACTGGTTGACTCAATGTTGTTTCCATGTAATTTCAATGAAATTAAGTTTCAACCAACGTGGAATGGACGTTGAACAGTGTCCAGTGGCTAGTAACATTAAAGAAGAGGTTGAAGAGGTGCTCTTGCGCCTTCTTCACGACTGTGCGTGTGTGTGGACCATTTTAAGTCCTTATTGATTTGGACACAGAGGAACTTGAAGCCTTCAACCCACTCCACTGTAGCCCGTCGATGTGGATGGGAGCGTGCACGGGCACCACACTTCCTGGCTGTCTCATCATCGTGGGTGATCAGGCATACCACCGTTGTGTTGTCAGCTACGTAGTTGTGGGTGAACAGCGAGTATAGGAGGGGACTAAACACACACCCCTGTGGGATCCCTGTGTTGGGGGTCAGCTTGGCGGAGGTGATTTTGCCTACCCTCACCACCTGTAGTCAGCCCGTCAGGAAGTCCAGGTTCCAGTTGCAGAGGGAGGTGTTCAGTCCCAGGGTCCTAAGTGTAATGGATGTGAAACGCTAGCTTAGTTAGCGGTGGTGCGCGCTAAATAGTGGGAGGTTCGCGCGAGGGGACGGTCTAAAGTTATACTGTTAGATTGATGCTGTTGACCCGGATCACTGGTTGCTGCGGAAAAGGAGGAGGTCAAAAGGGGGGTGAGTTTAACGGATGTGAAACGTTAGCGGTGGTGCGCGCTAAATAGTGTTTCAATCGGTGACGTCACTTGCTCTGAGACCTTGAAGTAGTAGTTCCCCTTGCTCTGCAATGGCCGCGGATTTTGTGGAGCGATGTGTAACGATGCTTCGTGGGTGACTGTTGTTGATGTGTGCAGAGGGTCCCTGGTTCGTGCCCGGGTATGGGTGAGGGGACGGTCTAAAGTTATACTGTTACATAAGCTTGGTGACAAGCTTGGAGGGGACAATAGTGTTGAACGCTGAGATGTAGTCAATAAAAAGCATTCTCACATAGGTATTCCTCTTATCTAGGTGGGTGACAACTGTGTGGAGTGCAATTGCGGTGTCTATGGATCTGTTGGGGCAGTATGCAAATTGGAGTGGGTCTAGAGTGCCTAGGATGATGGAGTTGATGTGTGCCATGACCAGCCTCTCAATGCACTTCATAATTACAGATTTTATTTTATTACAATTTTTAACCTATATTTAAGCCAACACCTCATTTGGCCGCCTTTCCTTCCAGTTCTCTGCTGCCTGAGACTGGAACGAATTGCAAAAATCGTTGAAGTTGGAGACTTTTATCTCCCTCACCAACTTTAAACATCTGCTATCTGAGCAGCTAACCGATCGCTGCAGCTGTACATAGTCCATCGGTAAATAGCCCACACAATTTTACCTACCTCATCCCCATACTGTTTTTATTTATTTACTTTTCTGCTCTTTTGCATACCAGTATCTCTACCTGCACATGACCATCTGATCATTTATCACTCCAGTATTAATCTGCTAAATTGTAATTATTTGCCTACCTCCTCATGCCTTTTGCATACAATGTATATGGACCCTTTTTTTAAATAAACAAATTAAAAATTCTACTGTGTCATTGACTTGTTTATTGTTTTCTCCATGTGTAACTCTGTGTTGCTGTCTGTTCACACTGCTATGCTTTATCTTGGCCAGGTCGCAGTTGTAAATGAGAACTTGCTCTCAACTAGCCTACCTGGTTAAATAAAGGTGAAATAAAAATAAAAGAAAATAACAAATTCTTATATTCAATGACGGCCTAGGAACAGTGGGTTGACTGCCTTGTTCAGGGACAGAATGACAGATTTGTACTTTGTCAGCCCGGGGATATGAACTTGCAACCTTTTGGTTACTAGTCCAATGCTCTAACCACTAGGCTACCCTGCCACCCTAGGGTAGATATGGGTGCTACCGGGGCAGCAGTCATTGTTGCATGAGGCCTTCAAGTTCTTGGGACCAGGAATGATGGTGGTAAAACATCTTAAAACATGTGGGGATTACAGACTGGGACAAGGAGAGGTTAAAAATTACCATGAACATGCCTGCCAGCTGTTCTGCGCATGCTCTGAGAACGCTCCCAGGAATACCGTCTGGCCCTGAGGCCCAGCTGGTGTTGACCTGATTAAAGACCTTACTCATGTCGGCCTTGGAGAGTGAGATCAACTAGTCCTCTGGGTCCGTGACAGCACTTACACCCAGCACAATGTTGTTATTGTCAAAACGTGCCTAAAAATGCATTGATTTCATCTGGTAGCGAGGCATTGTTGAGCAGATCACGACGGAGTCTTTCTTTGTAATCCGTAATATACAGTATCTAGCCTATCAGTGACTTGTGTTTGCTTCTCTAAACAGGACCTACAAATGATAATGTCAGAAAGCAACATAAACATTTTAGGTGTTAGTTTTCCAATAATCTTAGCATTTCAGTATTTGATCCACATATTTTTTAGCTCTCATCTTTCTTTTTCAGCTTCTCCTCTTCTTTCCCACTAGAGGGCGACCTCTAACAGTTAGTCAGCTCAGAAGTAGATCCCAGGCCGGACATGAACAGAAACACTCACACACTAGATGCAAGTTCAGCCTACTCTGACAAATGATAACTTGACTTGCAATCTGGTCTCAGAGAATTTAGTATTATTCTGTATGTAAATCCAAGACACTCTATTTAGTATGATATGTTACGTTTTGTATGGTATGCATTTATTCGTGGATGTCTATCCTCCATTTTGTATGATATGTACAATATGTTACGAATTTGAAAAATGTTTGATGTGTTACAAATTCCAATTTGTTGTTGTTACCATTAGCTAAGTGGCTAGGTGGCTAATGCTAACGTTAGCTAGTGTTAGCTAGGCTAGATGTTAGGGTTAAGGTTAGGGTTTTGTCTTATGTAGCCATACCAAACGTAACTTATCATACTAATTTCAGTGTCCCGGATTTACTTTTACTATGTTATGTCTAGTCTATGAGACCAGGCTGTGACTTAATTAAATAAAACTAAAGAAGGGTAAACTTGTGTTTGGTATGAAACCCTATGTTAACTTCACACCTCTCGCTGTCAGTTTCAACGAAATAGACTCTACGTAAAAATAAAAACGCAGGGATAATATTCCTCTAATGAACTTTCACACAGTTCTCATACTGGGATTGACCTCAATGTTCCTGGGTGAGAGACATTATGAGGTTGTTTTGAAGAGGTTTTTACAGCTTCTCTCTGCCCGCCCAGTCTTCTCAAATTAACATGAGCTGAAACACACTGCCCCATGAACACACACACACACACACACACACACACACACACACACACACACACACACACACACACACAGACAAAAGTCCACAAACGTAGCCCTTTTCGCCCTATACATCCATTACATAGCACTGCTCTGAGTGCCTGCAGTCTATTGACACAGTACTGAAACTAGAGACAAACAACACAAGCACAGCTTGAGATAAGAGCTCAATTAATGAGAAACGTTATTTCTGTTGGCAAATTGGATTTCTATTTTGATGACTTGCTGCAGTGAACAAGCCCTCAGACTCAGAGCTCTCTTTATTCATTCTCTCCATTTAATGAATGAAGGGCTACTGTCTCCAGACAGACTTTCAGCAGTGACTTTAGAGAGAGACATAGAGATAGAGAGAAGTAGAAGTTTATAGGCAGCCAAAAGCTACCTGCTCTTTTGATGAACAGCTAACACACTACTTACACAAACTCTTGGCTACTTTGTTTCCTTCTGTGTTTTAAAGTTCTCAATATGAAAGCAAAGATCCCCTTGAATGGCCTTGCTCATAGTGGTAGCTTAATTTATTTTAGTGTCCGATATGTTTGTTTTGGGGTTGTCCAAGGATCAGTACTTCGATGGAACATCCTTCAGTTTGGACTGAGAGGTTATGCAGTCAAGTGAAAGAGGAGTCTGTCTGTCTGTTCATCTATTCTCCCCTGAGTCAAAGGTTTTCCCCCTTTCTCTCTCTCTCCACTCTCTCCCCGCTGACACTCAGGTCCTCTGCCAGGTGCGGTGCTCTCTGCACTCCCCTGATTGCCTCTGGCACCGGGAGCACACCCATACACACCCTTACACCCTTACACACCCTTACACACACATAGCCCAGACACACACATTTCATACAGGCTCTGTGTAGCGGAGCCAGAAGTGTTTTAGCATCGCCACGGCGCTAATGGGCCATAAAGACTCACCCAGAAAGAAAAAATCTAATGCTAGCTCAACAGTCTCATTCAATGGCAGTGTATTTGGGCAATCAGTCATTATAGTCCACAGAACAACAGGGCTTTGAAAGACAATGCTCCTATGTCTAAACTGTAGGGAGGGAAACAACTTAGGACGAACAGAGCAGAGAGGTCCATTTCAGCCCCAAAATCATCTAGATTCACAGCCTGATATGAGACTGCAGGGCTTGGGAGCATTAGTGCAAATTTCCGGTGTGTGAGTGTGTGTTTTTCACGGACCAGTTTCACAGACGTACTTAGACACACACACACACAGAGCCACACATGCATGCACATGTAATTGCAATGATTAATGGCTGTTATTATGATGTCATGTACGAGTTCAGTTCAGTGGAAACTTGGCATTTCGGGATAAATGCTCCTCTGAGAACCTATTGGATTTTTTATTGCTCCCTTCATTTTATTCCTGGCCATTGATAAAAGTCCCTTGATGTCAGATGTTGGTATGTGATTCATATGAAATGAAAAGGATGAGAATTAACAGCAGATGCCTGTGTGTGTAGCAGGCCTTGAGCTCACAATACCCATCTGTAGAAACCCTTTGTGTCGAAAGACTAAAGGAATGAAGAAATATTTCAACTTGACTTCAAATAGTCACAGATAAAGAAGCCATGGTGCTTTAAAAATAATAGCAATTAAATAAATCTTAATTGTTTGGCACGTGCACGCACGCACGCACACGCACGCACGCACGCACGCACGCACGCACGCACGCACACACACACACACACACACACACACACACACACACACACACACACATGTTTATTGCTATTCTGTCCAGACTGTGTATGATTACAGGTTGCAGAGTCAATATTTAGATTTTGTGGAGAACAGCACAGCCCAGCCTGTTTATTTTCCTCTCGCTACTGTATGTGTGTGTTGACTCAGAGAGCTGCGGACAAAGTGGGATGTCAATGGTCTCACAAATCACACCCTGTAGTATAAACTGTTGTAGTTTCTTTTAGATAACCGTTATCATCCATATAGATCGGGAGGTTACTGTTAGCATAATTTCGCCATATGCTCTCTTGATGTACGGAGCCTTCAGAAAGTATTCAGACCTCTTGATTTTCTCCCTCACATTTTGTTACGTTACAACCTTATTCTAAAATTGATTGAATTACTTTTTTCCACCTCATCAATCTAGAGACAATACCCCATAATGACAAAGCAAAAACAGGTTTTTCTACATTTTTGCAAATGTATTAAAGATTTATTTTTTTAAATGAAATATTACATTCAAATAAGTATTCAGACCCTTTACTCAGTACTTTGTTGAAGCAATTTTGGCAGAGATTACAGCCTAGAGTATTCCTGGGTATGACGCTGCAAGCTTGGCACACCTGTATTCGGGGAGTTTCTCCCATTTTTCTCTGCAGATCCTCTCAAGCTATGTCAGATTGAATGGGGAGCGTTGCTGCACTGCTATTTTCAGGTCTCATAAGAGATGTTAGATCTGGTTCAAGTCCGGGCTCTGGCTAGGCCACTCAAAGAAATTCACTGACTTGTCCCGACGCCACTCCTGCTTGGCTGGATGCTTAGGGTCGTTGTCCTGTTGGAGAGGTGAACCTTCGCCCCAGTCTGAGGTCCTGATCGCTCTGGAGCAGGTTTTCATCAGGGATCTCTCTGTAGTTTGCTCTGTTAATCTTTCCCTCGATCCTGACTAGTCACCAAGTCCCCGCTGCTGAAAAGCATCCCACAGCATGATGATGCCACCACCATGCTTCACCGTAGGGATTGTGCCTGGTTTCCTCCAGACGTGAAGCTTGGCATTTAGGCCAAAAAGTTCAATGTTGGTTTCATCAGACCAGAGAATCTTGTTTCTCATGTTCTGAGAGTCATCATTTAGGTGCCTTTTGGCAAACTCTAAGTGGGTGCCTTTTACTGAGGAGTGGCTTCCGTCTGGCCACTCTACCATAAAGGCCTGATTTGTCACACACTGATCTGTTTCCCCTGTCTTTGTAATTGTCTCCACCTCCCTCCAGGTGTCACCCATCTTTCCCATTATCCCCTGTGTATTTATCCCTGTGTTCTCTGTTTGTCTGTTGCCAGTTCGTTTCGTCAATCCTATCAGTGTTTTACCCTCTGTTCCTGTCTCTTGTTTTGTTCCTGTTTTCTAGTTTTCCCGGTGTTGACCTTTTCTTCCTGCCCTAAGCCTGCCTGCCATCCTGTATCTTTGCCCCACCTATCTGGATTACTGAGCCCTGCCTGCCCTTGACCTGTCTTTGCCTGCCCCTGTTGGAATAATAAACTGTTATTACTTTGACGTTGCCTGCATCTGGGTCTTACCTGAAACGTGATATGATTGGTGGATTGCTGCAGAGATGGTTTTCCTTCTGGAAGGTTCTCCCATCTCCACAGAGGAACTCTGGAGCTCTGTCAGAGCGATCCCCATTCTTGGTCCCTTCCGTTACCAAGGCCCTTCTCAGCCGAGTGCTCAGTTTGGCCAAGCAGCCAGCTCTAGGAGGAGTTTTGGTGGTTCTAAACCTCTGCCATTTAGAAATTATGGAGGTGTGTGCCTTTCCAAATCATGTCCATTCAATTTAATTATTTCAAACAGAAATTTGCATCCTGTAGCACAAACTCAAAAAAGTTCTGGGTCACTGTAAAGTCCATGGAGAATAAGAGCACCTCCTCCCAGCTGCCCACTGTACTGAGGCTAGGAAACAGTGTCACCACCGATAAATCCACTATAATTGAGAATTTCAATAAGCATTTTTATAAGGCTGGCCATGCTTTCCACCTGGCTACCCCTACCCCGGTCAACTGCCCCTACCCTCAACTTCGGCGATGTCATTTACAAAATAGCCTCCAATACTCAACAAATTGGATGCCGTCTATCACAGTGCCATCCGTTTTGTCACCAATGCCCCATATTCTACCCACCACTGCGACCTGTACACACTTGTTGGCTGGCCCTCGCTTCATACTCGTCGCCAAAACCATTTAATTGGTATTATTTTGTAAATGACATCACCAAAGTCGAGGATCGGTAAGATGGTCATTTTTACAAGGGTATGTTTGGCAGCACGAGTGATGGAGGCTTTGTTGCGAAATAGGAAGCCGATTCTAGATTGAATTTTGGAATGGAGATGCTTAATACGAGTATGGAAGGTTACTTTATAGTCTAGCCAGACACCTAGGTATTTATAGTTGTCCACATATTCTAGGTCAGAATCGTCCAGAGTAGTGATGCTAGTCGGGCGGGTGGGTGCGGGCAGCGATTGGTTGGAGAGCATACATTTAGTTTGATTAGCATTTCAGAGCAGTTAGAGGCCACAGATGAAGTGTTGTATGGCGTTGAAGCTCGTTTTGAGATTTGTTAACACAGTGTCCAAAGAAGGGCCAGATGTATACAGAATGGTTTCGTTTGCGTAGAAGTGGATCAAAGAGACACCCGCAGCAAGAGAGACATCATTGATATAGACAGAGAAAAGAGTCTGCCCGAGAATTGAACACTGTGGCCCCCTCATAGAGACTGCCAGAGGTCCGGACAACAGGCCCTACGATTTGACATACTGAACTCTATCTGAGAAGTAGTTAGTGAACCAGGCGAGGCAGTCATTAGAGAAACCAAGGCTGTTGAGTCTGCCGATAAGAATACGGTGATTGACAAAGTCGAAAGCCTTGGCCAGGTCAACGAAGACGGCTGCACAGTACTGTCTTTTATCGATGGCGGTTATGATATAATTTAGGACCTTGAGCGTGGCTGAGGTGCACATGTGACCAGCTCGGAAACCAGATTGCCTAACGGAGAAGGTACGGTGGGATTCGAAATGGTCGGTGGTCTGTTTGTTCACTTGGCTTCTCCAAGACTTTAGAAAGGCAGGTCAGGATGGATATACGTCTGTAACAGCAAAGGCTCTGAGATATAGGTCTCATGGCAAAGGCTCTGAATATTTATGTACAGTGCCTTGCGAAAGTATTCGGCCCCCTTGAACTTTGCGACCTTTTGCCACATTTCAGGCTTCAAACATAAAGATATAAAACTGTATTTTTTTGTGAAGAATCAACAACAAGTGGGACACAATCATGAAGTGGAACGACATTTATTGGATATTTCAAACTTTTTTAACAAATCAAAAACTGAAAAATTGGGCGTGCAAAATTATTCAGTCCCTTTACTTTCAGTGCAGCAAACTCTCTCCAGAAGTTCAGTGAGGATCTCTGAATGATCCAATGTTGACCTAAATGACTAATGATGATAAATACAATCCACCTGTGTGTAATCAAGTCTCCGTATAAATGCACCTGCACTGTGATAGTCTCAGAGGTCCGTTAAAAGCGCAGAGAGCATCATGAAGAACAAGGAACACACCAGGCAGGTCCGAGATACTGTTGTGAAGAAGTTTAAAGCCGGATTTGGATACAAAAAGATTTCCCAAGCTTTAAACATCCCAAGGAGCACTGTGCAAGCGATAATATTGAAATGGAAGGAGCATCAGACCACTGCAAATCTACCAAGACCTGGCCGTCCCTCTAAACTTTCAGCTCATACAAGGAGAAGACTGATCAGAGATGCAGCCAAGAGGCCCATGATCACTCTGGATGAACTGCAGAGATCTACAGCTGAGGTGGGAGACTCTGTCCATAGGACAACAATCAGTCGTATATTGCACAAATCTGGCCTTTATGGAAGAGTGGCAAGAAGAAAGCAATTTCTTAAAGATATCCATGAAAAGTGTTGTTTAAAGTTTGCCACAAGCCACCTGGGAGACACACCAAACATGTGGAAGAAGGTGCTCTGGTCAGATGAAACCGAAATTGAACTTTTTGGCAACAATGCAAAACGTTATGTTTGGCGTAAAAGCAACACAGCTGAACACACCATCCCCACTGTCAAACATGGTGGTGGCAGCATCATGGTTTGGGCCTGCTTTTCTTCAGCAGGGACAGGGAAGATGGTTAAAATTGATGGGAAGATGGATGGAGCCAAATACAGGACCATTCTGGAAGAAAACCTGATGGAGTCTGCAAAAGACCTGAGACTGGGACGGAGATTTGTCTTCCAACAAGACAATGATCCAAAACATAAAGCAAAATCTACAATGGAATGGTTCAAAAATAAACATATCCAGGTGTTAGAATGGCCAAGTCAAAGTCCAGACCTGAATCCAATCGAGAATCTGTGGAAAGAACTGAAAACTGCTGTTCACAAATGCTCTCCATCCAACCTCACTGAGCTCGAGCTGTTTTGCAAGGAGGAATGGGAAAAAATGTCAGTCTCTCGATGTGAAAAACTGATAATGACATACCCCAAGCGACTTACAGCTGTAATCGCAGCAAAAGGTGGCGCTACAAAGTATTAACTTAAGGGGGCTGAATAATTTTGCACGCCCAATTTTTCAGTTTTTGATTTGTTAAAAAAGTTTGAAATATCCAATAAATGTTGTTCCACTTCATGATTGTGTCCCACTTGTTGTTGATTCTTCACAAAAAAATACAGTTTTATATCTTTATGTTTGAAACCTGAAATGTGGCAAAAGGTCGCAAAGTTCAAGGGGGCCGAATACTTTCGCAAGGCACTGTAAATAAGGTATTTCTAAAAAACAGTTTTTGCTTTGTCATTATGGGTATTGTGCGTAGATCGATTTGATTTGATCCATTTTAGAATAACGCTGTAACGTATCAAAATGTGGAAAAAGTCAAGGGGTCTGAATACTTTCCGAATGCACTTTATATCGCCCTGTATATTTTATCGTTAGCATGAGGTGGTCCTGTTGTTTCAACCACAAAGACACAGAGGGTTTGGGGTTTTATTGTTAGTACTCAGAGGTGGGCTCGTGTCTAAGAATAAACAATTGAACCGGGCCAGTGTCTGACGCACTGCCTGCTGTAAACATTTAGAGGGAGGGACAGAGGGATGGAAGAAAAAGGGGACACAGCCTCAGATTTACGTCTGTAGATAGTTTGAGTCGTCGGCTAGAGACTGATTAGGACTCTTTAGCGCCATTGTTTAAAGCATTTGTGAGAGGATTCTTTTGATTAAGATTCACTGAAAGTCAGTTTTAGTATTTGCTCCTGACAAGCTACAGCTACAGAAGTGGCAGAATGTGTCTTATGTCTATGACCGTACCTTCTCTCCCTGTGTCCTTGTATCCTTTTACATCTGTGACCTGGTAGCGGAACCTCACATACTGTAAGGTCAGAGTCATGCCGCCAGGCTGAGTGCTGCTGCTGTGTATGTAACCTACCGTATGGTCACTACAGAATTCTAGACTGTTGGATAAATCTCTCTATTTTGGTGAAGAAGTGAACCTGGCTTGGACTTGTTAAAGTCTGGCCCCATTACACCCATGTTTACATAGTCACAGGAGTTGTTGCCCTGCATGACCTCTGTATGAAGGGCTACAGCTTTAAGGGTTACAAGTTATATTTTTCCAGTTGGCTGCCATGCATGTCTTTGTCGATCATTTCAGAGTATCTAGATGGGCTCTGCCTCCATTTTCCCATAGTAGTGGGGATATGTGTTACATCTCACTTGGCGCACGTTGACTGGTGATTAAATTGAATGTTGTTTTGTCTTCCAGTAAAAACAGCATAGTGGCAGATTTAGGTTTAACCCCCAGGGGGATGAAACAATGGAAGTGGAGGAAGAGCATGGAAGGACTCTGGAAATGTTTGGCGTTTCTCTCCATCATTTTCCACTGCAGCTCCAAGGAGCTGGATGAAGTGTTGTCTACAGCGCTGTAGGAATTCCCTGCCTATCATCAAGGTTTAACTGCTGCGGGGAAAGTACACAAATGTGTACAATACATCTGCAAACTGTGCCACATTAAAAAAAAAATGTAAAGCCAAAGGCACAGCATGATAATATGTATGAAACTTTGTGAATGTATCTAAAGTGAAGGAACTAAAGTATTCTTCGTTTTCAGCTCAACAGAGTAGACCTATATTACCAGTTAGTATCACATTTATTTTAAAAAAATCTAAACAAGAAACCATTCTAATTTTCCTATCATGTAGCTGCCTACAATAGCTAGAGACATAGCCTTATACACTGGGGGAAGGCATTTCCCCTTGATGACATCGTTACAACCAGTTTGCAACCAGAACTGAGAATCTTAAGAACCTCCCTCAAGTCCATGGCCGCGATGATGTTCTTTCTGGCACTGTTTACCTCCAGCTCCCTCCCCTTCAGAACTCCTGTTGTGGTGGTGTTGGTAGTACTGGTTATGGGGCTCACTGAGCGAAACCGATCGCTACCCCCTTCCTATCCCCTCCCTCGGTGGGGGGACAATAGGTCATTCAGACACGGCTCAGCTTTGTCACTGGTGATTGGCAGGGAGGTGGCTAGGGCCCTGGCTGCGTGGGAACATTCCGGCACAAATGATTACCGGGTCCACAGAAGACAACGAACCCCTCATTTATGCCTGTCCAGAAAAAAAATCTTAACACAAACAAAACAGGGCAGTGATGGCTGTCGGCGCTGCTATCTGCTGGTAGAGAGATGAACACATTGGTTCTCGTGGAGAGACCCAAACCCATCTTCCTGTTACACAGCGTTACAGCATTAGGGTTGGCTCACCATGCTTTGTGTTCAGAGCCTGTGTTTTGTTCAATCACAGTGGAGATGCTGTGCTTTCTGCTCTGCTGGTCATTTGAGAATAGCTACAGTAGGGTAGGCAGTCAGTTTAGCTTAACAATTCTACCAGAAGATACATTTATGTAACACTTATAAAACTGTCACAAATGCTATGTTGCTCTTGGAAAAGCCTATTCCCCCCAAAAACATTACGACCAGGTAACATGAATTTCTCCTTTGCTAGTAATTTAGAGCCCACTGTAATCTGTAGCGCTTCCAAAACTGTACGTTCCCCATGACCAATGGAACTCAAGCACACTTCATCATTCCCCTCACCTTTCGTTCAGGCAAGACTCTACAAAACATTATAAACACCTTTCTGATATTGAGTTGCAATCCCTGATTTTGCCCAATTCGTCAGGGCATGAACTGTACTATGTGTCGAAAGCGTACCACAGGGATGCTGACCTATGCTGACTCTAATGCGTCCCACAGTTGTGTTCGAGTTGTCTGGATGTCTAAACTGTTGAGCGTGGAAAACCCAGTAGTGTTGCAGTTGTTGGCTCACAAACCAGCGCACCTGAAACCTACTACCAAACCCCGTCTAAAGGCACTTGTCTTGCCCATTCACCCTCTGAATGGCACAAATACACAATCCATGTCTCAATTGTCTCAAGTCTTAAAAACCCTTCTTTAACCTGTCTCCTCCCCTTCATCTACACTGATTGAAGTGGATTTAACAATATATAAGATTTAACAATCAATAAGGGATCATAGCTTTCATCTAGATTCACCTGGTCAGTCTATGTCATGGAAAGAGCCGGTGTTCCTAATGTTTTGTACACTCAGTATCTACTTAAAGCTTTTTCACCCACTATGTGAGGGCACTGGTCTGGCCAGTGATCTAATCTTTCCTGTAAATGGGTAAGGTGGCCTTTCTCCTCTCCTCTCCTCTCCTCTCCTCTCCTCTCCTCTCCTCTCCTCTCCTCTCCTCTCCTCTCCTCTCCTACCAGTGACAGTAAACAGAGCAGGATGATCTGCAGAGGGGTAGGTAGTCATGTTTAAAAAAAACACACAACATAAACCAAATGTCGTCACAGACCAGACCACCCTGACCGCCCAGAGCTAAACACAAATTCAGATTCTCTCTCTCTTTAACCCTCCAGCCTGCCTGCGTCCACCTCTGTAGCATGGAATGATGTTTTATGCGACCCAAATTGCACCCTATTCCCTATAAAGTGCACTACTTTTGACCAGGGCCCATAGGGGTCTGGTCAAATGTAGTAAACTAGGTTGAGAATAGGGTGCAGTTTGGGACTCAGACATAATATATGTATCTGGATATAGAGACCTACGCGGGGCCCAACGGACACAGAAATACAGTAAACGCATACAAAGCCACACTGTGCAGTTGGTTCAACGTTCAACACAAAATGTACTTCATTCCCCCCTACGGACAACTACTTCCTCCTTTAGGAAGTGACACAACACTATATTTAAGTGTAGTCACCTCTCCCTTAATAGTCAGCTTTGAGATTTTCACTGCCTGCATACCAAATCCCACCCTATCCCCTATATAGTACACTACTTTTGAAAATGGCCCATAGGGATCTGGTCAAAAGTAGTGCACCATATAGGGGATATGGTGCCATTTGGGACACCCAGCTTCTTAAATTCATACGGACGTCTCAATGGGGCGACACAAATTAGTCCCAGCATGCCATGCGCTTCAATAAAGTTCCCTCAACGCTCCAGTTACCTCAATCAGGAAACTTTTTGGTTGCTCAGGGGAAACCGCTACCCTATAAATCAGTAGAGCTAGCTAAGGTCTGGAATCTGGAATGAAACAAATGTGCCCCGACCCGGCTTTGCGAGCCAATTTAAGTTGGATGGAGAAAGTTTTGCTACAGTCCACTCGGCTGTTATAAGGGCATAGGGTATTTATTCATCCAGCTCCAATAGAAAAACATTTGAAAGTACATTTTCTAGTGAAATGTTTTGTCCAAAGTTGTGCCGGTAGCTAGGCAACGCAGCGGCAATTGCTCCCGGAACAACTCAGGTCTCCCTTCTCTCCTCCTGTCTACCTCTGATAGGAAGGATCCTTCATCATGAGATATCCATCTGAATCTTTGCATCCCAAATGGCACCATATTCCTTACATGGTGCACTATCCTATAGGCCCTAGTCAAAAGTAGTGCACTTTATACAGTCTAAGGTGCAATTTGGGAGGCATGCAAATGTGTCATCTGTTCTGCTGAGAAAAATCTATGAACCGCTGTGGGCAGTGCCTAGTTAATAGGCACTGTTGTTAAGCACACAGGAACAAAATCATACCATTTTCTTTCTTCTACATGGAAGTATCAGATTTGAATCATACATTGAAGGAGACAACAGTACCTTCAGATTTCCAACATACTGAATCAGTCTGCTGCTAGCTACATCTATGTTATGTTTAAAAATTGCATTGACGGGACAAAAATACCATCTCATTTTCAAGCAAGTTCTTTGTAATCACATCACATGCAATACAAGGAGCGAGAGCATGTGTCTGTGCTTTCTGCAGGTCATATACAGGTCAGAAAATATCTATCGGTGCCTCCCATGACTGCTGCTTGCCTCCTGCTTCCAAAGTGCAGAGGGAGAGACAGAGAGGGAGAAGGAGAGAAAGAGAGAGAGAAAGACAGACATAAAGAGGGAGAGAGAGAGAGGAAGGGAGAAACAGCGAGGGAGGTAGAGAGAGAAAGAGACCCCTCCCTGAGTCGGACCACCCCTGAAGATGTTCCCTCTGATCATCAAACACAGTCAGCTCCAGAGAGAGATTGGAACAGCCCAGGGGAGAACAGGCTGGGCCAGGGAGAAGTAGTTTGAACTTGAGAGTTTTTAACCCCTCTGGTTGCAAAAAATGCTGATTTTCCTAGGGTTTATCTTTGGCTGTGAATCGAAAGTGAGAGAAAATGTGTGTGTGTGTGTGAAAACAGTGTGTGTATGTGTGTCTGTGCGGATGCCTACATGTCTGTGTGTGCGCGCTCGTGCACAAACGAGACATTTGGGTCTGTGTGGGCATTATTTAGACTTATGAGATGGTGTCAGGAGTGAGGACAGTTCCCTGGGACCACCACGGCTGCAGGGCCTGGAGTAGGGGAGTGTGTTTAGAGTGAAAGTGTGTGGTTACTGTCTTGGGAGACAGAATCATCTGTATGACATCCACTAAAGTCACTGTAAGCCTCCAATCCCTCCATGTTTTTCTGCTAGCAGCATCGCGCATGGCTCATCACCAGGGTTTTTCAGTCACGAAAAGGCCTGGTTATTATTAGCTATGTATCACCATACCGTATGGATGGACCCATATAAGTACAAACAGAACATAGCAAGGTGGTATAGTGTGTTTCGAAATACTACATATTACTATGCAGTATTATGTAACATACATGCACCATAATCAAATCAAATCAAATGGTATTAGTCACATGCACCGAATACAACAGGTGTAGTAGACCTTACAGTGAAATGCTTACTTACGAGCCCCTAACTAACAATCCAGTTTAAATTTAAAAATATGAATAAGAATAAGAAACAAAAGTAACAAGTAATTAAAGAGCAGCAGTAAAATAACAATAGCGAGACTATATACAGGGGGGTACCGGTCAATGTGCGGGGGCACCGGTTAGTCGAGGTAATTGAGGTAATATGTACATGTAGGTAGAGTTATTAAAGTGACTATGCATAGATGATAACAACAGAGAGTAACAGTGGTGTAAAAGAGGAGGGGGAGGGGGCAATGCATATCGTCTGGGTGGCCATTTGATTGGATTTTCAGGAGTCTTATGGCTTGGGGGTAGAAGCTGTTTAGAAGTCTCTTGGACCTAGGCTTGGCGCTCCGGTACTGTTTGCCGTGCGGTAGCAGAGATAACAGTCTATAACTAGGGTGGCTGGAGTCTTTGACAATTTTTAGGGCCTTCCTCTAACACCGCCTGGTATAGAGGTCCTGGATGGCAGGAACCTTTGCCCCAGTGATGTACTGGGCCATACGCACTACCCTCTGTAGTGCCTTGCGGTTGGAGGCTGAGTAGTTGCCATACCAGGCAGTGATGCAACCAGTCAGGATGGTCTCGATGGTGCAGCTGTAGAACCTTTTGAGGATCTGAGGACACATGCCAAATCTTTTCATTCTCCTGAGGATGGGTTTTGTTGTGCCCTGCCCTTCACGATTGTCTTGGTGTGCTTGTTGGACCATGTTAGTTTGTAGGTGATGTGGACACCAAGGAACTTGAAGCTCTCAACCTGCTCCACTGCAGCCCCGTCGATGAGATTGGTGGGGTAGTTTGGTCCTCTTTTTCCTGTGGTCCACAATCATCTCCTTTGTCTTGATCACGTTGAGGGAGAGGTTGTTGTCCTGGCACTACATGGCCAGGTCTCTGATCTCATCCCTATAGGCTGTCTCATCGTTGTCAGTGATCAGGCCTACCACTGTTGTGTCATTGGCAAACTTAATGATTGTGCCGTGCCTGACCATGCAGTCATGAGTGAACAGGGAGTACAGGAGGGGACTGAGCACGCACCCCTGAGGGGTCCCTGAGTTGAGGATCATCGTGGCGGATGTGTTGTTACCTACCCTTACCACTTAGGGGCGGCCCGTCAGGAAGTCCAGGCTCCAGTTGCAAAGGGAGGTGTTTAGTCCCAGGGTACTTAGCTTATTGATGAGATTTGAGGGCACTATGGTGTTGAACGCTGAGCTTTAGTCAATGAATAGCATTCTCACATAGGTATTCCTTTTGTCCAGGTGGGAAAGGGCAGTGTGGAGTGCAATATAGATTGCATCATCTGTGGATCTGTTGGGGCGGTATGCAAATTGGAGTGGGTCTAGGGTTTCAGGGATTATGGTGTTGATGTGAGCCATGACCAGCCTTTCAAAGCACTTCATGGCTACAGACGTGAGTGCTACAGGTCGGTAGTCATTTAGGCAGGTTACCTTAGTGTTCTTGGGAACAGAGACTATGGTGGTCTGCTTGAAACATGTTGGTATTACAGACTCAGACAGGGAGAGGTTGAAAATGTCTGTGAAGACACTTGCCAGTTGGTCAGCGCATGCTCGGAGTACACATCCTGGTAATTCGTCTGGCCCTGCGGCCTTGTGAGTGTTGACCTGTTGAAAGGTCTTACTCACATAGGCTGAGAAGAGCGTGATCACACAGTTCTCCGGAACAGCCGGTGCTCTCATGCATGTGCTATTTGCCTCAAAGCAATAATAGAAGTAGTTTAGTTCATCTGGTAGGCTCATGTCCCTGGGCAACTCTCAGCTGTGCTTCCCTTTGTGGTCTGTAATGGTGAGCTGGTGTAGTACGATTCGATCTAAGTCCTGTTTTGACGCTTGCCTGTTTGATGGTTCATCAGAGGGCATAGCGGGATTTCTTAAAAGCTTCCGGGTTAGAGTCCCGCTCCTTGAAAGCAGCAGCTCTAGCCTTTAGCTCAGTGCGGATGTTGCCTGTAATCCATGGCTTCTGGTTGGGATATGTACGTACGGTCACCGTGGGGACGATGTCATCAATGCACTTATTGATGAAACCAACGACTGATGTGGTGTACTTCTCAATGTCATCGGAGGAATCCCGGAACATATTCCAGTCTGTGCTAGCAAAACAGTCCTGTAGCTTAGCATCTGCTTCATCTGACCACTTTTTTATTGATCGAGTCACTGGTGCTTCCTGCATACATTTTTGCTTGTAAGCAGGAATCAGGAGGATATAATTATGGTCAGATTGGAGGAGGGCGAGGGAGAGCTTTGTATGCGTCTCTGTGTGTGGAGTAAAGGTGGCCCAGAAAAAAAAAAGGATTCTGCCAGTAAGTGGTGAGCAGTTCTGATGTCCAGAAGTTATTTTTGGTCATAAGAGAAGGTAGCAGCAATATTATGTACAAAATAAGTTTAAAAAAATAACAAACAAACAATGCAAAGAAACAAACAAAAAACACAATTGGATAGGAACACGTAAAACATCAGCCTTCTTCATCGGCGCCATCTTAACAATGGCCATAACAATGATATTACTTTTTTAAACAGGCTGCAACACATCACAACCCGGCCAGCAACGTTCCTTTTCCTCAGGCAGTGTTCGTAAAATTCACAGCATCCAATAATTGACCGTTTTAGTGCTTTGCTTTGCTTTGCTTTGACAATGCCCTGCTTGCTAACCTATATGATAGACCGTTGTAGGGATACATTCGGGGCTTAGGGGCACACTGCTTACACCACCGTATGTCAGGACAGTACAGAAAGACAGTATCTACCCATGACACTGGACTGACCTTCACACTTTTGACAACTGTCTGGTTGAACAAGCCAAGCACTATCCTACAGACAATAGGGTATTTCCAGATAAGGGAAAGACGTACTTGAGCGTCCACAACATAACAGGACTTATGCTGAACATAAAGAGACTTGATGCCAAACATACTGAGACAGGGAGGACACCAAAACGGCATACTGTTGGGGCTGTGTCTGTCTATGCGTGCCCGTGGTTTGTGTGTGCCTGTATGTGTGTGCTGGGTTATAGCGGGGGCTGGCTGGCTTCATGATGATGATATGGGCGGGAACAACGGTATGTTCTGTGTCTGTTATTCCAACAGCAGCAGTGCTTTCTCTCGGCACTCCGATTACTAAGGCGGATGTCAGGAAAGGCCTGGGTCACAACTCATTTTTCGCTGTGTGTTCTCTCTCTCTCTCGATCTATCTATCTCTTTCTTTCTTTCTTTCTTTCTTTCTTTCTTTCTTTCTCTCTCTCTCTCTCTCTCTCTCTCTCTCTCTCTCTCTCTCTCTCTCTCTTTCGCTCTCACTCTCTCCCTTTCTCTCTCTCTCTGAAACAATGGCTACGCCTTAAAGACATGGCTTAGCATGAGGCCCATACAAGGCTGGCGGATGGCCAAGCCCTCAGGACCTGCTCACTCCAGTGTGTGTAAGTGGATGTGTGTACGTGTGTGTGTTTGTGTGTGTGTGTGTTTGTGTGAGCAGGGGGGATAGGGTTACACTACGCTATGCACCCTGGAATTGAGGTCCCAGATGCTAACGTTCTGCTCTCTACCCAACCCTGGGTACACTGAGCAACCAGGTGTGTGTGTCTGTCTGTCTGTATATGTGTTAGGGATGTGCGCATTGACTCATAACCTGCAGTCCCCACAGTTATATCTGCGGGGCGGGCAGATTTAGGGTCATAAAATATTGTGTGGATAAAGGGTGGTTGGGCGCGGGATGGTTGAATAAAGAGAAAAACACTAACTTAAAAAATCCATAAATGTACACTACCAGTCAAAGGTTTTAGAACCGACTCATTCAAGGATTTTTCTTATATATATTCTTAATATTTTCTACACTATCAAATAACACATGGAATCATTTATAGTAACCCAACATTTTTAAACAAATCAAAATATATTTTATATTTGAGATTCTTCGAATAGCCACCCTTTGCCTTGATGACAGCTTTGCGCACTCTTGGCGTTCTCTCAACCAGCTTCACGAGGTAGTCACCTGGAATGCATTGCAATTAACAGGTATGCCTTGTTAAAAGTTAATATGTGGAATTTCTTTCCTTAATGCGTTTGAGCCAATCAGTTGTGTTGTGACAAAGATGGGGGTATACAGATAATAGCCCTACTTGGTAAATGCCTAGTCTGTATTATGGCAAGAACAGCTCAAATAAGCAAAGAGAAACGACAGTCCATCATTAACTGGCAGATTAGAGTCTGGTCGACTGGCAGATCTGGAAAGTCGTGGCAGATCAATCGATGGAACATTGGCAGATCAACTGGCAGATCTGGAAGAGTTTCGACTGGCAGATCAAGTGCAGCAAAAACCATCTATGATGAATGCTGACTGCCTCTGGCATGCTCCAGGACCGCCACACTGGCTGCTCCATGCTGACTGGCAGCTCTGGCTGCTCCATGCTGACTGGCTGCTCCAGACTGGCAGCTCTGGCTGCTCCATGGACTGGCTGCTCTGGCTGCTCCATGCTGACTGGCTGCTCCAGGTGGCAGCTCTATGCTAACTGGCATGCTAACTGGCAGCTCTATGCTAACTGGCAGTGTCCGGCAGCGCTGTAGAGAAGGAAGGCTCTAACAGCGCTAAACAGGCGGGAAGCTGGACAGGCGAGGCGCACTGTAGGCCTGATGCGTGGTGCTGGCACTGGTGGTACTGGGCCGAGGACACGCACAGGAAGCCTGGTGCGGGGAGCTGCTACCGGAGGGCTGGGGTGTGGAGGTGGCACAGGATGGGTTAGACCGTGAAGGCGTACTGGAATCTTGAGAGCCTAGTCTGTATTATGGCAAGAACAGCTCAAATAAGCAAAGAGAAACGACAGTCCATCATTAATTTAAGACATGAAGGTCAGTCAATATGGAACATTTCAAGAACTTTTCTTCAAGTGCAGTCGCAAAAACCATCAAGAGCTATGATGAAACTGCCTCTCATGAGGACCGCCACAGGAATGGAGGATCCAGCGTCACCTCTGCTGCAGAAGATAAGTTCATTTGAGTTACCAGCCTCAGAAATTGCAGCCCAAATAAATGCTTCACAGAGTTCAAGTAAGAGACATCTCAACATCAACTGTTCAGAGGAGACGGCGTGAATTAGGCCTTCATGGTCAAATTGCTGCAAAGAAAACACTACTAAAGAACACCAATAAGAAGAAGAGACTTGCTTGGGCCAAGAAACACGAACAATGGACATTAAGACCAGTGGAAATTTGTCATTTGGTCTGGAGATTTTTGGGTCTAACAACCGTGTCTTTGTGAGACGGGGTGTGGGAGTACGGATGGTCTCCGCATGTCTATTTTACATCGTAAAGCATGGAGGAGGAGGTGTTATGGTGTGGGGGTGCTTTGCTGGTGACACTGTCTGTGACTTATTTAGAATTCAAGGTACACTTAACCAGCATGGCTACCACAGCATTCTGCAGCGATACACCATCCCATCTGGTTTGTGCTCAGTGGGACTACCATTTGTTTTTCAACAGGACAATGACCCAACACACCTCCAGGCTGGGTAAGGGCTATATAACCAAGAAGGAGAGAGATGGAGGGCTGCATCAGATGACCTGTCCTTCACAATCCCCCGACCTCAACTAAATTGAGATGGTTTGGATGAATCGGACCTCAGAGTGAAGGAAAAGCAGCCAACAAGTGCTCAGCATATGTGGGAACACCTTCAAGACTGTTAAATGCATTCCAGGTAAAGCTGGTTGAGAGAATACCAAGCGTGTGCAAAGCTGTCATCAAGGCAAAGGGTGGCTATTTAAAGAATCTCAAAAATAAGTTCTTGAAATGTTCCATATTGACTGACCATGTCTTAAAGTAATGATGGACTGTCGTTTCTCTTTGCTTATTTGAGCTGTTCTTGCCATAATATGGACTAGGTCTTTTACCAAATAGGGCTATCTTCTGTATATCCCCCCTACCTTGTCACAACACAACTGACTGGCTGAAACGCATTAAGAAGGAAATAAATTCCACATATTAACTTTTAAAAAGGGAAAGGGGGATACCTAGTCAGTTGTCCAACTGAATGTATTCAACTGAAATGTGTCTTCCGCATTTAACCCAACTCCTCTGAATCAGCATACCTGTTAATTGCAATGCATTCCTCGTGTAGCTCATGTAGCTGCGTGAGAGAAGGCCAAGAGTGTGCAAAGCTGTCATCAAGGCAAAGGGTGATTTGAAGAATCTCAAATATAAATATATATATATCTATAGTTTAATTCAATAATAGAAAAGATGCGACATGGATAGTTGAAAATAAAGAGACGGGAGGGCCAGAAAAGTAATATTTGGGAAAGATTGTGGTAAAAGAGGATGATAGCAGTGCTATATTATGTGTGATGATTGTGAGGTGCTATACAAATTTGACAGTCACAAGATGTGGACTACAATTAGGCCTGTGGCGCGTCAAGGGAACTGTGGCCTACTATGCATCCAAGCCTAACTCTTTATTTTCAACTCCTATTGAATGAAACTCCAACATGGTCATTTTTACCTCCGTGGACATTAACTTAGCGATTGGCATGTAGGCTATTTGGCCCTAAAGCTTAGGCTTGTGCACTAATGCCAGATAGCCTAAAATAATGAAAGAAAAACCACAATGCAGGTTATAGGTATAAATTGCACAAGAATGATACATTTATGTATTTTTATGAGGTATTGTTTTCTCTTTATCCAACCTGCCCGCCACCCATCCGCCCTTCATCCACACAATATTTAATGACCCCTGCATCATTAGTGTGTGTGTGTGTGTGTGTGTGTGTGTGTGTGTGTGTGTGTGTGTGTGTGTGTGTGTGTGTGTGTAGTGGATGTGAAACTCGCCCATATCATGTTGCCATGTGTGTGTGTGCAATGACCTCTCACAAACATAGCCAGATAGACTAATGGTCCCACCCTCAATACAGTCACACCCTGGCCTCCACTGCCAAGCCCTGACAGAATCTATCTTAACAAATGAGCAGGCTAAGAAAGTCTCTGTGGTTTATCAGAATGACCAGAATTAAAAGAACTCAACTGATGTCAAATAACAGATTTAAACATTATTTGACGCCCAAATATAGTTTCCAAGGACCTCTGTAGAGAAACAGATTATCATTAATGGCTGCTAAAACAAATCCACCACTCTGACAGTGATTTACCTCCCGTTTTAGTGTATGTGCTTCTCATGTGTCTGTCGTTTGTATGAACCAAAGTATCCATAGGATGACTAGCTAGCTACTCAGACACACAACGGGGTATGCGGTGCAGTGGTCTTTGACATCCAAACCCATATCCTCTGGCAGCATCCTCAGCGCTCGCTAAGTCTAAACCATGTGGTTAGCATAAACAGTCATTACACCCTCATCTGAAGAGCCAGTGTGCCACAGTGAAAAGGAGAGTGTGTGATCAGGAGGACTGACTGTGTTTATGCTCGTTGAGAATACAGTAGCACTGATCAAGGTTCTGTGCGATTACAAATGACTCCTGTGCTGCTTGAGGATCTCCGATCTTTCTTTATAGATCCCTTTTGGCTGCTGACTTCTCCTCAGTCCACACAATAGCCCTTACCAGCCACTTGGGATGTAAAACTTGTTCTTTACTGTCCTCAATGACTGAATGAGTCACAGCCATTTAATGTACAGTGTGGGTGTTGAGTGCGACTCCTTCTTCTCTGGCTCAGATTTGGTCAGTAGGGTACTGTTTGGTCCTGTGTCGTGGGCTGTGACTTCCCCCCTTTCACGTTGCCCTCGATGGCCCTCACAGGAGGAACAATGGTACCTCTGTGTCAGAGTCCTGTCAGCCTATCTTGTCCTGGACAGGTATTTCCTGACAGTGAGATACGAGATCTCAGACAAGGAGAGGGAGGGAAGGTCACATTTCCAAAAAAAAAACCTTGAGCCTCCCTTCTCGCTTCCTCACTCTTTCTCTCTCTCTCATGTCTTTCTCTTAATCCCCTCTCCCTCCCTCCCTCCCTCCCTCTTTCTCCCCAAGTCTTTCAATTACGCTTTTCTCTCCCACCCCCCCACCCCCCCCCCATGTATTTTTCTCTTGAAATGGAGACCTTCCTGTGAATTAATACTCTAAGAACTAGGTCTAGCCTCCGGGGTATTCTGTCTGGTTGTTGTCCTTGTGTGTTGAAAAGGAAAAGGCCTCTAGCCTCTAACAGGGCCTCACAGAGACCGAAAGTAGACATATGCAGTTACAGGGTAGGTCTTAGTGGTTTACTTGCTTTTGATGCATTGTCAGCCTGATATACAGTGGTACTATAGCTGACCTGTTGTACTTCATAAGCATGTCATGTCCTCCCTGTCTCAGCTGAAATGGACTAAAATTGAAATGTAAATTCAGCTGACAGACAGACGCTTACTTTCTTTTCACGAGCAGGTGATTGTCATGTCATCCGAGTCTACCTCTGTGTTTTCATTCTTGCTATAGCCCTTTCCTGCAGTCAATGACCAAAAGCGCACCCTCTTTGGCCTCATGGGGGAATGCTATTAACATTTTTTTTAACGAAGAAAATCTGGTGTTTCTATGTCAAACAGTTTTGTTATATTTCAGTCTTCTGTGATGTGTATATAAAGTGTAATATTGAGATGCAAACTCAAAATGTAATACATTTCATCTCTATATCTGACATGGTACAGGTGTCTTCTTTTTTTAAGCCCGAATCCATGTGTGTGAGGTGTATACTTTTGTTTCAAAGTAGATTTGTTTAAGACTACCAAGAATCACTCTGTGTGACCCTGATTTAGCCCACTGCAGTAAAAGGTTAAAACCACAATTCACTGCACATACCATAAGTCTCCAACCTTCAACCTCCCCCATCTCTCCCCGTCTCCCATCCCCTCCCCCGTCTCCTCCTATCGAGGCGCTAGGTAATGGCTAAAGCAGGGCCTGGCTGCCTGGCTCTCTCTATACTGCATGTCTGGCTCTGGAGCTCAACTTTCCTCTGTCTCCAACCTGTTCCACAGCCCCTCTGGTTTCCTGCTGGGAAGGGTCCTTCCAGAATGATAATGTGATGATTTTCATAGTTATTGTTTTTCCAAAAGCCCTTCCATCTCCCTCTCAGTGCCTCTGTCTCCAGGGGTGCGTGCTGATCTCTTCTGGTTAATTCCGTTAGAGACAATGAGACCTTGGCCCATGTACGCTTTGTTTACAGGAAACCAAGATGAGTGGGGTTGAAAATAAATGACTAGTTGGGCTGAGGTAGTTTGTAATCTGTTTAGCTTCAGAACGCACCGTAAGAATAGAATATAATAAAATGAGCTACTTTGGTGTTTCCGAACCAGGGGGGTATCCTTACATGGTGTACTCTGAGGCAAAGCAGTTAACAAACACACTCAAGGTTGCTACCACAGTGAAACCTCTCTGTAGAAGTTGTGGTGGTTCCACATGTTGATGCTCCTGGCTATAGAGCTGTTGTTGGCTCTGACCGGTGTGTGAACTTACATAGCAGCTAGCTCTGTTCTGTTGTGAGGTTCAAAGCCTGACTCACTCTCTCTCTGTCCCAGACCGGTGCTTCCTCTCCTCACTCGCCTGAGGGATCCACTCAGTGTGCGAACATGTGGTGCCGGCCTGGCCCGGAACAATCTCCTGAGCCCAATGATAAGAGCACAGAGTCCGGGAGGGAACGGGAGTGTGTGTTGTGTGTGTGCACGTGTGTGTTGTGTGTGTGCACGTGTGTGCGTGTGTGTGTGCGTGCGTGCGTGCGCGTGCGTGCGTGTGCGTGCGTGTGGAGAGAAGCCAAGGATGCTGTCCAGGACCCTGGTCCCTCCTGGGCCTGTGGAGAGAAAGGAGATATGACATCATACCTGGCCTGCACCTTGAGCCAGGAGAAAAGCTGTTACTCTCTCTGACTTAAAATGTTGGCTTACCGTCTCACACACAGTCCCTCTCTAGCCTATACTCTACCTCTCTCTTTCACTTTGTCGTTCTCTCTCCCTCCTTATACCTCTCGCTATCCTCTATTTCGCCCTCTCGGCTTCTGTTTCCCCCTCCCGTCTCTGTTTCCCCCTCTCGGTCTCTGTTTCCCCCTCTCCTTCTCTGTTTCCCCCTCTCCTTCTCTGTTTCCCCCTCCCTGCCTCTGTTTCCCCCTCTCCGTCTCTGTTTCCCCCTCCCGGCTTCTGTTTCCCCCTCTCGGTCTCTGTTTCCCCCTCTCGGTCTCTGTTTCCCCCTCTCGGGTTCTGTTTCCCCCTCTTGGTCTCTGTTTCCCACTCTCGGCCTCTGTTTCCCCCCCTCGGTTTCTGTTTCCCCCTCTCGGTCTCTGTTTCCCACTCTCGGTCTCTGTTTCCCACTCTCGGCCTCTGTTTCCCCCTCTCGGTCTCTGTTTCCCCCTCTCGGTCTCTGTTTCCCCATCTCGGTCTCTGTTTCCCACTCTCGGCCTCTGTTTCCCCCTCTCGGTCTCTGTTTCCCCCTCTCGGTCTCTGTTTCCCCCTCTCGGTCTCTGTTTCCCCATCTCGGTCTCTGTTTCCCCCTCTCGGTCTCTGTTTCCCCCTCTCGGTCTCTGTTTCCCCCTCTCGGTCTCTGTTTCCCCCTCCCTGCCTCTGTTTCCCCCTCTCTGTCTCTGTTTTCCCCTCCCTGCCTCTGTTTCCCCCTCTCTGTCTCTCTCCCACCGTATTTCTTGCTCTATCTGTCTCCCTGTTATCCTCCCTATACCTCTCTCCTTCATTCTTTCTCCTTTTCCCTCTCTCCCTCCCCATCTATCTCTCTCTCTCTCTTTCTGTCTCCCTCTCTTCTTCTCTCTCCCCCTAAAGTACAATCAAAGCCACATGTCTGAACAAGAAATCATAAGTCATTGATTAATTTAGATGTTCTGATTTTTACAAAGACACCCTTATACTAATGTCATCATTATCAATGTTAACGATTACGCTTTTTTTAAAGGAGGAAATTGAAATCAGCCAGATCGAGATTTTTTTTATTGCAGTTTCCATTAGCAACGAAGGAGAGAGCTTAAATAAAAGCAGGGAAGAAAACATTTGGCAACTTTTTAATATTGGCCTTCTTCCCCCTCTCCCTACCTTCCACTCGCTCTCTCCCTCTCTCCCCCCTTTCTCTCTCTCCCTCTCTCCCCCCTTTCTCTCTCCCCCCTTTCTCTCTCTCTCTCTCTCTCTCCCCCCTTTCTCTCTCTCTCTCCCCCCTTTCTCTCTCTCTCTGTCACCCCTTTCTCTCTCTCTCTCTCTCTCTCTCTCCCCTCTTTCTCCCTCACCCTCCCCTCTCTCTCTCACCCCCCTCTCTCTCTCTCTCTCCCTCTCTCTCCAGGGTTGGAAGAACTTGAATGCAGAGCTCAGTGAGGGATTCTGGCACGGCCGCTTGTATGTAATGACTTCTGACAGCAGTGGAGACACAGTGAAGAGCATGTCTGTCTTTGCATGAGTATTTCTGCATCTATTCTTGAGAACCACATTCCATTTCTGGAATCGTTATTATACACGAGTCGCCACGAGCAACCGCATGTACAGGACGCTGAACTTACCGGAGAAAGACTCCTTCCAAACAAACGAGGAAGGATAGGATAGTCAGTCAGTGAACTTTTAACAGTTGAAGGAGATAATGTTCAGAAGGGATACATATATTATCACACATTATCCTCAATCTCAAAGGTTTTTCCAAAGAAACGAGCAGAAAACATAGTAAGGTATAATAAATATGGAGGATAGTGAACTTTTAACAGTTGAAGGAAGGAACCCGGGACACATTATCTTGAAACTACATTATCCTCAATATCCTAGGTTTTCTCCCAATGAAACAGTCTAAAACAAAAGAGTAAGGTAATAAGAGTAAAGAATGTCAGACAGTAACGTACTGGAGATAGTAATTGAGGGGTCCATAGAGGGGGGAAAGCAGCTGCCTGCTCTATCACACACACAGGCACACTGGCTTCAGTGAATCCGGGCCTTGTTCGTGCCTGGCCTCAGTCCAACGCTGATGGGATTTCTGCTATGTGTTATGCTCTCTTCCCGTAAAAGTGAAACGCGGTCAGGAACACCGCGTGTGAAGACTTCTTACTTGAGTGTTTTTAGAAAATTCACATAATTCAAGGAAGATAGTGTATGAGTGCAATGTAATATTTCAGTCATGTGGAAATTGTAGCCATTTGTCGGAGTGAATGATTATAAATCACAATGGCTGCGTTTGAAATTGCACACGTTGAAATGGCACCTATTCCCTTACATAGTGCATTACATTTAACCAGAGACCACGTCGAAGAAAGTCATTGATTCAGAGGTGGCGTGAAACATGTATAACACTCATATTGAAGTGTGTATAAACATGTGTATTCTTTTGGGTCCATCCATCTGTTTGGCTTGAACAGACCAGCTAATGTTAAACTGCAGCGTACAGTGGGGTCCCCCCAGCATGCCTTGTGTCTTGTGTCTTTGATCAGCAGGATGGGGGTAAGCCACACAAGAGCTCAAACAGCCAAAACAACACTTTCACACCAACTGGGTATATGTAGTGTATGACATGACTGCTCTGTTTTAAGGCATGCAGCTTTCGATTAGAGGAGAGAATGATTGGTTGGGGGGAAAAGGTTCTATGGTATGTCGTTGGAACTATTTTCTAAAATAGAAAACAAATGTAATCATCTCATTGGAGTGTACCAAACCTTACCTCGCATCCTCACTCCTACAAACAACGACAATACGCTAACTTGCAGTAAAATCGCTTTCTGCCCCCCCTCCGCCGGCTAAACCGTATGCCCATTTGGCCAAATGAATAAGCTTTAATTTATCTACAAGTAGACACTCAAGGCTAATATGGCATGACGTCACCCTCTTGGAGGGGATAGTGGACACCCTTGAGTGATTCAACCAGTTGGAGGATGTCACGTTTTTCAGATGACCTCGTCTTTGATGTGACTGTAAGATGACTCTCCTGCAGGCCTGTTGCTCTGGTATGCCAGCTGGTGTGGCTGGGGCTGCTAGGGTGATATGGGGGTAATTTGTAGAAGATAAAGGGAAAGAGAGACAGGGAGAGGAGAGGGACATATAGAGGGGAGAGGGAGGGAGAGGAGGAAGATGAGAGTTGAGGGGTATGACAGAGGGGGAGAGACTCGAGGAGTCAGGGGTGGGATTTCTTATTCTGCTCTGCCTGTGCCCGGCTTGAATACTCTCTAATCTCAGTAATTGGGGTAGAGGGTCCTGGGGTCTCCAGACAGCTGCCAGATCTTTGTGGTCAGAGCAGATTGATTTGACAGGGGGTCAGGGGGTCAGGGGTATCACAGTGACTGAGTGGTTCCCTCTGGTTTCTGTCTGGTTCTGTCTGACTGCTGGCCTTCTGGCCTGGCCTCTGGTCTGGATGGAGGGACGAGGTCTTACAGGTCACAGGTGCACTGAGGCGGCTGGCGACGGCTGAAGGGGACAGAGGAAACACAGACGGTCATACACACACTTTCTTTTTCTTCTGGGCCTTGTTCAAATAGTGCCATTTCAGACACAGCCTCTGTGATTTATGGTGATTCGCTAACACCTATGGATGCATTTAGCCTATCACTCAATTATCACATTTCACTCCTACTCAGACACAGTGGCTCTGGGTTTGACCACTCAGTCACTCACTGGCAGCACGTTTGTTTATGTGCTTTGATACTGTGCCCCCGTTGATCATTTTCACCCTCCCTGGCCTGTACGGTCTTTTGATGCACCATCAACAACTAGGACATAATGTTATCAAAAGAAGAGCTGTCTATAAGAGGTGAACAGCTGAGTATATATGCGCAAGATAATTGAGGTGTTTGTTTTATGAAGTGAAAGAAGGTTACACTTCTCTTTTTCACTGCTCTGTTTACAGCTCTGGCTCTTCTCTTTTCTTCACCCTCCTGTCCTCCCTGGCTGTCATGTCTTTATTGGCATGTCCATGTGGTGCCTTGTGGAATTCACGCGTGTGCTGTAACATGGGAAGGCCCTTAAGGCTTGTGTAAATACTCACTTATGTTGCGTGGAGGGTGTAAGGGAAGGGGTGAAGAGGAGCAGCATCTGTTATAGCAGCTGTCCTCAGAGGGTGTGTCCCAATTGGCACCCTATTCTGTATGTCGTGCACTATTTCTGAAAAATAGTGTACTTCATAGACAAGAGAGTGCCATTTGGGATACATTCAGCCTCTCTCTACGGGGAGTTAGTCAACACAACCACAGCGTTTCTAAAGACACCGTTCTTCTAAAGACACCGGTCATCGCTCATCCATATATTCATATGGATATATTCTTACTTCATCCCTTTACTTAGAGTTGTGTGTATTAGGTAGCTGTTGTGGAATTGTTAGATTACTTGTTCGATGTTACTGCACTGTCGGAACTAGAAGCACTTCGCTACTCTCGCAATAACATCTGCTAACCATGTGTATGTGACCAATAAAATTTGATTTGATTTGATTCACCACCTTCAGAAGGACTGGTCATTATTCTGTGTGATTAAAGGTCAGTATTCACCATTTTGTTTCACTGGTAGTTGAACCATAGGTTCGGCTACTTGCCTAATGTGATGGATGGCATACTAGCTCTATTGTCTTCTTTCATGATCTATCGGCCTAAACAGTATCTTCATGTTTCCTATGATTTTAATGTAATATATAAAGTTTGAATAATGTCTGGGAAATAATTGACAATAGCTAGAATTGGGAGATGAAATAAAGAAAACACTCATAGGAAGTTATAGCAGTTCAGTTCAGAAGTTATATATATATATATATATAGTATTAAAATGTATTATGCATTTTCCCCCTGCTCATTCATTGGTCACGTTTCAACTTTCACGTCACTGCCCCTGAACCAAGTAGAAAATCCCAAAAACGAATTTGACCAATAGGGCACTTGTCAAGGGATGCGGAGGAACGCGAAAGACACTCAACAGTCGTAACTATTCTATGGGGCGTATCGTTTACATCGCATTCCTCATTCCTTTACATCATTTTAAAGCTGAAGAAGGCACCGAATGCATGCTTTATGAGCGGATACACCATAACACTTTACCCAGAACGGAGTTTGTATTTCTGAAAGGTAAAACGACGAAAACGTCTCTTCTTGCTGCTTCATTTGTGAGTGCGGCAAAGCAATGGGACGCAGACGTTGAAGAGTTCTCGTGAAGCCGCGACTGTTGTGAAGATAAGTGGAGAGTTAATTTGTGCCTTTTAACTTTTATTGTGAGTGTATCAAGTGACAATCTAACAAATTGCAAGCGATGTGCGGTTTTCACACCTTGGGCGTATCACGGCAAATAATTTGCTGAACCTCGTTCATTCTCCAGTGGAGCGGCCTGAATGCGAGGGAATGGATTTGCTTGACTACTTTTTGACACATTTAATGTAGATACCGCTACACAAATCCATATGTTGGAGTTTTATTTGGATCAGTCTACATCGAAATGGCAAGTTTTGCCGGGTTTATAAAGTGGACTGGGAGATCAACTTTGTATTTATGCTGCGCGTTTGTCCTGTTCGGCTGTCTCTGCATCGCGTCCCCTACTCATGGTCGTCGGCTCATTTGTTGGCAAGCCATCATGAAGTGTCATGGAGAGTCTGAGTGCCACTACGCATATGACCAATACCTTTACGCCTGTGCGCCTGTTATCAACGGGGATAGGAAGAAGTGTCCCAGCCACTGCATCTCGTCCCTTATCCAGCTGAATCTAACCGAGACCGGCCCGTCTCTGGAGGACTGTGACTGCGCCTCGGACCCCGTCTGCCGGAGCACCAAACGCGCCATAGAGCCGTGCCTGCCTCGGACAAGTAACATGGGCTGCACCGAAGCCCGGCGGCAATGCGAGAGAGACTCCCAATGCAGTTCGGCGATGCGCGACTATTTGTTTCACTGCCGTAAACTTTTCGGAGGGGAGCGATGTTCGGACGACTGCAGGAGGGTGATTGCCAACATGCGCAATATACCCAAAGCACAACAACTTGATACTTGTGTTTGTGATGGCACAGAGAGGACCATATGCGAGTACGTCAAAGTTAGTATGAAAAACTTTTGCTTTGACTCTATGGACAGATACGCGGGCAGCGGGTTGTCTGATTCAGAGGACGACTCTGAAGATGATTATGACGAGATGGAGGATTATATATATGTGGAAAACAAAAGTTTTTCATCCAGATCCGCCTGTCGGGGTGTTGTATGGACTGCCTCTGTGGCCACCATTTTGGTTCTAATGAATCTTATCTGATAGGGCAGCCTACCCCAGTTGATTCAGCTGTTGGGAAAGTTGTTTGAGAAAGAGTGGCCAGTGAAATGTTGACACGGACATAATAGCTCCTGAAAGTTGTAACACCAGCACACCTGCTTTAGCATATACGTTTTGTGTATGAATGATTTTATGGCCTTTGCTCTGCTATCTATCTTCACGGGGCTTCTTCTCAACATTCCATCTGGTCTCTGTCCCACTCTGTCTCTGTGCTGATCTGCTATGGGTCAGTAATTTAGGTAAACACGTATATATTTCAAATGTATCATTTTTGGGGGGTGAATCCGAAAGGTTTATAGATACATTTCCAGACAGCTGTGCACCTCTAGGCTATGTAATATTTGAACCAACCCTTGAAGAATGTTAAACACCAATTTCATCAGCTATTGCCTATCATCACAAAATAGTCAAAAATGTATAGAAGTTTGACAACGACATTTAAAAAAAAATAAATGTGGATAGGCAAGTGACTTCTTTACGCTGCTTTCCCGCTGTTTCGAGACAATAATGAAAACGGCAGGATTTAAAGCGTTCTCTTCGTAGTCACTTCGTTGTAATGTGGAGAGACTAATCAAGTGTTCTTCTTTTCTTATGAGCTAGACAATAGACATAGGCATGCGTGTAATTATGATGTCATTTCAATTCTAGTCAGTGGATAATGCATTTGATGCAAGCAACCTGACAATAGTTTGATTGGTTGATTGGTTACCAGCCTTAATCATGTCACACACATTTCCTTAAACTCAGTATCAATGTCAAGTTTTCAAAAAGTTTTAAGGGAGATTATTTTTATATGTCAAAATCTGTAAAGTTAAATTGTACAGTTTATTGTATGATATTGATTTTGTTTCCAGAGATATTTGTTTATTACTGCTAAGAAGAGATTTGCACTGTATAGAAATGACGTGAAGTGCTTCACGGTGACTATTGTATATTCTTTTGTGTCCACAGAGGTGAAAATATAAGTCTTCTTGCTTAAAGTGCCATATGACTCTTGATTGTTTCACTCTTCTCTCTTCCTTGCATGCTGACCAGGCCGGACACGTTCGAGCGTCGCAAAATACATTTAGAAATCCATGTTATTCAATTATTGCACCCACACTGCTCTCGCGCGTCAACGAACGTCTGCGTTGCCAAGGGCTAAAATAGAAGTCATTCCTATTTCTGACACAGATCACGCTGAAAGTCCTGCCTCTCCCATCTCCTCGTTGGTTTATAGAAGCAGGTACCCACGTGCCATTTCCTCATTGGTTATACCCACGTGGGTGATTGAAAGACAAAATGTTTTGCCGGTTCTCGTGGTAAAAGTGTAGATGCCAATCACCATATAAGTTCAAAGATGAAAAGGCCTAGAAGGAGGAGAGATGACTAGAAACGATTCGGTTGGCTGTTTTATGTGTGGATTAATTGTCGGAGTAGAAGTCCTTGTGCATTTCAGGTAAAATAACAACTCAATGTTCATATCCCAGGACAAATGAGCTAGCATCAGCAAGCTAGCTAAATAGGACAAATTAGCTAGCAAGTGCAAGCTAACTAGCTATATTGCCATACATGTTTAATGCTTTTCGACCTGTCCCCAAATTAATGTCATTGGTTCAGAGTTTGTTTTGATATTTTAACCTGCATGTTGTGATCGCGTTTGGTGTAGGGGGGGACAAAATAAATGTATGCACGATAGCGCACGCGCGCAGCCGGTTTGGGTTCCGTATTATGTGGCCGTATGGGCACTGGGCAGCAGGTTATTTCACTACTATAGGGAAATATGACAATCTAAGTCTTGCTCTAAAGCGGCAATCAGCAGTTGAGACAATAACAATGCCTACTCCTCACCAGTTTTGGTAAAAAGCTGAGGGACGGGGCTGGAGAAATGCAAAGACTCTCAAATTCATATGGACGCAAGGACTGGCCATCCATGATATCAAAAATAATAGTTTTAACCTCATTCCTTTTTTGGACTTGTAAATGATGCACCCATTTTGATTCTTGACGAATGTAGCTTATAAATGCCTCATGAGCTTAGTTCCACTGTCAACACCCAAAATACAAGCTTGTTTTACTCCAATGTCTGTGAACAAAGTAAATGTAAAGAAGCACCGTACAGCCTCAAAACATGGTTAAAACTATACATTTGATATCATGGACGATCCCTCCGTGCGTTCATAGCTCTGTCTTGTGAATATGAGAGTGGGTACATTTCTCCAGCCCCATTCCTTCAGCTTTTTACAGAAGCGGTGACGGGGAGTAGGCATTGTTATTGTTTCAACAGGGGATTGACCATATAAAGTGCCATATGAATCTTGATTGTTTCTCTCTTCACTCTGCCTTAAGTGACCATATGGGCACTGGGCAGCAGGCTATTTCAGTACCGTGTCTCTCAAGTCTTTGGACAGCTGTACCAATCCTTTCCACTATCACAAGGTTCCCTGATTACGAACGATCAGTTGATCTGAGCTACTGAATGCCGCCTAAATCCCAGAGCAAATGAAGCGTCAAGTAAAAGAAAAGCTCTTAGTCGGATCGATATACACTTGACCTTGTAAACATCAATGTTTGCTGAAGGCATAAACTGTTTAATGCTGGAAGACTGTTTTAACATAAGGAATAAAGAGCCCCATCTCCTGGGGATTGCTGCTCAAATGGAGCCAAGAAGGGCCTTGCCAGTTTATTTATCCTCACCCCGTGTGTTTGTTAGAAGTCTTCACACCGAGAGGAGAGGGGCGAAAGGAAAGCTGTGTCCGGATGAATGGAGACTTAAGTAGCCATTACAAATGCACTCTGATTGGACTGCTGTTGCTGTGTGTGGTGTGTGTTAGCTACCAGCCGTTGCTATGTATGTCTAACACAGTAGAAGTGTTTTTCTTTTTTTTAAACACTTTCGCTTCAACTTTACTATTATTATTTATCCTCCTGAACAGAAGTTAAATGGCTGGTTATAGACCCGGGTCTACTTGGAGAAGTTTGTAGCCTCACCCACCACCACTAAAGAAACCATTTCATTTGTGTATCACATTTGTTTTCTCTTTTGGTTTGGCACCACTGAGAGACAGAAAAAGAGAGAGGGGACATCATCCTCTCCTTCAACTCTTGTCACAAGAGGGACTTGAGAGCAATGATGGCAGCCATGTTGTTTCTCTCGAGAGGAGGACAAGGGCCCTCTGGCCCAGTGAATGGAGGAGAAGTCGAGTGGCACTACTGTCATGGAAATGTAAAACACACAATGGTGGAGCGGCACAATGTGCAGGCACTTCATTCACTCGCTTTCTCTCTGACAGCATCTCCTCGGGGAGGATGGGGGGGGGGGAGCTCAGGGAGAGACAGACAGAGACTGCTACTGCAGATAGAGGCTTCTTGGAAGGACTTGAGAAACTTCTGTCAACATTGTATCTCTCTTTCTCTATGTGATGCCTCCATGCTCAACGTTAGGTGACGCTCACTTGGCTTTATTTGAAGGTGTGCTTACAAACAGTTTTTTTTCCTACAGGTTAATAGCTATTATTTGTCAGCTATTAAACATAATACATTTTATAAGGCCTGATGTTTATGATGTACATGAGTAAACGTCTTTATGATCAGACATGTATTAGGTACAGCATACATGAATCAATGATTTTAAATATGCTATATAATCAGGTGAACAAACTATTTGATACTGGTCTGTGAACAGTTGTACAGCACATGGCACATGTTTTATTATTGCTGCTTTATAAATGCAGTCTTAGGAAGCGTACACTTGAGATAATAGCTTATGATCAGAACTACAATTACGTGATATGATAGCCTTTTTACGGCTACCACATTTTTAAGCTGCATAGCAGATACCGAGGTTCAAAGTCATTTGCCACTGATGCTAACGTAAAAACAATTAGCTGATCTGTATCACCACTCAACACTTTGATTCACTTAGCATTTTGATTGTTACTGGAGTGCACATTCAAATAGACTGCAGTCCTAAATAGAACCAATGATGTATTGTGCTTCAATTGCTATCGGTTTCCTTCCCACTGAATATAGAAAAGAAAAATACGCAAACTGTGGAAACCCTGCAGCTCTGTCACGGTGATGTGGCGAATGCATTTCTGGGCCTTTGTTAGCCGTCACAAAAGAGGGTACTGCCGCTTTAAGAGAGCAGGCCTGGGTTCCAACCATTAATAATTGTAATGCCTCTTTATTATTGCTGGGGATAATGAAGGAATGAGAGTCATATGGGGCCCCCAAAACCATACTTTCCCCTGAAATGTTTTCAATTAACTTTTGGCTCCGGAGGAAAATAAGCGAGTTGTTTTTTTCCCCCCATCATGCTGAAACAGAGGAGAGGCTAGAGCCGGACGGGGGACGGCGCTGCGGGACACAGTACCTCATTAAATTAGCCTCATCATAACTCAAAGTGCTGTTTTTGCAACCCCCTACTCCTAGTAACCCTGCTACACACACAGACAAACACACACAAGCACTTGATACTCCTGCATACACACACACACACACACACACATGGGCATGTACGCATATACACACACACACACATACACTCGGATGTTTCATACACACACGCAGAAGCAGACTAATAGTCTTACATTAGTGGACATTCCAATCTAGACGCAATTTAAGGCGATGAGATAGATGACTTATGGTTGAGATTCTTCTTGGAACAATCATGACTAACATACCCCTGAGCATACTGGCCACATTTCCCCCTGTGAAGTCTTCTAGAACTTTCTCTCAGTTGACATAGCATTTGTAGGTGAGGCAAACATACTGTACATATACAAACGGTACATTTAATTTACGTAAACTGGAGTCAGGAAATAAATATCAGATAAATAAGGTAGATTGTGTGTGAAAAGGAGCATATTATATGTTTTATAAAGTTGTGATATGAGAATAACATTTGCGGCCCCTGAACTATTTTCCATGTTGTTTTCGTAGCATGTGTAGGCTACTCAATGAACTGCCCACAATGGTCAGTAATTAAATTACTCTCTTTCTCTTTTAAGCCTCTGTGAAACTCTTCCAAAAAGTTTTTGAAATTCCAAGCTGCCACATTGATTCTGTCACGTCAAGTCCTTTCTGAGTTCACCGGCCTTTGAAAAAAGGGAAACTGTCTCTAATCCAGTTAGACTTCCTTGTGCCTCATGTGAAGCGAGATGGAGAGAGAAAAAAAAGAGTGGGAAAGGTAAGACTTAAGTTTCTCTCAAAGAGAAGGTTGATTTCCTAGTCATGTGTAAACAGTCAGCCTATCTTAGAAACCATGCTGATTTGAAATTGAACTTAAAAGTATAAAGCAAGTGTGTAAGGTCTTCTAAATATACTGTACAAACATGCTATATTATATTTGTTTAAATGCAAGATCTTAGGGGTAACTTTTCCTCAGTGGTGTAAAAATATTTTAAAGTACTACTTAAGTCTGTTTTTTTTTTGGTATCTGTACTTTACTATTTATATTTTTGATTACTTTTACTTCACTACAGTCCTAAATAAAGATATATATATTTTTGCTCCATACATTTTCCCAAACACCCAAAAGGACAGGAAAATGGTCCAATTCACACACCAAGAGAACATCCCTGGTCATCCCTATTGCCACTGATCTGATGGATTCACTAAACACAAATGCTTCATTTGTAAATGATGTCTCAGTGTTGGAGCGTGCCCTTGGCTATCCGTCAATAAAAAGAAGAAAAAGAAAATGGTGCTGTCTTGTTTGCTTAATATAATGAATTTAAAATTATTTATACTTTTACTTTTGATACTTAAGTATATTTTAGCAATTACATTTACTTTTGATACTTAAGTATATGTAAACCAAATACTTTTAGACTTAGTAGACTTTTAGTAGTATTTTACAGGGTCTTTCACTTTTACTTGAGACATTTTCTGTTAAGGTATCTTTTTACTTTTACTCAAGTATAACAATTGAGTATTTTTTTCTACCACTGCTTTTCCTCTTTCATTGACACATATTTGCTTGTCATGACTGTATTAAACCACACCACGTCTTGTGGACGGGGTGTCTGCCAGTAGTCTTGACTACTTAAACCTCTCAGGACTGACCAGAGAATAAACAAACTCACCCACAGACAAACTGAGTACGTAAACCCCACCGCAGCGGCCAACTGAGGTCTGTGGAGGCTATAGGGGGGTTAGGGAGGGCGCTGCCTGGTTCACCCTGAGCTTTAGGAGAGGTGAAAGGGGGGGGGGGGGGGGTTACAGTGGGGGATGGGCTGATTTATGGTTGTTAAGTGTATGGGGGAAGGGTATGGAGTTTGAGGAGTGACGGACTGGGGTCTGTAGAGGGAGTGGGGGGGGGGGGGGGGGGGGCGGAGGCGGAGGTTGAATGTTGTTGAGTTCAGACCTCTGAATGATGATGCTGACACACAGGCTATGTCCCAAATGGCGCCCTATTGCCAATGTACTGCACTACTTTCACTACATAGGGAATAGGAGAGGGTTCTGGTCAAAAGTAGTGCACTAGATAGGGAATAGGGTGCCATTTTGGACACAAATAAAGAAGGGGGATATTCACCCCGGCCAATCAGGTAACTTCTCCTAACCCAGGGATCTCTGGATGTTGGCGCTCAGCGGGGCGCCCTGATTGATTCCTCATTCCTGCCTCTCCCTCCTGCGTACTGGGCCAGAGAAGACGAATAGAGGTACGCAATAGTTTTGAAAGGACCAAGGGGATGGGGAGTGTAGCGTAGGTTTTGAGTTTGGGCTGGGGGTAGAGTAAGAGGAGGAGGAGGAAGGAAGGAACACAAAACGTTGCTGACACAGGGCATAACTTCATTTCCACAGTGCTGGGACAGCTGTGCGCAGTAATCTGCCATGGCGGCGCTCTAAAACATCAATGGCTTCACTGACCCCAGGGGGGGGGGAGACTCCAACTGTGTCCAGCCGTTTAGAGGAGAGGACCAGGGAGTGGAGCCCCTTTCACACCATTCAGGGGTTTGTCTTAAAGAAATATACCCCCCTTTACCTCTCTAAGAGGAGAAGGTTTGATAGTATGTGGGTCTGTGTGTTTAGGTCCAAGGAGACAACAATGGGTCATTTTTAAAGCAAACTTAGAATTCATGCCTTAGTTCTATAGCCGTTTGATCAATGAGCTGGGAAACAATCAGACACATCCCTATATGGGCGGCAGGTAGCCTAGTGGTTAGAGCGTTGGACTAGTAACCGAAAGGTTGCAAGATCGAATCCCTGGGCTGAGGAGGTAGAAATATCTCCTTCTTCCCCTGAACAAGGCAGTTAACCCACTGTTCCTAGGCCGTCTTTGAAAATAAGAATTTGTTCTTAACTGACTTGCCTAATTAAATACAGCTCAAATACGCAAGAGTTTTGATCTTGGGAAAATATTTTTTGAAAAGTTAGATGACCGTTTATTTATTTGACTTTTAGCTATTGTCACCATCTTGTAAGTTGCAAATTGGTGTTTGAAAAATGTACAAACATGAAAATAATCTATTCTAACGTGGAACATGACTTTACACAGCCTATAAGAAACCACATCATTTCCCTCAAGCAGATACATAGGGCACCTAAATAGGATTTGAGTGCATGGTCATTCTTGTGAAATAACTATTATTGTCCATTTCATTTTGAAGTAAATCGTTGAGATGCAGATGTCATGTCGTTTGACCTGTTTTCACATTGCTGTTGCTATACCTGTTTTTGTTTTGTGTGTCGTTATTGAATCAAGAAAGTTTTGCAGTGAAGGTTTTTAACTTCTCCTTCCCTTCAAACTCATGTCATCACTAAACCAACCTCAAACTTTCAGATTGCCAATTATAACACAACCAACATGTTTTTAGCATAAAAACAGAATAGAAAAACAACTCCCAAAACTATATTCTTCCTTCAAATAATGTTTCAAAGTCGTTTTCCCCTTTTGCGTGCTCAACGATTAACCAATATTAAAAAAAACATGAGTAAACAGAGAACTGGGAGAGTCTATCGATGGCGAGAGGTTCATTATTTTCTGCTAACCATTTTGTTGTAGAGAGCGGCGAGAACAAAACATTTTAACCTAAGATAATGGCTCGAGGCTGGGGTGCTGTCGGCAGTGAATAGGGTCTCTCTAAGCTGAATGGGGGCTCAAAGCTTTACTCTATTATCCTGACATCCTGAGGGCCAGGGGCCGCCCCCCCCTAGCTGCTGTCGACTAGGTATTCATCCATCACACATTCCTCCCTCTCTCTCCCTCCTCTATGCTCTGTGTCTTTCTTTTTTTGCGATAAAGGGAGGGAGGATCGATGGTGTTATTTTTGAAAAACAAACTGTAGGTCAGACCCTTGAGAGGGGAAGCGATGGAGAGATAGAGAGAGGAAGGGAGAGCCACTGGATATGAGAGATAGATGGCATGGAATTACAAGAGGAAAGAACAATAGAGTTTGAGTGAAGAGAGAGAGAGAGAGAGAGCGAGAGAGAGAGAGAGAGAGAGAGAACAAGGTTGATAACTGATGCCAAAAGTGTATGTGGCTTTTAAGGAGAGAGAGAGAGAGAGAGAGTCTATTGAAACAAGATAAGCAACTCAGTCTTATCACCCTCATATTCTGTCTCATGCATACCTAACCATTACAGCAATGGAGAAGTGATCACATTGCAAAGCTCGCCTACAAAATCTCATGCCAGTGTTTTAAATGTGTTATAAACACACACTTTTAAGGTATGCTGCTGGACTGCAGTTCATTTGAGGTATTACTGTGCAACTGTGGCAGCCAGCACTCGCATTGCTTTTGTAAGCAGAATGACACTTCGACACCCCCACATTTTCTCACTTTCTCTGTCTCTCGCTCTCTCTCTCTCTCTCTCTCTCTCTCTCTCTCTCTATCGCTCACTCTCTCCCCCTTCTTTCTCTATCCTCCCCTTCTCTCCGCTCTCCACCACTCCACCACTGTTTGTTTAACAAGCTTGGCTCAGGCGCAAGGATCTCCAGTCATGCCTGCAGTGTTGACGGTAAATGACTCAATTTAAATCCGAGAGCAAACAGGCAAATCCAAGCCAGCTGAGCTAGGCAAATATCACAGTTCATCTCAAGTCCCTTCTACCCATTGTGAGAGCAGGATCGAGGAACATTAGCCCAGTGCTAATAGCTTTGTTCACAGCTCTCTGATGGAAGCATATACACAAAGTCACAAAATGGGGCAGGACATTTGTGGTTGTTAGCAGAGGCTTTAACAAAGGCAAAATGGCCTTGACAGTGAAGTGCTATGTAGTAACAGGGTTATTACCCTGTGGTTGTGAAAGGAACGTGTCTGTGCGTGTGTGTGCGTGTGTGTGTGTGTGTGTACCATATGTGTGTGTGTGTAGGCCATACGCAGCATAAGTCTGTGTATCAGTACTGTCATGACCAGAGGGTAAAAACAATGGCGAGATGCTATCGTTCTGCCACCTCAACATCCACTGTCACTTTCAATCCTTTTGGTTGTGAAACCCCAGATAAATCGTTATTCAGGTTATATCCAGCAGGACACAGAGACCAGCGGGAGAGGACCAGAGAGGATCAGGATCAGGAAAATATTTTTGACCTGGCCTGTCTGGTTCTAGTTTGCTCAATCTAGGAGCACTGCTGTTACCAGTTCAGACTTGTGCCAAACGATAAACATGCCTATGTGAGAGGTAATGCCCAAATATGTTCGTATCGAAAGAAAGCTCTCTTTGTATGCATACTTAACGTTAGCCAAAGATTACTACATACTGCAACTGTCATTTATGAGGTCTTGATATCGCTCTATTCTATCTTCTTTACCCCCTGTCCACGTTAAGATAAACCATCTTGGAATCTCAAGCACCTTCATTCATCAGTCTCCATGTCCTGTCCAGATCTCAATTCTCGCCCCCCCCCCCCCCCCCCCTTTCTCTCTCGTGCTCTCTCTCTCTCTCGCTATCTCTCTCTGAAGCTGCTTCAGCTCCATCTGTTTCTCATTTCCACTGGCGTAGCTGCTTGGAATGTGGCCATGTTTTTAAAGATGAGTTATTACACCATTAATACATACTTTACCCAACACTATTTGAAGTTGGCCAAAGTGGAAAGACACACAGCAGTACAGCACTGTGTTTTAGATAGGGGAACGAGGCTGTTTCAGATGACTTTTAATGGTTTCGTGCATATTTGGAAAGGAGGATACATGAAAGATTCCTCGGTTTTGGAAAATTAGTTTGAAATGTTAGTTATCTTTTTCTGTTTGTGATATCAAGGGGCTGAGAAGATTTAATGGCATATTTTTTTCTCTCTAAATGTACTGTGTCCAGTGCCGTTAGTTACACTTCCTTAGTAGAAAAAAAGAGCATAACTTCTTTATGGAGACTCTAACACTGTATTCAACTGCTTATATATATTTAAATATGAGACTATTATGGTTCTAGATACAGTTTTGTTTCCTGAAGTTTGGATCATAATATTATGAGTGCCAAACCATAATGATAGGTTTTGGTTTATTAATTTGAATGGGCTAAAACACATTAGCCTTTCAAAGATGTTATATGGCTGTCTCCGTCTCCGTTTTCCTAAATTCCCAAGATTATGAGGTTCTGAAAGATATTCATTATGATCAGTAACATACTGTACCTAAGGTCTCGAAGGACCGTATGAATTGTATTAACCACTGTTAGCCACAAGACGGCCTCATTTTTCTTGTGAGATGATCAGTCAAACTGGGCTACTCCAGTTCACAGTCCACCAGTGAACACGTTGTTGAGATTACGAGGAACGTATCGTGCGTAATGTCATTGGATCATGTTTTGATGCACTTAAGAGGTCCAACTTTATTGGAAAAATGTTTCTTTGTAGAACACAACTAGGCCTACTTCATGGGAGTCGATACAATTTTAAATAGGTATCACAAAATTAAATAGGCATTTTTGTGTGCGCGTGTGGTGTGAGTGCGTGTGCATGCGTGCCAACAAGTGTGTCAAATATGTATTTGAACTCCTTTCTGACTTTGTCGACATAAATACGCTTGTCAGTTTGTTGTGCTGTGTCATCAAAACGTGTGTGTGTTCAGCAGTAGTCTTCACTGACTGTGTTTCCCCTGCAGGTGGCGCCAGTTGAAGCCCTGTGTGTTGCAGCTGCAGATCCTAGTACGTTTTCCTTCACTGCTACCCAACACGACCAGATCACCTCCCGAGGAACACTCCACTGGGGTTTTAGTATCCTTATCTGAAGAAGAAAACAATGTTTAAAGTGCATGTGTGCGTAGGAGTGTTAATGGGGCTGCAGGTAGCCTAGTGGTTAGAGCGGTGGGCCAATAACCGAAAGGTTGCTGGATTGAATCCCAGAGCTGACAAGGTAAAAAAAAAAAAAGTTGTTCTGCCCCTGAGCAAGGCAGTTAACCCACTGTTCCTTGTGTACTGTGGATGTTGATTACGGTAGCCCCCCACACCTCTTTGATTCAGAGGGGTTGGGTTAATTGCCGAAGACACATTTCAGTTGAATGCATTCAGTTGTACAACTGTGGCTGTGCCTGGCTTGCATTTGTGCACTTCCCATCCAGCAGGGCCAGAGTGCCCCTGTTGCATCAGGGTTTAAGGGGTCTACGCAAACAGAGCCAAAGGAGGTCTGTACATTTGTGCGGCTGAATTTCTGGAACGCGACACAAACTGATCTCCTTCGGCTCCGTTTGCGTAGAGCTCTTTACACTTGCACATACTGTACTCAGCCTCGTACTCCCGAGTGGCTCTCTGCTCGTTAAGCCTCCTGGTGTTGGCATTGGGAATGCTCAGTGGGATCAGGGTCTGGATGGGCTCCGGCTGACAGTGACAGTGGAGACAGGAAGAGAGCAAACTGACTTACTGTAACATTCAGTTTGTTTCGGTTCAGTTCTATTCCATTCAACTTTCCGCCTCTGACTGCAGTCATCACCGTATCCACCAGCGCCTTGCCCTCCTCATCTGAGGAGACAGAGCCATTGGAGTTGGGAAGGAGGGTGGGTGCTGAGTGTGTGCATGTTTTACTATACTTGTGAGTAACAGAAGTCCTTACAAGAAGAGTAAACCAACAGAAATTCAGACAAGTGAGGACATTTTGTCGGCCTTAAAAAGGCTATTTCTGACTTAGGGTTAGCGTTAGAATTAGCTTTCAAATTAGGGTTAGGTTTAGGGTTAGGAGTTATCATTAAGATTAGGGTTAAGGTTAGGGAAAATAGTTTTTTTTTTTAATGGGAATCAATTGCTGGTCCCCAAAAATCCTCACAAGTATAGTAACACATAGTTGTGTGTGTGGGTGTGGTCAGGATCAACATTGTAGTTGCCCATTAAATCTATTAGTGGCCTCTGGATAACCCCCGCTGAGGTTAAATGTCACCATAACTCAAGACTTAGCACCCTGAGAGACCTTCTCCTGAGGCTGGTGGCTGTAACTCAGCTAAAGGCCCGTCCAAATGATCGAAAAATCTATGGTTCCCTCTGACCCAGCTCTGACTGTTGTTATGGTGTGGGCCTGGAACTGAGAGAACGAACAGATAAGGAATGAGCATATAACGAGACGTTTGTCCTTCACTCTGGAGTAGATTGATGCAAGCCTCTGAGGATCGTGTCTGTCTCCAGTTGCACCTGTATGTCTGTTTGTCTATTAAACCTTTTAAAGTATAGAATTAGTCTGCTTTATCCTTGTATCCAGCATTTCCACACTTTGGGCAAATTCACGATTCCTGACTGTGTGAGTGTATTTAAATGTTTTTGCAAGTGGGCACACCACAGTGTGTGGTGCCAGGACACCAACCTCATCAAAATTATCAAGACAAAGGCGGTGATCGTGGACTACAGGAAACAAGACGGCCAAGCACACCCCCAGGTCAAGAGCTTCAAGATCCTCGGTGTCCACATCACTAAGGAATTATCATGGTCCACACACACCAACACAGTCAAAGAAGGCACGACAACGCCTCTTCCCGCTCAGGAGGCTGAAAAGATTTGACATGGGCCCTCAGATCCTCCAAAAATGTCTATAGTTGCACAGTGGAGAGCATCTGGACTAGCTGCATCACCGCTTGGTATGGCAACTGCTCAGCATCTAAGGCGGTACAAACGGTAATGAGTACGGCCCAGTAAACCACCGGGGCCAGGCTCCCTGCCATCCAGGACCTCTATACCAGGTGGTGTCAGAGGAAGGCCCTGAAAATTAACAAAGACACCAGCCACCCAAGTCATAGACCGTTCTCTCTGCTACCGCACGGCAAGCGGTATCGATGCACCAAGTCTGGAACCAACAGGACCCTGAGCAGCTTGTACACCCAAGCCATAAGACTGCTAATAGTTAAATAGCTACCCGGACTATCTTCATTGACTCGTTTGACACATACGCTGCTGCTACTGTTTAATCTATCCCGTTGCCTAGTCACTTTATCCCTGCCTATATGTGCATATCTACCTCAATTACCTCTTACCCCTGCACATCGACTCGGTAGTGGTACCCCGTGTATATAGCCATGTTATCATTACTTGTTGTGTATTCATTTCTCATTATTAGTTTTCTATTATCTCTCTGCATTGTTGGGAAGGGCCCGCAAGTAAGCATTTCACTGTTAGTCTACACCTGTTGTTTCTGAAGCATGTGAGAAATAACATTTGATGTGAAGTGTTGGCCGTGGGTGTGTAACGTGGGGGAAAATACACATCAAATACTATTTCTTTAGCCATACTGCACCTTTTTATATATATATACACACACGTGAGGTGAGGTCCTCTGGACTAAGCTGCACAGAACAGGTTATTTACATCAAGGAGTGGAGCATGGGAATCAGACAACAATATCAGGGTGCAAAAACTATTCATTTTCATTTTCTGTGTCACAAGACAGGCACAAATCGCCATAGGCCTAAATTATTTCCATACGTTATCTTCAGCTCCAGGAACACTTCAACAGATGGCAATGGCAAGACTTCAACAGATGGCAATATCAGATCTCACGAACTAGGTTTATACGTTTCATTCACATACTCAAACAGACAATAAGAATGTGTAGTAACACTCACGGAGAGCGTGCCAAGGGAGGCATGCCCTTGGCATATATAATGGTAAATATAGACAGTATGGACAGTGTATGAATAGAAAAGGTGTGTACAGCAGTAGTTATATAGGATGAGCCTTGACTAGAATACAGTATATACATGTAAAGTGGGTAAAACAGTATGTAAACATTATTAAAGGGACCACTGTTCAGTGACTACCGGGTGGTATCCGGCAAGTAACAGTGACTAACGTTCAGGGTAGGGTACTGGGGAGAGGTTGGCTAGTAGCGACTGTTTAAAAGTCTCATGGCCTGGAGATAGAAGCTGCTAATCAGTTTCTCGGTCCCAGCTTTGATGCACCTGTACTGTCTCCACCTTCTAGATGGTAGAGGGGTGAAGAGGCTGTGGCCCGGGTGGCTGAGGTCTTTGATGATGTTCTTGGCCTTTCTGTGACACCGGGTGCTGTAGATGTCCTGGAGGGCAGACATTGTGCCCCCAAGTGATGCATTGGGCTGACCGCACCACCCTCTGGAGAGCCCTGTGGTTGTGGGCAGTCCAGTTGCCGTACCAGGTGGTGATTTAGGCACCCGAGTGGCACAGTGGCATCTCAGTGCTAGAGGCATCACTACAGACCCTGGTTCGATCCCGGGCTGTATCACAATCGGGCGTGATCGGGAGTCCCATAGGGTGGCGCACAATTGGCCCAACGTCGTCCAGGTTAGGGGAGGGTTTGGCCGGGATAGGCCGTCATTGTAAATAAGAATTTGTTCTTAACTGACTTGCCTATTTAGATAAAGGTTAAATAAAGCAATTATAATAACACAACAGCCCGACAGAATACTCTCAATGGTGCATATGTAGAAGTTTGTGAGGGTCTTAAGTGCCACGCTGAATTTACTCAGCCTGCTGAGGTTGAAGAGGCGCTCTTGCTCCTTCTTCACCATGCTATCGGTGTGGAGGGACCATCATAGGTCCTCAGTGATGTGCACGCTGAGGAACTTGAAGATTTTGACCCTATCCACTGTGGCCCTGTCGATGTGGATGGGGGCGGGCTCTCTCTGCTGTCTCCTGTAACCTACGATCATCTCCTTCATTTAGTTCATGTTGAGGGAGAGGTTATTTTCCTGGCACCACTCCGCCAGGGTTCTCACCTCCTCCCTGTAGGCTGTCTCGTCGTTGTTGGTAATCAGGCCAACCACTGTTGTGCATCAGCAAACTTGATGATTGAGTTGGACATGAGTGTGGCCAAGGAGTCATGGGTGAACAGGGAGTACAAGAGGAGGCTGAGCACACACCCGTGGGGCTTTTTGTTGAGGATCAGTGTTACCTACCTTTACCACCTGGAGTCGGCCAGTCAGGAAATCGAGGACCCAGTTGTACAGGGTTGGGTTCAGACCCAGGGTCCTGAGCTTAATGATGAGCTTGGGTAAGGTGGAGGTGATATGATCCTTAACTAGCACCTCAAAGCAGTTCAGTTAGTTCAGTTACCTTAGCTTTCTTGGGTATAGAAACAATGGTGAACATCTTGAAAAAAAGTGGGGACAACAGTTGGATATAGAGAGATTGTCCATGAACACTCCAGCCAGCTGGACTGCACATGCTCTGAGGATGCGCCTTGGGATCTCGTCTGGCCTGCAGCCTTGAGAGCGTAAATGATTCACTCACGACAGCCTTGGAGAACGAGACCACACGCAATGTTGTTTTCCTTGAAGTGGGCGAAGAAGGTGTTTAGCTTGTCCAGGAGCCAGGCGAGGGAGTCCGCTACATGGCTGGCTTTCACTTTATAATCTGTGATTGTGTGGAGTCCCTGCCACATACGTCTCCTGTCTGGGCCGTTGAAATGCACCTCCACTTTGTCCCCTGTACTGTTGTTTTGCCTATTTGATTGCCTTACGAAGGTCATAGCTGGTCTGCTTGTACACGTCCATGTTCCCAGTCACCTTCCCATGGTTAAATGCGGTGGTTCGCCCTTTCAGTGTTGCGTTTGTATTTTGATTGATTGAAAAACCCAACCCAGAGTGTAATCAGTGGACTCATGGTAAAGAGAGTTACTGGACTATCCCCTATTTCGCATTTTATTGCAGATTAAGAATATATTCTTGAAATACAATGTATGTACTGAATCTTCCATTAACACATTATTACAATTAGCTACATATAACATATGCAAAGTTAAGCTATTGTTGCAAGAGAGTTAGGGGAAATGGTATGCTGCCCCCCCCCTGACCATTGGAGTTTATGGAAATAGAAGGGCAAATATTTAAAGTAGTTCCTTTATTTGTACATTCTGGTTACACTGTGGTGTTATTCACTAAATGTCCATCCAATTGGCGACATATTTTCATGTGAATATTTGAAAATCCGTATAAAAATAATTTGCGCACTTTCCCACGAGTGTTGTTTCCATCAAATTGACAGTAAAGTTCCGAGGTAATTTCAGGTTTTCCTTACGTCCACCAGCAGCAGTTAGGGACCGTCAACATAGTGACAAATCACATTTTTAATTTCAATAGCTCTTTAACCATTACTCCAAACACTTTCAAAACTGGATGTAGCTAACCCGATGGCATAGACACACATTGCACACCCTTTAGTTTGTCCATTTTTATCTCATAGTTTTACATGAATTTTTCAAAATGTAGAATTTCAATAGCTCCTTGGTCATGTGACCTGGTGACTTCAAACAAGGTTCAGAATGTCCACTAAGTGGCTCTACACATTGCGGACCCTTTAGTTTGTCCATTTTCATCTCACATGGTTTTTTCAACTTTTTTTTGCGTGTAAAATTTCAATAGCTCCTTGGTCATGTGACCTAATGTCCGCTGACAACCCTTCTATATTGCACAATCTTGTTTGTACTGTAAAATCACGCGGTGTAACATACATTTTTCATAGTTTCAAATTTGCAATAGCTCCTTGGTCATGTCAAATACACACCTAAGAAGCATGCAGTGGATATACACCCATATTGCATAACCTCTGGTCATGTATCTTCTATATTGTTGTACATTAATATTAGTTTTACAATTAGGGGGTTCAGTCCAGTGTTGTGTTTACCCTTTTCTTTAATATTTATCTACAATAATTGGTAGTTCTAAGTACCTATTTTCACTGTTTTTTATTTTTCCACAGTATTTAACAGTGAGAGACAGATAATATCTCCTTTCGTCATTAATATCAACCATAAAGGAAAATGTATCCCTGTCCCAGAGATTTGGTGACATAGGTTTCCATAGCCGCCGTCTTCTCCTGTGACAGAGGATACACGTGACTCCTGGGAAGTGCTGCGTCTACCAGGAGATTTATCGCACAATCCCCCCCATCGATGGGGTGGTAATTGAGTCTCCTTCTTTTTACAGAAGGCGAGAGCCAAATCGGCATATTCAGAGGGAATGTGCATGGTGGAGACCTGGTTTGGACTCTCCACCGTAGTTGCACCTATGGAAACACCTATACATCTCCCTGAACATTGACGTGACCATCCCTTGAGAGCCTTCTGTTGCCACAAAATAGTGGGGTCATGATAAGCCAACCAGGGAAGCCCCAACACCACAGGAAACGGAGGAGAATCGATCAGGAAGAGACTAATTCTCTCCTTATGGCCCTCCTGCATTATCATACATAATGGAGCTGTGACCTCCCTAATCAGGCCCGACCCTAAAGGACAACTATCTAAGGAATGTACAGTGAAGGGCATATCAACAGGAACAATAGGGATCCCTAATCTAAGAGCAAACGACCGGTCAATAAAATTCCCAGCTGCGCCTGAATCTACTAGCGCCTTATGCTGGGAAATCTCAGGAAATTCTATAGATATACACATGTGCGCAACAGGAAGCTCTGGGTGAGTTGGGTGCATACTCACCTGGGATGATCCACCAGTGCCCTGCCTGCTGCCTCGACTTCCTGGGGAACCTCTCCAGCACCGACCAGCAGTGTGTCCTCTGCGGCCACAGGTAGTGCAAGAAACAGCCTCCCCCTCCGGTCATCCTTAGAGCAGCACCTCCGAGCTCCATAGGTGTAGGATCGGAGGTGCTGGGGGATGTAATGGACGCACCCCGATCCAGACATCTGCGGGTGGCCAACAGGTTATCCAGCCGGATGGATAAATCCACCAGCTGGTCAAGGGTGGTGTCCCTGCAGGCCAACTCCCGACGAACGTCCTCACGTAGACTACATCGGTAATGGTCGATCAGGGCCCTCTCATTCCATCCTGCACTGGCAGTCAGGGTCCTGAAATCCAGTGCGAATTCCTGTGCGCTCCTCATCCCCTGTCTGAGATGGAACAAGCGTTCCCCCACCGCTCTCCCCTCAGGTTGATGATCGAAGACCGCTCAGAAGCGGCGGATGAAATCCTCATAGCGGACCAACGCTGAGTCTTTACCTCCCCATTCAGCGTTGGCCCTGACAGACAGAAGATGAGGGCGGACACGCTCTCGTATCCCGAGGGAGTCGGGTGGACGGTCGCCAGGTAGAGCTCCAACTGGAGCAGGAACCCCTGGCACCCGGCAGCCGTGCCATCATATGCGCTCGGGAGCGAGAGCCGAATCCCACTGGGTCCAGATGACAGAGGGGTGGACAGCGGTGTGGGTTGTGGTGTTGGTTGGAGTGAAGTTGATAGGGTTGTGGGAAAACTCCCTTTATCCCCATCGCTCCATGGTGAGCAGCACGTGATCCATGGCTGGGCCAAGATGTTGGAGCATCGTCGCATGCTGCTGGACACGTTCCTCTACTGGTACCGGAGGACTGGGTGCACCTGCTGACTCCATTAAAATGGTGCTTGATTCTGTCATGTGTTAGCTGTGCAGGCGCAGGACACAGAACTGAGTAAAATAACATACTTTTAATCAGGAAAAATTATCAGCAAAAATAAATCCACGCAGGGATCACAAACCCTAACACAACAGACTAACACAGAACCGGGAACAATCAAGCACAAAACATAATGAGAACCAGAGGGTTAAATAGGGAAATAATAATAATGTAATGGGAACCAGGTGTGTACAATCAAGACATCACAAATGGAGAAAAAAAAACGTGGATCGGTAGCAGCTAGAAAGCTGGTGACGGAAGTCATGACATCAACAGACACTTAACTTCAATTAAGTATGAAACATTTCACAGTGTTAACTTTCTCTTGATCCCTGGTTGATGTACCTTTCAGAGCCTCTTCAGTGTGGATGGGGAATAGCATACATTTTCAACAACAAAGACTGCACTTCCAGTTCTTTACTCTGTTGAATTATTTTGTCTTCATTCCTAGGCACAGCACATGGAACCGCAGTTGGCATGCAAAACATTCAATCTAAAACAAAATGTAGCACGTTATAAATTATATCAAGTACCAATGCAGTATGACGAATGACGAATTAGCAATCCATTGTGTTATATCATAAATTGTCTTACATGCTGTCACTGTTGTCAAAAGATTATAAACATGTTAAATAAAGTTACTAACCCAGTCAGTCTTTGGGCCACATCCAGGTTCTTTATCAGTGGCACACATGAAGCAGTTGTTGGCTTTGTTGAACTCTGAAATCATAGGCATGAACTGAACATATGGCTGTCCCACACAACTACATAAAAATAAAGAATTTACATTTACTTTGAATTAAATGTCATTACATACCAGACATTTTTTATTATGTCCTCAGACATTTCTTTTCGCAGTTGCTCCATGTGTTTTTGAAGGTTCCATATCAGTTTGGGAGGGGATGTTGGGGAAGTTCTGTGCAACTTCCTTGGCCATCTACATCAAAAAATAAACTAGAGTTTTGACCTAATTGTCACATAACAGCTAACCATTCTTTATTAAAAATATAACTGTCAAAGCTGCATTACAAAGACCCCACAGATGAAGGTGTCCTGCTGCATGGTGTGAGTTATTTCCCCTCCTTTCCACTTTATGTCCTCCCACTCATCTTTTCCATGGCAGGATCTTCTCATTTTGAAGTATTCTCTTTTTTATGTAAAAAATAAATGTAATTCTGATTAGTTATAGGCAAATGGATACACAAGCCAAATTTGTATGCTGTTTTCCTTGTCTCTATAATCTAGTAGTAATTTATTAGTGGAGGTAATTTCCTTTATTCCCCATTCTACACAGCCTAAATTATAGCCACTGAACCATTTACAGGACAATAATAAAAGTAGCATATAGGATCCAACCGTATCACTGAGTGAATACATGTAGAGCGTTTGTAGACTTTAAGAAAAAAATGTTAAGTGACAGTTTGTCCATTTGTGCTTAATGAAAAACATATCACAAAGATCACAGATGACAGTCTCCACCAAATCTATGACAAGAGAGAATGAATTGTATGCACCAAAGTGTGTTTGTCAAAATAATATCTGAAAATGACAGTTGCTGAACATAATACTTCTATTTGCAATAGCAATTTATGATATATGCATATATATTCCATGTACCAAAACTTCATGTAGGATGGACATAAGACATTCCCACATACAGTATTTATTTATTTATTTTTATTTCACCATCAACCAGGTAAAATAATTACAATTTCGCGAATAAACAATGGAGTGATAGATGTGCAGAAGATGAATGTGCAAAGGAGCAACCAATATAAGAAATACAAATAACAATATGGGGATGAGGTAGTTGGATGGGCTACGTACAGGTGCAATGATCTGTAAGCTGCTCTGATAGCTGATGCTTAAAGATAGAAGCGCTGAGTCATTACTTCCTCATTTTTCTTCCAACTACAGTTTATTATACACCATTTAGAAGCTCTGAGTCACTATGTCTTAAAGATAGTGAGGGAGATATGAGTCTCCAGCTTCAGTGATTTTTGCAATTTGTTCCAGTCATTGGCAGCAGAGAACTGAAAGGAAAGGCAGCCAAAGGAGGAATTGACTTTGGGGGTGACCAGTGAAATATACCTGCTGGAGCGCGTGCTATGTGTGGGTGCTGCTATGGTGACCAGTGAGCTGAGATAAGGTGGGGCTTTACCTAGCAAAGACTTATAGATGGCCTGGAGCCAGTGGGTTTGGCGACGAATATGAAGTGAGGGCCAGGCATCAAGAGCATACAGGTCGCAGTGGTGGATAGTATATGGGGCTTTGGTGACAAAACAGATGGCACTGTGATAGACTGCATCCAATTTGCTGAGTAGAGTGTTGGAGGCTATTTTGTAAATGACATCACCGAAGTCAAGGATCGGTAGGATAGTCAGTTTTACGAGGGTATGTTTGGCAGCATGAGTGAAGGATGCTTTGTTGCAAAATAAGAAGCCGATTTTAGATTTAATTTTGGATTGGAAATGCTTAATATGAGTCTGGAAGGAGAGTTTACAGTCTAACCAGACACCTAGGTATTTGTAGTTGTCCACAAATTCTAAGTCAGAGCCGTCCAGAGTAGTGATGCTAGGCGGGTGGACAGATGCAGGCAGCGATCGGTTGAAGAGCTTGCATTTAGTTTTACTTGCATTTAAGAGCAGTTGGAGGCCACGGAAGGAGAATTGTATGGCATTGAAGCTCATCTGGAGGTTAGTTAACACAGTGTCCAAAGAAGGGCCAGAAGTACACAAAATGGTGTCGTCTGCGTAGAGGTGGATCAGAGAATCACCAGCTGCAAGAGCGACATCATTGAGGTATACAGAGAAAAGAGTCGGCCTGAGAATTGAACCCTGTGGCACCCCCATAGAGACTGGCAGAGGGCCGGACAACAGGCCCTCCCATTTGACACACTGAACTCTATCTGAGAAGTAGTTGGTGAACCAGGCGAGGCAGTCACTTGAGAAATCAAGGCTGTTGAGTCTGCCGATAAGAATGCGGTGATTGACAGAGTCGAAAGCCTTGGCCAGGTCGATGGATACGGCTTCACAGTATTGTCTTTTGTCGATGGAGATTATGATATCGTTTAGGACCGTGAGCGTGGCTGAGGTGCACCCATGACCAGCTCGGAAACCAGATTGCATAGCGGAGAAGGTACGGTGGGATTCGAAATGGCCGGTGATCTGTTTGTTAACTTGGCTTTTGAAGACCTTAGAAAGGCAGGGTAGGATAGATATAGGTCTGAAACCGTTTGGGTCTAGAGTGTCTCCCCCTTTGAATAGTGGGATGACTGTGGCAGCTTTACAATCTTTGGGGATCTCAGATGATAAGAAAGAGAGGTTGAACAGGCCAGTAATAGTGGTTGCAACAATTGAGGTGGATAATTTTAGAAAGAGATGGTCCAGATTGTCTAACCCAGCTGATTTGTAGGGGTCCAGATTTTGCAGCTCTTTCAGAACTTCAGCTATCTGGATTTGGGTGAAGGAGAAATGGGGGAGGCTTGGGCAAGTTTCTGTGGGGGGTGCAGAGCTGCTGACCGGGTAGGGGTAGCCAGGTGGAAAGCAAGGCCAGCCGTAGAAAAATGCTTATTGAAATTCTCGATAATCGTAGATTTATCGGTGGTGACAGTGTTTCCTAGACTCAGTGCAGTGGGCAGCTCCTCCCAGCAGAAACTTGCCCAAGCCTCCCCCATTTCTCCTTCACCCACTGGACTGGAGTTTGTGCTACAGGATGCAAATCTCTGTTTGAAAAAGCTAGCCTTTGCTTTCCTAACTGCCTGTGTATATTGGTTCATAACTTCCCTGAAAAGTTGCATATTGCGGGGCTATTCGATGCTAATGCAGAACGCCACAGGATGTTTTTGTGCTGGTCAAGGGCAGTCAGGTCTGGAGTGAACCAAGGGCTATATCTGTTCCTGGTTCTACATTTTTTGAATAGGGCATGCTTATTTAAGATGGCGAGGAAAGCACTTTTAAAGAATTACCAGGCATCCTCTACTGACGGGATGAGGTCAATATCTTTCCAGGATACCCGGGCCAGGTCGATTAGAAAGGCCTGCTCGCTGAAGTGTTTTAGGGAGCGTTTGACTGTGATGAGGGGTGGTCGTTTGACCGCGGACCCATTGCGGACGCAGGAAATGAGGCAGTGATCGCTGAGATCCTGGTTGAAGATAGCAGAGGTGTATTTAGAGGACAGGTTGGTCAGGATGATATCTATGAGGGTGGCCGAGTTTACAGATTTGGGGTTGTACCTGGTAGGTTCCATGATAATTTGGGTGAGATTGAGGGCATCTAGCTTAGATTGTAGGACAGCCGGGATGTTAAGCATATCCCATTTTAGGTCACCTAACAGTACAAACTCTGAAGATAAATGGGGGGCAATTAATTCACATATGGTGTCCAGGGCGCAGCTGGGGTCTGAGGGGGGTCTGTAACAAGCGGCAACAGAGAGACTTATTTCTGGAAAGGTGGATTTTTAAAAGTAGAAGCTTGAACTGTTTGGGCACAGACCTGGATAGCATGACAGAACTCTGCAGGCTGTCTCTGCAGTAGATTTCAACTCCACCCCCTTTGGCGGTTCTGTCTTGGCGGAAAATGTAAACACATACATAGAGGCATTTTTTCAGCTATGATTTTACCACTCAGAATCCAGAATGGATATGACAATGGGGACAGCACAGGATGTAATACACCCTTACAACAATCTACTTTTTGATCTTCTTGACTTCTTATCTGGTAAACTGCTACTGTGTGTCAAGAAAAGAGCCCCAATTAGGGGTTAGTGTACTCCAGTAAAAAAGTCTGGTTTACATTCAAAACTATTGCCCTGTGTCCCCATTCATAGGGGCATGAGAGACTAGTCAGTGGTAGAATTGAGTTGGCACTTTATAGGCACAAACACCCACAGACCCACATGGATTTTTCTAAATGTAACATTTCAGTAGCTCCTTGGACATTTTGAAAAATTCATGTAAATACGTGTGAGATGAAAATGAACAAACTAAAGGGTGTGCAATATGTAGGCCCATTTAGTGGACATTCTGAACCTTGTTTGAAGTCACTAGGTCACATGACCAAAGAGCTATTGAAATTCTAAATTTGGAAAAATTCATGTAAAACCATGTGAGATGAAAATGTACAAACTAAAGGGTCACATGACCAAGGAGCTTTTGAAATTTGAATGTAAAAAAAGTTTGTACTTTGTTTACACTCCTTAACTAATTCAACTTGGAATACAAAATGCAGCTCCCATTTCCACGTTTATTAGCTTTGGAAAGGGAATTAATGCCCATATCGTGAAAATAAGACCTGTGCAATGTTGTGCTCAATTTTCCAACATTGGAGTCTGTGGCTCAAGTGGTTTGAAAGCGCGAATATCCGTCGGATCTCCAACTTGAAACTGTCTTTACCTCGGTAGTAAAAGTCTGTGCGTGACGACATAGCGCACATAAAAATACATTTAGCGGTTAAATTCCGATGTACCGAATAAAATAAAATAAAAATTATTCGCATTTCAACACTACTGAAGTTTTATTTTTTCACAAAAAAACGTTGAGTTATTTAGCAAATGTGCCCACTCTAGTAATGGCACATGCGCTCTAGCCAACAATTATATCTGCATGCTGTTGGCTACAGCGCATATATAGCCTACATTATAATATTGTTATCGACAAAAGAGCAAGATAATTTGAATAATTCCATCCATATTTTTTATGCGAGTAAAGTCATAACATATAAAACAATATCGGACAGCTGTGATGGAAACAGGTAGTTTCGGTACAATTTGAATAATGCCAACATATAATGTGTAGAAGACAATATTCCATATGGCCAATTCCAAAGAGTCCGCAGAATTTGCGATCAGGAAACAAGACTACAGTGTCAAATCTACTGAATTGGAGAATATCTTCTTGAATCGGGGCTACAGCGTTCAGGTCCTGAAAGATGCAGGTATAAGGGCTGGATTACTTGACAGAGAGAACTTGTTGTGAAGGGGAGTGCCTCGTGATACATCAGAGAGAGTGTATTTTGTTACAAAATACAGCACTGAAGCAGAGAACATTAAAAGAATAATTAAAAATAATTGGGAATCATCCAAAGTGATACGCTACTATGCCAAGTATTTCCTGAGCCACCAGTCATAAACTTTAAGAGATGTCCTACCCTAAATGGCAAATTAGTCCACAGTTATCTTCCTGGTGACTCTCAACCAACTTGGCTAAACCACAAACCCAAGGGCTCTTTTAAATGTAACCAGTGCAACCATTGCAGAAATATTGCACAGAAGAAGTATTTTGTTGACACATCTTCCAAAATGGAGTATTACGTCAAGCATTTCATTAACTGCAAAACCACTCATGTCATCTACAGATTGGAATGTCCACAGTGCAAGGTGTTCTACATTGGACGGACAAAGAGAAGCCTTCAAGACCGCTTAGCGAAGACTACCCCATGGCAAGACACTACAAGTCCTTACACCATGGCAACCCTGCCTCCGACAAGCTATGGGTATTGATCATATTCCGGCCTCTATTAGAAAAGGGGACCGTCTGAAACAGCTAAACCAAAGGGAAAGATTTTGGATTTACAAACTACAGGCCACTAAATACCCTGGTTTAAATGAAGATATGGATTTCTCCCCCTTCCTGTAGGGTCGTGATAGGTCCATTTGCTGTTATCTAGTGGACTTTTTGCTTAATTGCCCTACGCTATGTTTAGACTGTTGTTGTTCATGTTTTGCTGTGTTCTAGTGTACTATGGAATATATTGCTTTCTTATTCTTGACACTTCTCCCAGTCATATTTAAGGTTAGAACTACCTTTCTAAGTGTTCTGATACTTCTAGCTTGGAGTTGTATTTTTATGATAACATAGCTACAGTATTTCACTTTTTAATGTGTATAGTATTGCTTCCTAGGTGTGTCCAATCAATGTTGTAACCACTCCCTCTTCCAATTAGGGCTAATTGGAAAAGCTGTTCAAAAGAGGACATTGTATTATTTCTTTGTACTCCCTGACGGAAGGCCATGCAGCCGAAACACATCGGATTTGTAAAACTTTGTTTCCATTGAACATGCCATACAAATAAAGGCATTTTAATTAATTATATGAAGAGTGCCTTGGTCCTCCTTTCTTTTTGATATAATGTGTTCGTTTGACATGGTGGGATCTTTTTGTGTCAGTAAAATTAATTATGCAAGAATTGAAGCAGAAAGGCCTTTAATATTTATATAATAACCATAATATCTACGTAAACTTGAAGTCACGCGATGATTAAATTAATTATGATGAACTTCACAGGGTGTTGAAAGGTGATCTTGATGCTGCTTTCCAATGAATATCAACGGTATTATGTTGGTGACATGTTGATTGATGCTTGACTACCAGTTGACAAATAAAAATATTTTCGCTCTTATCCATAATACTTCCATCATGTACACCTGCACTGTATCTGCGAGCTGTTGGCTAGAGCACACGTGTCAAGACCAGAGTAGACACATTTTCTATTTAACGCAACAGTTTTTGTGACAAAACTATAAGTAGTTGAAAATGTGTTGGAAACACATTGAATTTCAGATTTTTTTTCGGTAACTGGAAACTTAAGCGAAAAGGTACATTTTTTTGTGTGCACTATGTCGTCACCCATCACTGACTTTTATTCACAAATCCGTTTGCTTGAAACACCACTGGTGGGAAAACACATATTTTCTTTGTGATATTTAAGAATATTTGCATGAAGATCTGATCCAATTGGATGGAAACATAACTATTGACATAACAGTCCACCAAACATTTTGGGCCAGTTTCCCAGACAGCATTCTGAGAAAGCATTCTAAAGGAAGATTCTCAATTAAACTATTTTTAGTTCAGTACTAGGCTTAATCTGTACCTGGGAAACCAGCCCCAAATCTGTCTCCCACAAACAGGGCCATGTGTGGTTCTGTAGTGCTTGTTGTTTCAATAAACGCCCACAAGATGGCAACAGTAGACACATCTGAAAACTGAGGAGAGCATTTTGCCTTGATCCGTCTGGAACTGTGAATGTGAATCCATGATGCATTAAAGTGGCTTTTGAGTTAAAAACGTTGAAATCACTCTGGAAAAAAAACTGCACTCTTGTAATCCTAGAACATTTATGGGGAAACCACAGTAGGGCCTATTGTGCAACATGACAAAAGTACAATATGTACAGTATGTTAAAACATAGCCTTGAACAAAAAAAAGTTAGCTTCTAAGAACATTTCAGAATATTCACAATGTTCCACGGAATGATCTAGCAGTCATGTGATTCCAACAGGAAGCAGGAGTTTGCTGTGTTTAGATAAATGAGGAGAGATCAAGAGATGTGGGGCAAGAGAGTGAAAAGCTCAGACAGTCAGCAAGGTAGGCTATTGGATGAAGTTCTTTTAAACTAAAGGGGTCTGTTTAAGTCTAGTTTGATCACTCATCTTTTGCTGCTGCTATTCTGTTCTTTATTTTACTCTTATTATTATCTATCCTGATGCCTAGTCACTTTACCCTGCCTTCATGTTCATATCTCAAATACCTCGTACCTCTGCACAATGATCTGGTATTGCTACTCCATGTATATAGCTTAATTCTTGTGTATTTTATTCCTTGTGTTACTATTTTTATTTTTATTCTTCTTTTTTAAACTCTGCACCGTTGGGAAGGGCTCGTAGGCAAACATTTCATGATAAAGCCTACAACAGTTGTATTCAGCGTAGGTGACAAAAGTTGTGATTTGATTTGATCAATATTGATTTGAAGGTGGATTATTTAAAGAGTCACATGTTGAAGAAATGTTGGTCACATATTTATTGTTAGTATTGCTATGTGTATAATCAATGTGTTGTATGTGCTGTACTCATGTTCTATATGTCTGTGGTACTGTGTGAGTGTGTACCTAGTGTTCCCAACCTAATTTCTCCAGATCTGAGAAAACAAAACCAGAAATAAAACCAGAAAACTCCCAGCCCAAGCTGCCAGCAATTTATGCTGAGTTAGCAGCGAGTTGCTCGCAACTCTTTAAACAAAACACAAGTCAACCCCCCCCCCCCCCCCCCCAAAAAAAAAAATCCAGTCAATCTGGGGCCTGCCCTCTCCCCTCTTTCTCTCTTCCCCGGCCTGTGATAAACGACTGGCAGAGAGAGAGGTAGTCCAGAGGGCATCTGGCCAGGTCGCGCGCTCATGTGTGTGTGTATGCCGTACTGTACATGCATGGGCACTGTGTGTGTGCATGTGTACGTGCGTGCGTGCTGTGAATGCATATGTGTGTGTGTGTGGTGTCTCAGGTCCTGCCTGAGAGGCAGAAATATGTGCTGAAGTCACAGTTTTTCTCCCACTCTGCCCCTGCGGCCAGTTTCCTCCCAGCATTCTCAGGAAGCCAGAGGGGAGGCAAGGTGCTGCTTGGTCAATGTTTCTCTTCACTAGAAAGACTTCCTGTTTTTGAGGGGGAGGACAGAGTTTGAGCACTGACGTATGTACGTAGAAAAATCACTACTCAAAAGAAGTAAGAAAGTGAGAAAATAATAACCGGTTCAGAAAGAATAACAATAGATATAGTCAAATGTTTTACTATGCTGTTTTACATTCTGTTTGTCTTCCATAAGGACCAAGGGACCCATTCAGACAATAGACCAGTCCAGGAATCAAAGTCAACATTCAGGAGAAACTCCCCTGGCACAGAACACTGAATGAAAAAAGGCCAAAGGAAGAAGACTCCCTTAATTATGGACTCGGTGAGGAGCTAATTGTCTCCTTTGGGTCCAGGCTGCGGTCAGATTGGTCTGATTGGTTCCCTTTGGTCCAGACTGTGGTCTTATTGGTTCCTTTGGGTTCAGGCTGTTGTCTGATTGGTTCTTTTGGGTCCAAAATGTGGTCTGATTGGTTACTTTGGGTCCAGGCTGACGCTATGGTCAGGTGGCCAGACGTGATGCCAGGATTCACTCCTCACATTGTTCCTCTCAGGGACTCAAGCCTTCCGGTGGTATATATGAGTCAGCTGCTCTGCTGTGGACAGGGCAATTGGCTAGTACACTACATGAATACACTACATGACCAAAAGTATGTGGACACCTGCTAGTCGAACATCTCATTCCAAAATGGGCATTAACATGGAGTTGGTCCCCCCTTTGCTGCTACAACAGCCTCTTCTTTGCCGGGAAGGCTTTCCACTAGATGTTGGAACATTGCTGCGGGGACTTGCTTCCATTCAGCCACAAGAGCATTAGTGAGGTCGGGCACTGATGTTGGGCGATTAGGCCCGACTCATAGTTGGGGTTCCAAGTCATCCCAAAGATGTTCTATGTTTTTACATTTTGTTTTTGAACCTTTATTTAACTAGGCAAGTCAGTTCTTATTTACAATGACGGCCTAGGAGTAGTGGGTCAACTGCCTTGTTCAGGGGCAGAACAACAGATTTGTACCTTGTCAGCTCAGGGATTCGATCTAGCAACCTTTCAGTTACTGGCCCAACAGTCTAACCACCTCCCGAGGAGACTTTGTGTACCGGGGCATTGTCATGCTGAGACAGGCCTTCCCCAAACTGTTGCCACAAAGTTGGAAACACAGAAGCTTCTAGACTGTCATTGTATGACGTAGCGTTAAGATTTCCCTTCACTGGAACTAAGGGGCCTAGCCTGACTGCCAGATGGTGAAGCGTGATTCATCACTCCAGAGAATGCGTTTCCACATCTCCAGAGACCAATGAAGGCAGGCTTTACACCACTCCAGTTGATGCTTGGCATTGCGTATGGTGATCTTAGGCTTGTGTGCGGCTGCTTGGCCATGAAAACCCATTTCATAAACCTCCCGACAAACAGTTATTTTGCTGACGTTGCTTCCAGAGGCAGTTTGGAACTCGGTAGTGAGTGTTGCAACCGAGGACAGACAATCTTTAGGTGCTACGCACAGCAGCACTCGGCAGTCCCGTTCTGTGAGCTTGTGCGGCCTATCACTTCGCGGCTGAGCCGTTGTTGCTCCTAGACGTTTCCACTTCACAATATCAGCACTTACAAAGCAGCTCAAGCTGGGCTGAAATTTACCGAACTGACTTATTGGAAAGGTGGCATCCTATGACAGTGCCATGTTGAAAGTTACTTCAGTAAGGCCATTCTACTGCCAGTGTTTGTCTATGGAGATTGCATGGCGCTGTGCTCGATTTTATACACTTGTCAGCAACGAGTGTTGCTGAAATAGCCAAATCCACTAATTTGATGGGGTGTCCACATACTTTTCTATATATAGTGTACCTTTGGTATGAAAATATGAAATGGAAGTGTTACTCATCACATGATGTGGATTCCACTCTGTATCTCAGCAACTCTGTATGTAGCTGCAATCTCTGTCGTGACCATGATGACCCTAGGGACTAGACAGGGAAGTTGGGACACTTCTTTGCGGTCAGAAGTGTCCCAATAGGCAAGTGATTTTGTGATTGGGTGTTGCACTCAACTAAATAGAAAGGAAGTGATTCATATTCAACTGAAATATGAAACAACCATTTTTCCTGAGACCTGTGTCATTGAAACAGGGCCATAGTGGAAGCAGAAGGATGACTTTGAGAGAAGAAAAAAAAAGCTCTAGCGAAGACCTCGAGGCCGATACATGTAACTTAATAAAGAGCACTGATGCTACTGTAGCAAGAGCAGTGTGCGGGTTTCTTCTTTTTTTCTCTCATCTCATTCAACTGTTACCATGCACCTGCACAAAGTTTGCTCAGATGTGTGAGTGCCTTTTTTAAAAATGTTGAGTCATCAATGATTGACAAATGTCACGGGGCATTGTTTTGTGTCTACAATGAGAATACCCTACGTGTACACAAGCGCACACATGCATCCAAGTCTGTTTTTATAAAGATTCTTTATCTATTGCTGAGGTCAGTCCTCCCAAACCTGTATCGGTCCCGCATTAAATGATTTATAAAGCCTTCCTAATGCCTTCATAAATACTTGTATAAATGTGTTACAAAGCATCTATGACCATATGTCATGCTTTATAAAGGGTTCATACATGTGACATAACTGTGTGACATAATCACCAATGTCAAATGTCACATAAGCCACTTGGGTCGAATATGATATAAACATGTACTTTATTAAAGGGTGGCACACGATCTGAAGTAAAGTCATGTTAGTCGCATTCCACCTAATCGCGTTCCCAGACACTTCCGCCCAAATGCGTCGGAATGTCTGTTGGACCAACGCAACAACCTTGTCCTTCATTAGTTAGGGTTAGGTTTAAAATTCATATGTTAAGAAGAGAAATGGTTGAAATGCGCAGAATTTTGCCATGATTACGACTTTGTCGCTGTCTTTCATAAATCATCAGAACATGAATAACCTATTCATTGACACCTTATGTAGTGTCCTGTAATACTTCATTTGAAGTGAGACACCTTCGGTCATTCATGACACATCGATAAAGACTGTATATCACGTGACACTTTAAAGTCAGACCCCTTTGGTCATTTATAACACATCAAATCAAATCAAATCAAATCAAATTTTATTTGTCACATACACATGGTTAGCAGATGTTAATGCGAGTGTAGCGAAATGCTTGTGCTTCTAGTTCCGACAATGCAGTAATAACAAGTAATCTAACTAACAATTCCAAAACTACTGTCTTGTACACAGTGTAAGGGGATAAAGAATATGTACATAAGGATATATGAATGAGTGATGGTACAGAGCAGCATAGGCAAGATACAGTAGATGGTATCGGGTACAGTATGTACAAATGAGATGAGTATGTAAACAAAGTGGCATAGTATAGTATAAAGTGGCTAGTGATACATGTATTACATAAGGATACCGTCGATGATATAGAGTACAGTATATACGTATGCGTATGAGATTAATAATGTAGGGTAAGTAACATTTATATAAGGTAGCATTGTTTAAAGTGGCTAGTGATATATTTACATCATTTCCCATCAATTCCCATTATTAAAGTGGCTGGAGTTGAGTCAGTGTCAGTGTGTTGGCAGCAGCCACTCAGTGTTAGTGGTGGCTGTTTAACAGTCTGATGGCCTTGAGATAGAAGCTGTTTTTCAGTCTCTCGGTCCCAGCTTTGATGCACCTGTACTGACCTCGCCTTCTGGATGATAGCGGGGTGAACAGGCAGTGGCTCGGGTGGTTGATGTCCTTGATGATCTTTATGGCCTTCCTGTGACATCGGGTGGTGTAGGTGTCCTGGAGGGCAGGTAGTTTGCCCCCGGTGATGCGTTGTGCAGACCTCACTACCCTCTGGAGAGCCTTACGGTTGAGGGCGGTGCAGTTGCCATACCAGGCGGTGATACAGCCCGCCAGGATGCTCTCGATTGTGCATCTGTAGAAGTTTGTGAGTGCTTTTGGTGACAAGCCGAATTTCTTCAGCCTCCTGAGGTTGAAGAGGCGCTGCTGCGCCTTCTTCACGATGCTGTCTGTGTGAGTGGACCAATTCAGTTTGTCTGTGATGTGTATGCCGAGGAACTTAAAACTTGCTACCCTCTCCACTACTGTTCCATCGATGTGGATAGGGGGGTGTTCCCTCTGCTGTTTCCTGAAGTCCACAATCATCTCCTTAGTTTTGTTGACGTTGAGTGTGAGGTTGTTTTCCTGACACCACACTCCGAGGGCCCTCACCTCCTCCCTGTAGGCCGTCTCATCGTTGTTGGTAATCAAGCCTACCACTGTTGTGTCGTCCGCAAACTTGATGATTGAGTTGGAGGCGTGCGTGGCCACGCAGTCGTGGGTGAACAGGGAGTACAGGAGAGGGCTCAGAACGCAACCTTGTGGGGCCCCAGTGTTGAGGATCAGCGGGGAGGAGATGTTGTTGCCTACCCTCACCACCTGGGGGCGGCCCGTCAGGAAGTCCAGTACCCAGTTGCACAGGGCGGGGTCGAGACCCAGGGTCTCGAGCTTGATGACGAGCTTGGAGGGTACTATGGTGTTGAATGCCGAGCTGTAGTCGATGAACAGCATTCTCACATAGGTATTCCTCTTGTCCAGATGGGTTAGGGCAGTGTGCAGTGTGGTTGAGATTGCATCGTCTGTGTCTCTGGTACATACAGTACCAGTCAAAAGTTTGGACATACCTATTCATTGCCAGGGTTTTTCTTTATTTTTGCTGTTTTCTACATTGTAGAATAAAAGTGAAGACATCAGTGAAGTGAAGACATCAGAATTGTGAAGTAACACATATGGATTCATGTAGTAACCAGAAAAGTCTGAATTTTTTTAATTGTTATATTTGAGATTCTTCAAAAAGCCACCGTTTGCCTTAATGACAGCTTTGCACACTCTTGGCATTCTCTCAACCAGCTTCATGAGGTAGTCACCTGGAATGCATTTCAATTAACAGGTGTGCCTTGTTAAAAGTTAATCTGTGGAATTTCTTTCCATGTTAATGCGTTTGAGCCTATCAGTTGTGTTGTGACAAGGTAGGGGTGGTATCAGTGGAGGCTGGTGACTTGAATATTGAGGAGGATGGGAGACCCACGGTATAGGTGCGTAACGCACGGAGATGACAAAGTGTGTTTCAAAAATCATCAAAGACCAATTATTTTAACCTAAAGCATTTAATGAAAACATGAGAGGGCTACTTACAGTGTTGGAAAGGGATCACAGCAGTGAATGAATGAGGGTATGAGGCATGAGTTGAGGTGTTCAGAGACTTGACCAGTGCAGGATAGGATTTGACAGGGAAGACAAAAAACAATAACACAACACACTACACAGTTAGGCAAAAGAGCTAAGAATGAGTTAGTCCAAGCAAGGAGTAAAATCATTGATGTGTAATAATGTGATTGTGTATGTGATTGACTCTACATACAGTAATGACAAAAAATGTATAGGGGTACTCACAGTGCTTGGAGGGGAAACATTCAATGTGCCAGTGGATGAGTTGGGCATATGAGTTCATGTCAGGAGAAAGTTGACAAAGTTAGTGGAGTGGAGTAGTCAAATAGCAGATACATTCCATTACAGCTGCGCCATCGTAGGTTTGGACAACTATAAAGTCAAACACAGACTGCGCATCTCGTCCACTTGACACATCAAAGTAACCCAAGAAACGTTCCTGAGTAAAGCCCTGATCATTCACATGCCTAATGACAACTGATAACTGCAAGCAGACTGGTGGCACAGGTCCCAGAGCGGTGGGGTAATTTTTCCCTTATATGTTAACCTAAATAGGAAAACTCTGGACCCTATAAGGTATGACAGTGATTAATCAGTTGTAAAAGGGTTTTATATGGGCTATGATGAGACCAGTTTTTCCTAATCAAGTTTTTTTTTAAACTCCTGAAACAAACTCCTGGACCTGTGGGGGTGAAAACCCTGTCAAACTGCAGCTACCTTACATTTGTTCATTTAAATTATATTTAGACTAGATTAGGAGGGGGATTTCCTCTACCCAGACACATAGAAAACAACTGATAGATAATATAACTCACAGGGCTGAGCTTGCTTTATGTATGTTTGCATCATGCAGGCCTATGCAACTGTAGGCCTTACAAAACATTTGCTCACAACCGTCATCACTATTATGTTGATTCATTAATTCCAGTAAAGCATTATGGATTAAAAACGTATAGGCATCCTAGCCAGCCCAATTTTGAATATAAACTCAATTTGATCACAATTACATTTTCTCCTGACACACAAATGGACTATAATAAATACATAACGTTACCAATTAGTTTATCCTGACCAGATTGACATAGGCTGTATGCAGCTGCTCTTATTAGTAGACTACAGTTTGATGAGACTGAAAAATAGTATCGTTTTCATCCCATACAGCATGTCAGATTTCTAATGTTTAGGTGTAGCCTAGGCTGCTGCAACATTTATATAATTCGTTTTTGCTTGTGTCTGCCCGGAGTGATTATGTGTTATTATCTTTGCTAAATAAATACCGGAGGAAAGTGGAAAGCCAACTTGAGCGCACGCGAAAAAGTGCGCTGCGTCAAACTCTCTCAATAATCTTTTAATGGATGATGCAATGGAAGCAATCACATCATTCGGAATTCTTTTCGACATCCCATAAAAGACAGTCGAAAGTTCGATATGTTCAGCAAGTAAAGCATCGTAACGTGCAATTACCGGTGCAAGCTGCTTGTTGTTGCGCTTGTCGGCGGAACTTTCCATCTCGTCGTGTCCTCTAAAAGCAAATGATTGCATGCCCAAAAACGCAGACAAGGCCAGCAATACAGGCGGCTTGATGAAAAGCTCTTAACCAGCTATACTTTTGACGTCAGGTGGTACTGAACGCTCTCACCTTTTCATCCTTCTCCATGAAACTGATCTCAGGTAGAGGTCGACCCTTGCTTTTAATACGCACCTTTTCCGTGTACACCAGAAAATGAAAGGGGTTCTTCAACCAAAAGTCCACATTTTCGTCAGCGTTGGCCATTCTGGCACAGAAAACTTGACACTCGCGCTGGTAGCTAGCTAGCTACTGAAGTTAGCAAGGTACATTTAAATAAATTGCACTAACTGGACACAAAAATGAAGTTATAAAATCAAGGAAACAACAAACAGTCTCCTGTAATTTGAAAAAAACTAACAAATTTGAATTTAATAATATATGTTATTAAAAATATATATATTTTAAAACTTGATTAGAAAAAACTGGTCCCATCAAAGCCCATATAAATCATTTTTACAACTGATTTATCACTTTTTACTCGTAATCTATATCCAACAATGTCACCAAGGTTCTCAACAATAGAACCCCCAAAATGTTCTGTGGCACAATCCCAACACAACTCAATAGGTTCATTCTCTGGTCCAAATGCTCTGATTGGTTGGACAACATGTCAGTTCATACTGCAAAAGCTTTGATTGGTTAGAGGATGTCCTCCGGAAGTGGTCATAATTATTATGAATGTCTATGGAAGGGGGTGAGGCCTACGAGCCTCCTAAGTTTAGTAGTCAAGTCAATGTAGCCAGAGGAGGACGGAAGCTAGCTGTCCTCCGGCTGGTGGTGCTACCCCAGACAGTGCTGTTGAAGTTACTGTTGACCTTCATTGTAAAAAAGTGTAATTTAATCAATATTTGGTGACATGAATATATTTAACATAGTTTTATCTAAACCCAAACAAAGGAGATGATCGTGGACTTCAGGAAACAGCAGAGGGAGCACCCCCCTATCCACATCGACAGGACAGAAGTGGAGAAGGTGGAAAGTTCTAAGTTCCTCGGCGTACACATCACGGACAAACTGAAATGGTCCACCCACCCTGACTGCGTGGTGAAGAAGGCGCAACAGCGCCTCTTCAACATCAAGAGGCCGAAGAAATTTGGCTTGTCACCTAAAACCCTCACAAACTTTTAAAGATGCACAATCGAGAGCATCATGTCGGGCTGTATCACCGCCTGGTACGGCAACTGCATCGCCCTCAACTGCAAGGCTCTTCAGAGGGTAGTGCGGTCTGCATAACACATCACCGGGGCAATCTACCTGCCCTCCAGGACACCTACACCACCCGATGTCACAGGAAGGCCAAAAAGATCATCAAGGAAAACAACCACCCGAGCCACTGCCTGTTCACCCCGCTATCATCCAGAAGGCGAGGTCAGTACAGGTGCATCAAAGCTGGGACAAAGACACTGAAAAACAGCTTCTATCTCAAGGCCATCAGACTGTTAAACAGCCATCACTAACATAGAGAGGCTCCTGCCAAAATAGACTCAAAACACTGGACACTTTAATAAAGGTATCACTAGTCACTTTATATAATGCCACTTCAAATAATGTTTACATATCCTACATTACTCAACTCATATGTATATACTGTATTATATACCATCTATTCAATCTTGCCTATGCCGCACGGCCATCGCGCATACATATATTTATATGCAAATATTCTTATTCCATCCCATTACATTTGTGTGTATAAGGTAGTTGTTGTGAATTTGTTAGATTACATGTTAGATATTACTGCACTGTCGGAACTAGAAGCACAAGCACTTCGCTACACTCACATTAACATCTGCTAACCATGTGTTTGTGACCAATAATATTTTATTTTATTTGAAAAATTATTACTTTTTTGGTCCTCCCCTTCCTCCTCTGCGGAGCCTCCACTGGGTGGTTTACAAAAGACCAAGTCCATATTATGGCAAGAACAGACATTAAGGTCAGTCAATACGGAACATTTCAAGAACTTTCAAAGTTTCTTCAAGTGCAGTCGCAAGATGGCGCAGGGGATCAAAGAAGAAGTTTTACGTATTCCTAACCAATTGTGTTTTTTTGTTTGTTTCTTTGCGTTGTTTGTAACTTATTTTTTAAACGTATTTTGTACATAATGTTGCTGCTACCGTCTCTTATGACAGAAAATAACTCACCACGGTTTGGCAGAATCCTTTTTTTTCCTATAACGAGTTCGACGAGCCCAACGTGAATGATATGCTGCTTACCAGGGAACAGGCATTTGCGTGAAGAGAAGGCGGGGGAAAAGGGCCCGGAGGCTGGGCTGCCTTCTGAGAATTCGTAGGCGATCGAATAAACCCTTACTTCCTTCCATTCTGCTAGCAAAGGTGCAATCTTTGGAAAATAAAATCGATGACCCACATGGAAGATTAAAATACCACCGGGACATTCAAAACTGTAATATCTTATGCTTCACGGAGTCGTGGCTGAACGACGACATTATCAACATAGAGCTGGCAGGTTATACGTTGAATCGGCAGGATAGAACAGCATCGCCTGGTAAGACAAGGGGCGGTGGTCTATGTATTTTTTGTAAATAACAGCTGGTGCATGATATTTAAGGAAGTCTCAAGGTTTTGCTCTCCTGAGGTAGAGTATCTCATGATAAGCTGTAGACTACGCTATCTACCTAGAGAGTTTTCATCTGTATTTGTGTAGTTGTCTACATACCACCACAGACTAATACTGGCACTAAGACCGCACTGAATGAGCTGTATTCCACAATAAGCAAACAGGAAAACGTTCAACCAGAGATGGCGCTCTTTAAATTTACTTTAATGCAGGGAAACTTAAATCTGTCTTACCGAATTTCGGAATCGAACCCACTATCCTGGCATTGCAATGCTCTACCAAGAGTCAGGACAAGGTTATAAATGCTTTATGAACCCTCCATTTAATATGATTTATAAAGCCTTTAATAAGTGGTGCTTATGCCACGCTTTATAAAGCATAAGTTTATGTCACATTTTACATTAGTGGTTATGTCACACAGTTATGCTACATTTATGAACCCTTTATGATTTGTGACACATTTATGTAGTGTTTACGAAGCCTTTATAAGCTGCACATAATTTAATGCAGTACCCCTGTATCATATGTGATGGGTTAACATAGCAGAAACGGGCTGATCCACTTCACTGAGCCTGAAATCGTGCGTCCAAAATGGCACCCTATTCCTTTTATAGTGCACAAATCTTGACCAGAACACTTTTGACCCGGGCCAATAGGATTCTGGCCCAAAGTAGTGCACTATAGGGAATAGGGTGCCTTTTGGGATGCAACGACTGGCTATGCATTCCAGAGGTGACAGGAAAAAAGGAAAATAAGTTCTTCCTTGGCTTGTCAATGATCTGGTTCAGAGAGGCTCTTCTCCCTTTCTCCTCCTAAATAACACCCTCTGTCAGCAGAACTACACAGGAAACCTAGCCAGGAAGGAAGGCTTTTCTCTGTCTTATTGTCTCCCCTGCTCTGCACAGCTCTGTCCCCTGAGGCTAATCTGGACATGCGCATCACAAGTTGACTCAAAACCCGCAGTCACGGAGGTTATATATCCGCAGAGGCCACGGGTTATGAGTCAACCAGCGGATCACTAGTGGCGGGTTGAATAAAGAAATAATACCTTAAAAATCCATAAATGTAGCCTATCATAATTATATAATTATTGTGGAATTTATACCTATAGGCTACATTGAGTTCTTTCATTCATTATTTGAGGCTATCTAGCATCAGCAGGTAAGCCTAAAATGTAGGGCCTAACTGTATGAGTGCCTAAAAGCCTACACGCCAATCGCCAAATGCTTTTGGGAACGTGCAAAAAAGTTAACATAGATCCATGCAGGCAAGAAGGACACTGACGGAGTTCAATTCAATGAGATAAAAACTGCAAAATGGAGAGTTGAAAATAAAGAGAAGGGAGGTCCAGAAAAGTAATGTTTGGAAAATATTTGGTTGTGAGTTCAAATTTCATCATGGACAACTTTAGCAGTTTAGCTAATTAGCAACTTTCAACTATTTAGGAACAGGAGTGGAGAAACATAGTTTATTTTCTTCAGCGTCTTGAAATAATGCTTGGAACGAGTGTGCTGAGAGTCAGGAAGCAAGTTCAGGGAGTGACTGTTATAATAAGTAAACGCAACTAAATACAAAACAAGAAACACAAATAACGCACAGACAATACACTGGAACAGAAACAATAATGCCTGGGGAAGGTACCAAAGGAAGTGACATATGTTGGGAAGATAATCAGGGAGGTGAAGGAGTCCAGGTGAGTCTGATGACGTGCAGGTGCGCGTAACGATGGTGACAGGTATGCGCCATAACGAGCAGCCTGGTGACCTAGAGGCCGGAGAGGGAGCACAATGGCAATGCTAATACACAGTTAGATACCATCTGTAGCCTAGAGGTACTATCTTAATTAGTATCATAAATGCTGAAAGTAGGCTATTTCAAACACTTAAAATATGCATCCAAGCCCAAAATAAATCTTATCAGAATCACGTTGGGTCATTTTCACAGCTTTCTATTTACTTACAAATGATCAAACTGATGACATTTTGCACAGAAAATCATTCCCGTTTCTTTTGAGTTATAGCAATTTATCACTGGTACTCATCCGTCTCTGCTCCAAGAAAGAAGCAGAGATGAAAGAGAACCACACAGAACAAAATTATAAAAGCAACATGTAAAGTGTTGGAGTTTAATTTTTTTTCCACAGAAATGTGCCATAAGCACAAAAAGCGTATTACTCTCCCTGTTAGTGAGCATTTCTCCTTTGCCAAGATAATCCATCCCTCTGATAGGTGTGGCATATCAAAAAGCTGATTAAACAGGATGATCATTACAGAAATGCACCTTGTGCTGGGGACAAAAAAAGGCCACTCTAAAATGTGCAATTTTAGAGTCAATACCACAGATGTCTCAAGTTTTTAGGGAGCCAAAATGGAGCCGGAGGAGATGGCTGCCATTTAACGGGCTCCTAACTAATTTTGTGTGTTTTTCCACGTTGTTTGTAAATTATTTTGTACATAATGTTTCTGCCACCGTCTCTTGTGACTGAAAAGAGCTTCTGGATATCAGAACAGCGATTACTGACCTCAAACTGGGCAAAGATTTTTTCTTTAATGAGTCGGATGCGAAGGATTTTCTGCAGATACCTGAGTCCAAATCCCCATCATTTGCAGGAAGAAAAGACGCTGATGCAGGGGACGCAGGTCCGGGTGCCCTGTGAGAATTTGTCGCCGAGTGGGTAACTCGCCTCTACCATCCGCCTTATTGGCCAACGTACAATCATTGGAGAATAGACTGGATGACCTCTGTTCAAGACAATCCTACCAACGAGACATTAAACTCTGTAATATCTTATGTTTCACTGAGTCGTGGCTGAACGATGACATGGATAATATACAGTTGGCTGGGTTTTATGGGCGTTGGCAAGACAAAACAGCTGCCTCTGGTAAGACAAGGGGTGGTGGTTTGTGTCTATTTGTCAATAACAGCTGGTGTGCAAAATCTAATATAAAGGAAGTCTCAAGGTTTTTCTCGCCTGAGTTAGAGTATCTCATGATAAACTGTAGACCACACTATTTACCAAGAGTTTTAATTTATATTTTTAATAGCTTTCTATTAAGCACCACAAACCGATGCTGGCACTAAGACTGCACTCAACGAGCTGTATACGGCCATAAGAAAACAAGAAAAGTATCATCCAGAGGCGGCACTCCTAGTGGCCCGGGGACTTTAATGCAGGGAAACTTAAATTCGTTTGACCTCATTTCTACCAGCATATTACATGTGCAACCAGAGGGGAAAAACTCTAGACCAGCTTTACTCCACACACAGAGACACATACCAAGCTCTCCCTCACCCTCCATTTGACAAATCTGACCATATTCTATCCTCCTGATTCCTGCTTACACGCAAAAACTTAAGCAGGAAACACCAGTGACTCACTCAATATGGAAGAGGTCAGATGACGCGGATGCTAAGATACAGGACTGTTATGCTAGTACAGACTGGAATATGTTCCGGGATTCATCCGATGGCATTGAGGAGTACACCACATCAGTTACCGGCTTCATCAATAAGTGCATCGATGATAGTAACCGTACGTACATACCCACACCAGAAGCCGTAAATTACAGGCAACATCCGCACTGACCTAAAGAGTACAACTTCCGCTTTCAAGGACTGGGACTCAAACCCGGACGCTTATAAGAAATCCAGCTATGCCCTCCGACGAACCATCAAACTTGCAAAGCATCAATACAGGACTAAGATTGAATCATACTACACCGGCTCCGACGCTTGTCAGATGTGGCAGGGCTTGCAAACTATTACCTACTACAAAGGGAAGCAAGCCGCGAGGTGCCAAGTGACACAAGCCTACCAGACGAGCTAAATGACTTCTATGCGTACTTCGAGGCAAGCAACACTGAAGCATGCATGAGAGCACCAGCTGTTCCTAACGACTGTGTGAACACACTCACCATAGCCAATGTGAGCAAGACCTTTAACTTCTTATGGCTACAGGGGCAGTATTGAGTAGCTTGGATGAAAAGGTGCCCAGAAGAGCCCAGAGTAAACTGCCTGCTCCTCAGTTCCAGTTGCTAATATATGCATATTATTATTAGTAATGGATAGAAAACACTCTGAAGTTTATAAAACTGTTTGAATGATGTCTGTGAGTATAACAGAACTCATATGGCAGGCAAAAAACAGAGAAAAATCCAAACAGGAAGTGGGAAATCTGAGGTTGGTCAATTTTCAACTCAGCCCCTATCGAATACGCAGTGGGATATTGGTCAAGTTGCAATTCCTAAGGCTTCCACTAGATGTCAACCGTCTTTAGAAACTTGTTTGAGGCTTCTACTGTGAAGTGGAGCCGAATGAGAGGGGAATGAGTCAGGTGTCTGGCAGAGTGCCACAGGCTGGTCATGTGCATTTCACATGAGAGGGAGCTGTGTTCCTTTGCTTTTCTGAAGACAAAGGAATTCTCCGGTTGGAACCTTACTGATGATTTATGTTAAAAACATCCTAAAGATTGATTCCATATATCGTTTGACATGTTCCTAAAGGACTGTAACGGAACGTTTTGACATTTCGTCTGCAACTAGTGAACACGCTTCGTGAGTTTTGATTTGTTTACCAAACGTGCTAACAAAAGTAGCTAATTGGACATAAATTATGGACATTATCGAACAAATCAAACATTTATTGTGGAACTATGATTCCTGGGAGTGCATTCTGATGAAGATCATCAAAGGTAAGTGAATATTTATAATGTTATTTCTAACTTCTGTTGAATCCAACATGGCGGATATATATAAATGTTTTCTGATCGCCGTTCCCAGATTATTGTATGGTTTGCTTTTTCCCTAAAGCTTTTTTGAAATCTGACACAGCGGTTGCATTCAGGAGGTATATCTATAATTCCATGTGTAACACTTGTATTTTCATCAACATTTATAATGAGTATTTCTGTAAATTGATGTGGCTATGCAAAATCACTGGATGTTTTTGAAACTACTGAACATAACGCGCCAATGTAAACTCAGATTTTTTAAATATAAATATGAACTTTATCAAACAGAACATACATGTATTGTGTAACATGAAGTCCTATGAGTGTCATCTGATGAAGATCATCAAAGGTTAGAGATTCATTTTATCTCCATTTGTGCTTTTTGTGACTCCTGTCTTTGGCTGGAAAAAATGGCTGTATTTTTCTGTGGCTTGGTGGTGACCTGATATAATTGTTTGTGGTGCTTTTGCTGTAAAGCCTTTTTCAAATCAGACACTGTGGCTGGATTAACAATAATTGTATCTTTAAAATGGTGTAAAATACTTGTATGCTTGAGGAATTTTAATTATGAGATTTGTGTTGCTTTGAATTTGGCGCCCTGCACTGTCATATTGATCCCGTTAACGGGATTGCAGCCCTAATAAGTACTTGTCAACCATCACAAATCCGCAGGGCCAGATGGATTACCAGGACGGTTACTCAAAGAAAGCTCTGACCAACTAGCAAGTGTCTGCACTTACATTTTCAATCTGCCCCTGGCCGAGTCTGTAATACCTACATGTTTCAAGGAGACCACCATAGGCCCTGTGCCCAAGAACACCAAGGTAACCTGCCTAAATGACTACCGACCTGTAGCACTCACATCTGTAGCCATGAAGTGCTTTGAAAGGCTGGTCATGGCTCACATCAACACCATTATCCCAGAAACCCTAGACCCACTCCAATTGCATACCGCCCCAACAGATCCACAGATGATGCAATCTCTACTGCAATCCACACTGCCCTTTCCCATCTGGATTAAACAAACACCCACGTGAGAAGGCTGTTCATTGACTACAGCTCAGTGTTCAAAACCATAGTGCCCTCAAATCTTATCAATAAGCTAAGGACCCTGGGACTAAACACCTGCTCTAGGTGGTAAGTGTAGGCAACAACACATCTGATATGCTGATCCTCAACATGGGGGCCCCTCAGGGGAGCGTGCTTAGTCCCCTCCTGTACTTCCGGTTCACCCGTGACTGTGAGGCCAATCACGACTCCAACAGCATCATTAAGCTTGCAGATGACACAACAGTGGTAGGCCTGATCACCGACAACGATGAAACAGCCTACAGGGAGAAGGTCAGAGACCTGACCGTGTGGTGTCAGGACAACAACCTCTCCCTCAACGTAATAAAGACAAAGAAGGTGATTGTGGACTACAGGAAAAGGAGAGCGGAGCCCGCCCCCATTCTCATAGACGGGGCTGCAGTGGAGCAGGTTGAGAGCCTCAAGTTCCTTGGTGTCCACATCACCAACAAACTAACATTGTCCAAGCACACCAACACGGTAGTGAAGAGGGCACGACAATGCCTATTCCCCCTCAGGAGACTGAAAATATTTGGCATGGGCCCTTAGATCCTCAAAAGGTTCTACAGCTGCACCATCGAAAGCATCCTGACTGGTTGCATCACCACCTGGTACGGCAACTGCTCGGCCTCCAACCGCAAGGGCTACAGAGGTTGATGCCAACTGCCCAGTACATCACGGGGGCCAAGCTTCCTGCCACTATACCAGGCCTCTATACCAGGCGGTGTCAGAGTAAGGCCCTAATAATTTCCAAAGAATTCAGCCACCCTAGTCATAGACTGGTCTCTCTGCTACCACACAGCAAGTGGCACCAGAGCACCAAGTCTAGGTCCAAAAGGCTTCTTTTACACCCAACCCAAGCCATGACTGCTGAACAGCTAATCAAATGGCTAACCAGACTATTTGCATTAAACCCCCCCCCCCTTTTTTCTTACACTGCTGCTACTCCTGTTTATTATCTATGCATAGTCACTTTACCCCTACCTACATGTACATATTACTCCAATTACCTGATTAATCTGTACCGCACATTGACTAGTATATAGCCTCCTTATTGTTATTTTATTGTTGCTCTTTTCTTTCTTTTTTTTAGTAAATGTTTTCTTAACTCTTATTTTTCTTAACAGCACTGTTGGTTAAGGGCTTGTAAGTAAGCATTTCACGTTAAGGTTGTATTCAGGGGGATTTAACAAATATAATTTGATTTGATTTTGATTTAGCCTATAGCACGTTTTCTATATTATTGGGTTAGGATTGGGTGGCCTCAGATTTTAACTTAATCAAACATCACACATAGTCGGGCGTTGCAGATGGGTTATTAGCAGTTGCTGCCTGGTGCTGGTTAACAAACAGCTGACCACTAGCGCACACACATGCATGTAAACACACATGTGGAAGCACACATGCATGAAAGTATGCAAGCATGGACACATCCACTAACACATTCTACTGTCATCATACCCATTGTGAACAATAGGTGTAAGGTTGAAAAGGAAATACTTTTGTCGTCCTCTTCTTTTTCGTCTGATGGAGGTTTTGACAAATTTGACTCTAAGCAGCATGTCTTACTGAAATATGTTCTCTTACTGTAAATTGCATTTACAATGTTTGTCTTTAGCCTACTATAAACCTACTAAATCTGGGTCAAACAAACCTGGGGTAGTGCAGTGGGCAAAATAGTTATTTTTTAATCTGCAAAGAACATCAGGAAATATCGGATCATGTTCCTATAGGCTTAGGCTACATAGATCCCATAGCTAAGTAACATGGCCCACAGATTTGTATAAAGCGGAAGGCAAAAGCAGGTTGAAAGTATGTTTGATGTGAGTTGTAAAAGCATAGTGATGCATGCAACTAAAATTGAAAATATGCTGTAGGCTACAGTCAGAGATAGCAGAAGGATTTTTTTGACAGGGGGTGCAGGATATTTTTTTTAAAACCTGATTGAGATATATTTCTGCTTATAATTTCCAACATTTTCGTAGGCTATTTGTTAATCAACTCGTCTATAATTAGATACATGCAGCTTATATTCTGTATGTTGTTATATATATATATATGTTTCCCTAGAATACTAAACAAACCCTTGCTTCAGTGGAGTTCAAATAGGTAAAGTTTGTTCTGTCGTCTCTGCTTCTTTCTCGGAGCAAAGACATTTGGGGACCGGGGAGAAAACGCAATAGCTTAATTAACAACAAAAAAACGGGAAAGATTTTCATTGCAAAATGTCCAAATAACATCAGTTTGACCGGTTGTAAGGAAATAGAAAGCTGTGAGAACGACCTAACATGTTTCTTATAAGATTTCAGTTGGGCTTGGATACATATTTTATGTGGTTGTATTAACTTACTATCAACTAATGATGCTGATAAAGATAACACCTCTAACTTTGCATTACCATTCTCTTAAGATGCTGAAATAAATACATACAATTTCTCTCCTCCTGTTCCCGAGTCAACATTTTGCCTACATTTGGTGTATCAATTTACTGCAAGAAATGCTTAATTGTGATGGACTTAACATTAAAGCTACGTTCGAAGTTATAGACTTACAGTCAGTGTCCAGATTTCAGTGTCCATTTAACTAATCTGCATAGTAGGCTACGGTTGAAGTGCCATAGGCGCATTTGAACCAAATCTTTCTCAAACATGACTTTTCTGGCCCTCTCTTTTGCAGCTTTTCTCTTATCAACTTAAACTCTGACATTGTCGTTATTGCCTCCAACATGAACTTTTTCTCCCCATTCCCAAAAACATTTGGTGTTTGGCATATTTGGCGCGCATACCGTAAGGCCCTAAAATTTAGGCTTATGCACTAATGCTACATTTAGTTGTATTTCATTATTTTAGGCTATCAATATAAATTACACAAGAATGATACATGTATGATACATGTATGGTTTTCTAATGTGTTATTTTTATCTTTATTCAACCCGCCCGCCACCCAAATGCCCTTCATCCACACAATATTTCATGACCCTAAACCCGTCGGATTGCAGGTTATGATGGATGAAATAATGGTTACATGGCAATCATCCTATTGGTTTCATCATTGATTGGTGTAGTTGTGCGGCCTATACAGGCGCAACGTGCCTCCTGACGTTCTGGCGTGCTAGGGGTTAAATTGGGAGGTAGAAGGAGCCCTGTGCGCGGTAGGGGAGTCACCAATTCACCACATAGCGGCGCGTTCTGGGGCACTTCTTAGCGGAAAACATCTGATTCAAACACATCTCTGAAAAAGCGGTGTTTGATTCAACCTTCATAGAGGATAGGAGACGTGTCGACCGGTCTAGATAGCTTTTGAATAACATTCAGAACACTGGAAGAGAAACCTCGATAATGAAGAATTCTGTCTGGAGCGCTTGTTAACGGTACGTGACATCCACATTCTTTCGCATCCACAAATCCACAGGCAGGGAAGGCTATTTGTGTTTCGCTGTCACGGAATGCTTCACTTTAAAATGGAAATTCCTACATTTGGAATTATATTTTACATACTGGATCAAACAAATCCAAGAAGCCCCCATGATTTTTCCATTAGATCCAGCTGTGCGCGTTATGCACACGTCGCTAAGGTAATGGTTTAGTGCTAGGTAATTGTGGGAGGTCGCTATTTTAGCTTTCTGAAAAGAGACTTCGGCTGAGTAACAGATCTCTTTTTTTTTTCCGGGACAACTTGTTGAATAATATATTTAAACTACGTTAAAATCATGTTTTGGGGACCTAAGATGTTTATCTGTTAAACAAGGCCGTCTTCATGGGCCTACCAAAATGGGTTATCATGATCTCTCTGCATTGCGCCACCATATTTATCCTTTTCATAACTGGATATTTACGTATATATGAAATACCATAGCTCATTAGTCAGATACTAACAGCATTTTTTTAGTATCCCTAGTGGACAGTTGCCTGGCGGTGTCAGAATGTATTCTTTGTAGCCTCGGCCACTGTCTGTATCCACAGTGGGTCTAGGCTGCAGTTGTGGTATTTCACCATCCCATTGAGTGTCTGATTCATGCCCTGATCTCCTCCAGATGTGCTGAATAGAACTTCACTTTTCCTTCTAATGAAGCAACACAACGCCCAGGATTGGGACATCTCTCCATTTTTGCAGCCATTCTGTTGACTCAGTGTAAATCTTTTCTTTAAAAAAATGTGTATGGCTTCAGCCTAACTAGTTGAAGATGCCTGAAGAATCCAAAAGATGGTAGGTGTTCTTGATGTAGCTTAACCATCCAGTGTTTGGAAAGTTGGTCCCCTGGCTGGTTTTAAATGCCTAATTACAAATAGCCATGCTGCTGGCTAGTCCTTCTCTCACCTTTTTAAAGCTGTGGCATTGAGTATTCGCTCAGGAGATGCCAATGGTTTTTGTCTGTCCTTAGATTAGGGGCAGTCTCTTCCTGCAGTTACTGTCAGGTTAGTTAGTCATGCTGACATTGGGAAGTTGTTTAATGAGCTTTTTTCTGAAGTTGCTGACACGGCCTCTTATTAGGGCAAAGTCACTGGGACTGTCAGTCCATGGTAGTTACTGAGCAGCTAGCATCATGTGCCTAATGTAACCACCACCCGAAAGGTAGTTCAGCCTGTCAACCCTGGCTGACAGTATCCCAATAACCCTCTTGCCCATTTACTTGGGATTTTGACTTGACACACAAACACTGTGGTGTGTTGTGATCCACAGATGACCCAATCAGTCACGTGGTGCTATCTGGGATCTGATTGGTTATCTAGTCAGTCATTTGGTTTGGAAAGGAAACCCTCTCTGCTTGTTATCTGATAACTTATCGGCTATTAGGAACATAATTGTTTCCTCTGTGATAGAGGCCCGGTAAACACACATGTAAAGTGTGAGAACATTTACTCGGTGACCGATAGGCCCAAAGGTTACGTGTGTCTTAAAGTGGGGGATGCAATCAAACCCTGTCTCCAGCTATCATATGATGACTGGGAAACTGTTCTAGTCATTTCTGTAGACCTTGAATGCACTTTGTGTTCAAGGTCGACAAAAAATCTGCTCTCATAGCAGAAACCAATGCATGACCGTTTTATTGTCTTAGTGCTGTCGCTCTTGTGATGCAAGCCATATAATGCAAATGATTGCTTGGCAGAGCGAGATTTGGCTGTCGTTTTGAGTGTGCGTGCAATTATAAACTTGATTTGCAAGAAGATGTTAGATCAACATTTGCCACTGTAGCTCTGCAAAGCAAGTCATCTGACTTTTACATGCTGAAATTAGTTTGGTTTAGAAGAGCTGCATACTTCTCTAATGGCAGTTTGTAAGTGTTATTATTATATCACTGATTTAGATGGTTAAAGGTGATATTGACATACAGGCCTGATGCACTAAATGTCCCCAAGTGCTTATTTCTTATCTTAATAGAATATGGACTAGTCCAATCGCTTGAGGACAACTGGGACTGAGGACAGTCATTATATAATCATTTCATCCAAGGCTTTTCACCAAAAAGATGTGTACTGGACTGGTTATACATCCCCTGTAGTGGCTGGAACTGTCCTGTTCAGGACTATGTGAAAATAAATGTTCAGGTTGGCACAGTAGTGTGAAAAAGGGTACTAAAAGGGGCTGCCTTGACTATCGTTTAAACGGCTTCCATTCTCCCACTGTAGTTTAAATGTTAACGTGTTTACCAGTCATCAGAGGGGAATTTACCTGACGAGTCAAGTTAATGTTATCTACTCTTCAGCAGTCACTGTGCACTGGTTTTACAAGAGCTTGTGGACTGTCAGCTTTGTACTTGTTTTCAGGAAATGGACTGTTTGTTTTTGAGTAACCCCCCCCCAGACTGACCCTGAGAGGACTACAAGAGGCCTCTATGTAGAGTGGCGGGAATTCAGCTGGAGCTGTGTCATACATGAGGTTCTTGGAAATGTTCTCTAAGCTCCGCTAGTAAGCAGCGAGCAGTAGCCCGAGACTGCCGCGCAGAAGAAATATCAGCCCACGGAGAAAAGCACACAAGATTGAACTTCACTTAACTTTCTAGCGTCAACAGGGGAAACTCTAGAAAGTGATCAACGTTTCCCATCACTGTGGCAATTGTGATCGAATCAATAGCAACTTTCAATGCAACATACCAAAAGTAACTATGTAAGAGAATTTGTTGTAGGCCGAACACATCGGAATAGGATACTATTGCACTGACACGCACAACTCAACCCGTACTCTACACAGACCTGTGCGGCATAACATTTACATTTTAGTCATTTAGCAGAAGCTCTTATCCAGAGTGACTTACAGGCAATTAGGTTTAAATTACAATGGTGCTTGTTTTGAGAGACTGGCATGTAGCCACATGTGCTCATTTTGTTCATATCCTTTGTTAGTTGGAGTTATTCACCCAGTTTTAGATAATTTGTAGTCAGCAATAGGGGAGCGATTGCTTCCTACAAGAGCACAAAACGTGTAAATTTCTAGGCATCTTTGAAAAGCAAGTCTAGTGAAGAGCATTTATTTTTTGTCTTAAAGGGGCAGTGCTGTATTTTGAGACAGGCTTTAACACCACACATTGGCTTTACTGGAGGCTGAATCATAGAACAGCTATTTCCATGTAAAAAAAATTATGGGATGCATTTTCTCCATTGTTTTGATGGTAGGCCACTCTGGTAGGCCTACATTGTGATGAAGTAGCCTAATTGGCAAAAGGTATAGCTGGAAGTTTGTTCTCCTCAGACCTGAAATTTGCTCAGTGCTGAAAAATTGAGGCAACATTGGTTCTTGACCTTGTATGTCTCATTATTCCTGAGTTACACTCTATATTTTATAGAAATAGAGTTTAGTAGGCCTATGTTCTCAATCCTGCCTCGGTCACATTCTTGGACATAACTATACATTGTCAATCCTTTGCACTGTAGTCTTCTCACCTTTTTTTAAGGTTTTAGACTACAGCTGCTGAGGGTGGATTGCACGCTCTACTGTCATGTTGCCCTGTGTGTTATGAGATTACTGGAGCGTATGGCCAGTTTTAAACACCAACCAGGTAGCGTAAGATTAACTTAATTTAATAGCTCAACCTTTGTTCACTCCCAACCTTTGCTCTCCTCTGCCATAGTCAGTCAAGGCTAATTTCCAGTAGTGCGGCGATCTACGCAGCATCTGCAAGTGCCCCTGAAGGTATGTGTCATATGGAAAATAAATGCTTAGCGTTTAGCTGCTGAAATCAACCTATGGTGGTTTTTATAATGTGCTGTTGTAGTGTTTCTCTTGTTCTCTCTCTCAGAAAGAAGCCATTTTGTTCCCTAATCCAGCTGTGAGTGTTGATGGTTCCAGAGCTCTGTGTTGGCAGTCAAGTCTCCTCTTGCAGTTTACAGTACTGGTCGGCCACTGACTTTATATTTTACTGTAGGCTATTCTGTCTGTGCTCGGTTTCTGTCTTTGTCATGAAGGGCCTAGTTACAGCTGTGATGGTGTTAGTAATAATGAACTGTGGCTATAGTTGTTAATAGCAAATGTTGTCTCCTACCATAACCAGAGGACCAAGTTGCACACAGATGGACAGTGTGGTGGTATCCAGCTGTCTTTTAGCCTCAGATAGGGTGACCCAAGCTGAGTGTGACTTCCTAAGAAGCTGTCACTATGTTCTCTAAAACCAGAACGGCTGAGTGTTCCTTTAACATAATATCTTGGTGTTCCATGGCACACTCTGCCTCATACTGTCTTCACTACACTGAAAGAGGAGCAATGTTAATCACAATGGATTATACTCAAGCATAGTTTCCTGACTTACAGTGCCTTGCAAAAGTGTTCATCCCCCTTGGTGTTTTTCCTATTTATTTATTTTTTGTTGCGTTACAACCTGTAATTAAATTTATTTGGTTTTCATGTAATGGACATACACAAAATAGTCCAAGTTGTTGAAGTGAAATTTTACAAAACAAGTAAAAAAAATAAATGTAAAAGTGGTGCGTGCATAGAGCAAGGAGTTCTCCAAACAGATCAGGGACAAAGTTGAAGTACAAAGCAGGGTTGGGTTACTAAAAAATATCAGAAAGTTTGAACATCCCACGGCGCATCATTTAATTCCATTATTAAACAATATGGCACCACAACAAACCTGCCAAGACGGTGCCGCCCACCAAAACTCATTGACCAGGCAAGGAGGGCATTATTCAGAAGCCAATCAGAACCCTGAAGGAGCCGCAAAGCTCCACAGTGGAAATTGCCGTATCGGTCCATAGGACCACTTTAAGCCGTACACTCCACAGAGCTGGGTTTTATGGAAGAGTGGCCAGAAAAAAGGAAAAAAGTAGTGGCCATCGCTTAAAGGAAAAAAAATAAGCAAACACGTTTGGTGTTCGCCAAAAGGCATGTGGGAGACTTTTTAAACATAGGGAAGAAGGTACTCTGGTCAGATGAGACTAAAATTTCTCTTTTTGGCCATCAAGGAAAACTGTCTGGTGCAAACCCAACACTTCATCACCCTGGGAATTCCATCCCCACAGTGAAGGATGTTTCATTCTTCCAGAGATTTGAGACTGGGATGGAGGTTCACCTTCCAGCAGGACAATGACTCTAAGCCTACTGCTAAAACAACACGAGTGGTTTAAGGGGAAATATTTAAATGCCTTGGAATGGCCTAGTCAAATCCCAGACCTCAATCCAATTGAGAATCTGTGGTATGACTTAAAGATTGCTCTACACCAGCGTAAGCCATCCAACTTGAAGGAGCTGGAGCAGTTTTGCCTTGAATGGGCAAAAATCCCAGTAGCTAGATGTGCCAAGCTTAGACACCCCAATAGACTTGCAGCTGTAATTGCTGAGAGAGGTGGCACTACAAAGTGTTGATTTTGGGGGCGTGGGTAGTTTTATGTATTGTCTTGTTTTTCATAAAATACATTTCGCTTCTTCAAAGTGATAGGCATGTTGTGTAAATCAAATTATACACCCCCCCCACCCCAAAAAAAAATATATATAAAAAATATACATGTATGAATTCTAGGTTAAGGCAACAAAATAGGAAGAATGCCAAGGGGGTTGAGTACTTTCTCAAGCCACTGTAGGTTACATGGAACAGCTTTAATTTGAACACCCAGCCTCTCACCCTAAGATCTTTATGACAGCCTAGAGTTGGACTGGACAGGGCCTCTGCCCTATGTGAATCACATGACTGACAGGACGCACTGTTCGAAAGAGGAAGTGTGTGTCCCTGGCTAGTTGCGCAGCTGTTTCTGATGCCCTCCAGGTGTTCCTTTCTTGCACACATTGTCTTAATTAAAGACCCCACAGAGTTGAATCACCTCCCATCCCTACATGCATGGCTATCAATGGGTTACAGCAAGGCTTCAATATGATGGGTGGTTAGTAAGAACGAGGTACTGGGGTCATGGCTCCTCATTGTGGATCATTATAGGGATATTACTTTTTATGATGCTCACAAAACCTTTTTAGGGGACAATTTCAGGTAGCGGAAGCCAGCAGAAGCTGTTAATCTTTAAAATGTTTGGAGCTGTAATGTCTTTGTTCTATCATTCTTTTATCACAAATGTTTTTGTGAAATTTAATTTCATACTTTATATACATTTTCCAAAAGCTTAAAGTAATTGTCCAGTGTTTCCTGATTTCTATGAAATATGACCTATAATTAGTAATATGAGTGATACTTTTCTTTCTGAATTAAAGATGCACTATGCAGAAATCGCCCTGCCATTTCCCGGTTGCTCAAATTCTAGTTTGCCTTTTTTCAGTTTGGGACAAAACAAGCAAGTATTTTGTAGAGGATCATTGTACCATCTAAACCACTGTGAAATATATTTGCCATAACTGAAAATCTAGTATTTTGAAGCTGGTGTAAAAGACTTCAAAACTTAACTTTTAGAATGGGAAGCATAGAAATAGTGCACATAGAACAGAGCTACCACTTCTTGGACACGCTTTCAATGAGTGGCAGATCTATGACTCACTTCTATGTGAATATTGCCGCTTTAATATGTTAAAAAGCAGCTTTCTGTGTCAGAATGCTGTGGCCATATGCCTTTCATTAACAATATTAATGCGATTAGACTGATATTTAATGTTATGCTTTGACCATACGAGTCAACAACATTGTTTGGGTACGAGTTAACAACAGAATATTTAACTTTTTTAGTGACATTTTCACTGGACAGTTTCTTTAACATCGGAGTGTAGTTGCATTATATTTCTCGCTCTCCCCCTCCCTCCTACAGGCACATAACGGAGCATGTGCTAGTACTGAGTCTCTTTGCTGAGTCGACCCCCTGGCCTGAACAAGGAGCTGCCGTCTGATTTGGTTTACCTGTCCTGACTCCAGTAAGGCTAGCCCCTACCCCACCATGTCTACTGAAATGGAGAGCGTTGCACCCGTAGTCCCGGCTGCCCCCTCCAGCACCCCCGCCTCCACAACCAGCCCTCCCACCACACCCTCCACAGCACCAGCCAAGACCCCCTTTAAGAAAGAGAAGAAGAAAGGTACTATAAGCAAGGGGCCTCTCCCTCTTACGTAAGGGATTTGGTGTTATGGGCAGAACATACTTTTTCTGAGTCGTCAGACTTGACCTTTGGTCTAGTTTTACATCTTGCTTTCCATGCGTCTTGTGGTGTGATGGTTGAGGCTACGTCATGAATTATAAATGGCATTCTCAACCAGACAAAGTGACAATCGATCCAATGATTCACTTTTCTCTCCTTCCCTTTGCCCAGCTCCAGAGAAGACTGATGAGTACCTGTTGTCAAGGTTCCAGGGTGATGGTGTGCGGTACAAGGCCAAGCTGATCGGCATCGACTATGTTCCAGAGGCCCGAGGGGACAAGATGAGCCAGGACTCCATGATGAAACTCAAGGTAGCAGATATTAGGATGCAGATGCTACAGTACACGTTAGTGAAGAGCAAATTGAATATGATTTTGTATGGTAATTCTCTCTGGGTGTGCATACGGTGGTGAGCTGTCTGTGTTAGTATGTCATTGTGTTGTGGTGTTGTCTTTGCAGGGCATGGCAATAGCTTCTCGGTCCCAGGGCAAACACAAGCAAAGGATCTGGGTCAACATATCCATGTCAGGCATCAAGATCATTGATGAGAAAACAGGGGTGAGAACTGTTTGACTTTCTAATCCACAGTTCATCCCTCTATCTATATCATGTCTCAGTGGCTGGGGAGTATCAACATTACTACCAACCTTTACAACTTCAATTCCTATAATAGAGAATTGTAGAGACATTTTCACAAGGTAAACATGATCTCAGTCGAGTAGGTTCCATGTTGGCCTAAATGCAAGTGTTTATATTATTAAGTTATTGAAGACTGACTGTTTTTAAAATCAGTTCTCTCCTCTCCCTCTCAGGTGATAGAACACGAGCACATAGTGAATAAGATCTCATTCATCGCCAGAGACGTAACGGATAACAGGGCCTTCGGCTACGTGTGTGGGGCCGAGGGACAGCACCAGTTCTTCGCCATAAAGACTGGTCAGCAGGTAAGACTCATTGTTCGATTGTTGCAAGTAGTTGATTGTCTGACTGTTTTTCCATTCATCTCCTCTCCATATAGGCAGAGCCCCTGGTCATTGACCTAAAGGATCTATTCCAGGTCATCTTCAACGTGAAGAAGTCCGAGGCCTCACAGAAGGTAAATAACTATGGTGGGGTTGTTCATTAGGGCATGCCATACAAATTGTACTTTTCTGTTAAACGTTTTTCTATGTTCTGGTAGTACAGCCCTGTTTCCAAACATTTTTGGTCATGTGACAGAAGTTTGTAGTCAACACTGCCCCCTAGTGCTTCATTAGTCCTGCACCACAAACCATGCTTTCATTGCAATACCGATGAGATGACTCATCGCACACAAATCGCTTCCAATAAATAAATGGAGAACATATTACTTTCCTCCAATGGGAATATTCACCATGTTTCTCTTGCACTATCTTTTCAGGGTGGAAGTAATAATGCAGTAGTTGAGGTAAGTGCCTGTATGTTGGCTAATTATAAGCTTCATCTGCAACATACTGCATCCTTGACCTCCTACTGCTGTGTTTTCATTTACAGAACGGTGGTGATGCCTTGCTCAGTATCGATGGCCAGGCTGGCGCTGCCAAAGTAAGTGTTTTAAGATATTGGAATCATGCATGTAAAAGAGTGCAAAGTGGATGCAGAAGAGGATTCTCCAGGCACAAGTGTCTACTAGTAGATGTGCTGTTGAGTCTCATTTTATGGTACATCCAGTATTTTTAAGATGCTTAAAATGGATGTGTTTTTGTTTAGGAGGTGCAACAGCTGGATTTGTTTGGCGATATGTCCACCCCCCCAGACATCCACTCTCCTACAGTAAGTTAGCCTGCTGTTGTGTTCAATGGATGTGCACACATTATTATGGGAATATATATTTTTTTTCTGGGAATATACTCATAATGTGAAGAGGCCTAAGTGCTAGAGCTGGGGGAAATGCTCGTAACACAGACTTTACACATGGATAGGGCCAATGGTTGGCAAATATGTTATATGCCATGCGTGTCTTCGAAGTAAACTTTTTGGACAGAACGGACAACAAATTACCTTGCTGGTATTTTATTTTAAATATTGGAGGCTTTTTGCACCCTTTCCTATTCCAAACAAGGATCTTTTCCCCTAATGTTATAATCAGGTGGCTTTGACTACTCAAGCTCTGGTAAAGTTCCTCTCAGGTGCTAGCTAGCTCAGTCTTACCCTTGGCCATAGATGTTTTGTTCTGCCTTGTGGATGTATGCCAGTCTTTCGCCCAAAACCATAGCTTAACTGCGTAACTTCACCCCTTAAACCAATCAAACCATCTTATGTCATACAGGGCTCTCAAACTCAACTCTGTAAAGGTCTGTCTGTAATAAGTGTATGTTTATTAACTTGAGGTAGTTTTGATTGATTACAAAGGTCAAATCCTGGCTATCTTAAATGGCAACACATTCCGAATAATGCTTGTAATCCCTCGGACACAAAGGCGGGTGCATTGACAAAGCACATTCCTACAGTTGAGTTTCTGAATCCTGTTTTAAATGTTTGTTTAGCTATCACCACTGTTGCTTTATCAATCAAACCGTCTTCTCATGTCATGTCATTTGTTATTCATTTAGCTGTGTTAACAGTTGCTTCTCTCTTTCAGCGCAACAGATTTTTATTTTTTTCTCTCTCCCTCTCGTTCCCTCCCTTGATAACCAGGAGACTAGTGATATTCTATTGCTGGATCTGTCTGCCGAGGTTGACAGCAATCAGAACTGTATAAAGGGAAATCCCTTCACCTCCTGTACACCTAACCCTTGGGGCACCCCCCAGACAGAGAACCCCTTCTCCTCCACGTTTGGCTTCTTTCCAACCCCAGACACGGACCCTTTTGGCAATGACCCCCTTGCCCAATCAGCACCCCCCCATTCTCTGATCTCAGCCCCCTCCACCAATCACAACCAAGAAAGCTCTGTTCACTTCTTGGGTAGGCCAATCAGGAGTGGCGTTGGTCTTACAGAAGACTCTGACAACTTCGGTCAGCAGTTGAGCGGGTTGTCCAATAGGAACATGATCCTGGCTCTCAGTAATGGCCAGTGGCCACTAGGGGGAGTGATGACAGAAGAGAGCAGGGTTCCTGTCCAGAATGGTTTGGGATCTGTGCACTCACCACAGAACCCCTTTCTTGACGTTTCTGGGAAAAGCCCTCTCCTTTGTAATGACGTGATGTTCGATCCACAACTCCCTGCCCCTGTGGGTCCTAGCAAGGATGGTTCGGTTGTGATAAGCCCCCCTCCACAGAGCACTAAGGCTGGACGAGGTCGGAGGAGTGCCAAGGTGAAGCTCCATAGAGGTCCTATGATGTTGCTGCATGTCTGAGAATGAGTCTGTCTGCACACCACCTCCCCAAACCATAATTGGTCTTCTAACAACAACCCCCTTTCACAGCACTGGGATACCATGCTGGCATATTCTATTCCTACAGGCCAACAGGTAGCATTGCACTGTTTTGTCTTTACCAACATGGTTTTGGTACAAGGATGTTAGGGTTGGTGTTTTTGTCTCTGGGGATACAACTGGAACTGGTATGGGTTTCTAATGTAACTGCATGTAGTGGTGCTCACATGGCTTCTCTAACCTGCTTGTCCCTGGAGATTAACAACCTCTCTGCTTGACTGTCTATCTATTGCTATCTATTTATATGTTCCTTGTCTTAACATTCATGCTTCAGTGAGGTGTGGAGGTAAGTGTTGGTGTTTGTCTTTTTAAGTATTATTAGGGATGTGTTTTTTTTAAAGGTTCATATTAATGTGAATACAGTATATAAGTATGATAGTTTTTCAACCGCATTATCATCCATATAAACCTTGCCATTAACTCAGTGCTCACTACAGTTTCCCCTTGTTTACTGGCCCTTGCTGGATAGTCAATTGTTCAATATCCCTGTAGTAAATTTGGTTGCCTTATTTGCGGTTTGACCACCAGTCTCCTCCTGCCAATGACCTGTTTGGGACCGACCCATATGCTGCTCTCAGTCAGCCTGACTGCTCATCTGCCTCTGATGACCTCTTCAACAGTCCGACCACCACCTCTCCCATAGCAGCTCTGGGTAAGACTAGTGGCGTCATTGGCTCCAAATAGTGAGAACCCATGTTGTGTTGAAGCGAAACAATTGGCTAGCTTAAATCGGCATTGGCGCAAATCATCCTTTAGCTATGCTGCATTTGAGGCAAACTAGATGGTGTTTTAAGTTCTATTCAGTCTACCTATTATACCTAAATGAAAAGGTAACCTTATCCTCTTCTCTCCCCTGGTCTTCCTCTGTCCTCCAGGAGCATTGCAGTTGGGTCCCCCTTCAGTCACCATTCATGGCACAGCCACATCACCGTGGGGAGTCCCAGCACCAGGACCTTCCATGTTCACCATGCCAGGAGGGGTAACACTCCACAACCCCCAGACCACCTTCCCCCAGCCATCTGCCTTCGGTGCCCTTCCTATACCCCCGGCCCCCTGGGGCCAGCAGGCTCCATCCCCGTATGGGGCCCAGCCGGTCACCCAGGCTTGGGGACAGCCTGCTCCTGCAGGGCCCATGGTTGCACCTGGCTGGGGCCAGCCTCCCATGGCTAACCCCTTCCAACCTGGCCCTTATGCCATGATGGGAGGCCCTCCACAGGGTATGCCACAAGGACCACCTCGGCCACCACCCCGGCCCCCAATCAAGGAGGCCCCAGCCAAGGTAGAACCCAGTGCCTTCACGGCTCTGGACCCCCTAGGAGGGGAGAAGGAGAAGAAGAGTGGGAAGGACATGTTCAAGGACTTCCAGATTGCCAAACCTCCAGCCATCCCAGCCAGGAAGGGGGAGCAGGCTCCTGGAGCCGCCCCCAGCACTAATGGGGATGGCGCATTTGCCCAGTACTTCTCCAGCAAAGTGGGCATGCTCCAGGAGGTTGCGGATCACGACGACTTTGAAATTCAGAGTCAGATTTCAGCGGTTGCCAATGGTAATGGTGGTTGTTTTGGAATTTCAAAATCCTATCAAATCTGTAGGAGATTACCCCAATACCTATTTATCATCTAGCCCCAGCAAATATCAAGTTAAATAAAAAATCTGTCACATGCACCGAATACAACGGGTGTATACCTTAATGTGTAAAAAATAACATGGTCCAGTACCGTTTTCCTGGACGGTAGCACAGTGAAGTCTATGGCTTGGGTTACAGGATGGTTTTTGATGTACAGTAACAGTCAAGTTTGGACACCTACTTATTCAAGGTTTTTTTTATTTATTTTTGACTATTTGCTACGTTGTAGAATAATATTGAAGACAAACAATGAAACACATATGGAATCATGTAGTAACCAAAAGTATTAAATAAATGTATATAAGTTTCTTCAAAGTAGCAACCCTTTGCCTTGATGACAGCTTTGCACGCTTGGCATTCTCTTGACCAGCTTCACCCGGAATGCTTTTCCAACAGTCTTGAAGGAGTTCCCACATGCTGAGCACTTGTTGGCTGCTTTTCCTTCACTGTGGTCCAAACCATCCAAATTGGGTTGAGGCTGGGTGATTGTGGAGGCTAGGTCATCTGATGCAGCACTCCATCACTCTTCTTCTTAGTCAAATAGCCCTTACACAGCCTGGAGGTGTGTTGGGTCATTGTCCTGTTGAAAACCAATGGTCCCACTAAGTGCAAAACGGATGGGATGGCGTATTGCTGCTGAATAAATAAAGCACCATCACACCTCCATGCTTCATGGTGGGAACCACACATACGGAGATCATCCGTTCACCTACTCTGTCTCACAAAGACATTGAGGTTGGTCATCAGACCAAAGGACAGATTTCCACGTCTAATGTCCATTGCTTGTTTTTCTTGGCCCAAGCAAGTCTTCTTATTGGTGTCCTTTAGTAGGTTCTTTGCAGCAATTTGACCATTCACACAATCTCCTCTGAACAGTTATTGAAATGTGGCTGTTACTTGAACTCTGACGCATTTATTTTGGGCTGCAATTTCTGTAGCTGGTAACTATAATGAACTTATCCTCTGTAGCAGAGGTAACAGTCTTCCTTTCTTGTGCTTGATTGTTTTTGCGACTGCACTTGAAGGAACTTTTAAAGGTCTTGACATTTTCCGGATTGACTGACCTTCATGTCTTCAAGTAATGATTGCCTGTCGTTTCTCTTTTCTTATTTGATCTGTTCTTGCCATAATATAGCCTTATTTGGTAAAAGACCAAGTCCATATTCGGTTTACCACCCTTACCAACTGATTGGCTCAAATGCATTAAGAAGGAAAAAAACAAGGCACACCTGTTAATTAAAATGCATTCCAGATGACTACCTCATGAAGCTGGTTTAGGGAATGCCAAGAGTGTGCAAAGCTGTCATCAAGGAAAAGGGTGGCTACTTTGAAGAATTTCAAATATAGTTTGATTTAAGACTGTACTACATGATTCCAAATGTGTTATTTCATAGTTTTGATGTCTATACTATTATTCTACAATGTAAAAATATAAACCCTTGCATTGTGTCATCTTTTGACTGGTATTGTATCTGTGAAATGTATTTATTTTTAATCCACCTGATTCTTCTCCCGTTTCTTTCCTGTCTGTCTTTAGACTCACCCAAACCGGCCCCACGGCAAGCTGCTCCCATGTCTTCTGCAGCGGCCCCCGTTCCAGGGCTCCTGGATGCCTTTGCCCCAAATCCAGCCCCAGGCCTGGCTCCAACAGCAGCAACCGGTCTCAACCAGAGCCTATTTGATGATGCATTTGGCACTGCAACTCCTAATGCCTTTGGAGCACCACTCCTAGCAATGGTACGGAAACAGACTCTTATCGCAATGAATCCTATCAAACACCAAGCAATTGACGATAACGTACTGCTTTGTATCACTGTTTTTCCGACAGAACACTCCTGTTGCCCAGACCACTGGCGGCTCGGATCCCTTCGGAGACCCCTTTGGAAACCCCTTTGCCTAAGTGACATCCTGCCCATCAGTTCCAGAAAATAAGCAGCAAGGCTCTACGACCAAATAAGATCTTCAGAACCAGCTGCTACAACGAGCGACAGACAATCTACACGATTGCGTCTTTTAGCCCCTGCCCCAATGCACACTAACTCCTCACCTGCCTTTTTTGATGTCAGTTACTTAGCTTCCCCCAAACCACCTTCACTTTAAAGATGCACTCCAGAAATGTCTAATTTTTCCTGATGGAAAAACAATATCCCACATTTGTATACACTTAAGGGGAAAAATAAAGGTTTTCAGCAAAATAGTTTTTGTGTTTTGAAAAGATGAGTGCAAACTTCCTCGTAAGCCAATTCAAGGAGTTGGTCTGTGCCTTTAAGTAAATCAGGTGATGAATGAGCTGGAGGACTTTAATATGTCTTGCCCAATCGGTAGTAGTAGTTTGTTTCTGTTCCCAGCTCACTTAGCTTTTCCGTGCCACTGAATGAAATGCATTCTAATGAAATTATTCCTGAAAGGGAGGAACACGGATGGAAGGGAAGGCCCTACAAATACTGTCTATTAATTAAACACTTTTTTCATTGGTCTTTGTCGTGTCTTAGTTATTATTATTATTCTCCGGGAAATGTTAAGGGGTTTTACTGTATCCTTAGGCTGCTTAAAGTGGGCAAAATTCATTGTCTTAGTAAAGGCCACTCAAACAAGTTTTCATAGACATGTACTTGTGTGGGGTGCAATGTTTCATTCAACCTATGAAGTAACAGTTACCAACAGTTACTGAGTTGTGGACCTGGGTCTTCAGAATCTAAAACTGAGAAAAGGCTGAATTCATTCATACGCAATTTTGGTTGCTAATACATACTTGCCTTATCCAAATAAGTCTATAGAAACTTTGGTAATGATTCACCTAATGAGTGCAGACTGTAAAGCACCTGGTTAAATGTAACACAATCCTAGGTTACTATTACCCCAAACTATTTGCACTTTGATCATACAATGGGTTGTGTGACTCACTTGTATTTTTTTGCTGTTGCCAGAATCACTGACATTTAAATGATTTGACTTTTTAATACAAATTCATGTGTTAAGTCACAATGTACTTTTTTAGTTTAGTGCCCCTGATTAAGAAATTAAAGTGGGTGAATTTGACTCAAGGTTCCTGCCCTATGATGTGATGACTTATGTGTTTGATATACCTACTTTAAAATCGTGTTCTAAATAAAGTACTGCTAGCTAGTATGCGTTCAAATAATATTGTGGACCTGTCCCTTTCAATTTTGCAATGTAGAAATAACATGAACACGAGCTGCTGTTCTAACAACTTTTGGCCTTTCAATCACAAACTACTATTCCCACAATCCCTTTCACGAATGACACTGACGTCATCGAAAACATCATGGTGGACTCGTGTGTGTGTGCATGGTGCTAGACTTGGATTAAAACGTCGACCATATGGAATATATGTCGAAAAGCTGATCATTAAATACGAGGTTTGTATTTTTATGGATTACGATACGTATTTGGAGAAGTGGCAGTTAGTATTACATTGCTACATTACTTTCCTAGACGTCTAAAGAAAGCGTGACTGCTAGCTAACTGTTAGCAAGTTTACAACTTTTAGCACGCTAATAATGCTCATTCGTCGTTACTACTATGTAAGACATGCTAGCTAACAAAATATAATGAGCTGAAATTGTAATTACTTTATCTCACTTTACGTTTTCTGGTGTATTTCCCTAGCTGACTTACCCGTGGTAGTCAGCTATGGTATGTGACTGACACGTAGCTGACGTTAGCTAGCTGAGTCAGAAGATAAGTGAGCCAGTGAGTGACATTTAGCAGCTGAGCAGACTTCCTACAGCCAACAGATGCATTTAGTAGCTAACTAGCTTATACACAAGCCATTGATGGTCATTTGCCAAATATATAATAAAAGTTCGCTTGCTAGCAACCCTGAGCTCTGATGTGTTTCTTATAGCTAATGTCATCATCCGTGTCATAGCCTCTCTGCAGTAGGAGAGAATGCTTCGCAGATCCAGGATCAGTGTTCGCCCGAACGTCAGGCCAGCAGGCAGAGGGCCAGCCCCAGCCTCCTCCCAGGACACTCCACCTTCCCAGGAGGCTCCAGCTGCAGTCTCCCAGGCCTCCGAGGACCTTCCCCAGGCAGGGGGCCAGTGCGTGAAGGACACCACCACAACTGCAGTGCTAGAAGCCTCCACAGAGTCCACCACACCCAGAGAGTGAGTGCCAATCGATCAATGGGGAAAGGGGGATACCTAGTCAGTTGTACAACTGAATGCCTTCAACTGAAATGTGTCTTCTGCATTTAATTCAACCCCTCTGAATCAGAGAGGTGCAGGGGGCTGCCTTATTCAACATCCATAATTGAATCAAATGTAATATAGTCACTTTTACAGCTAAATGTGTAAATGCAGAGGTGTGGCTGTCAGTGACTGTTCTGGAGGTTTATAATCTCTCGTAGGAATTCAAATTTTGTTGTAGAATTGAGAACTACTCAAGGTAACATGGGTCGTACACATGGTTTAAACTAGTCTGATGAATTAGGCTGTAATACACTTCATTTGTATATGCAGCCTGAAGCTAATCGTGTAAATGTTTAAAAAAATAAATTTAAACTTAGTATACCGTGTGGTTTGTCCTTCATTTGCTAAAAATTTGAGACAAAATATCCACAGGAAAGTATTGTTTACCAGATTTTGTTTTTTAGTGAGCCAGTAGGTATATGATTTGGCACCAAGGTGAAGTTTGTTTTGTATTGGGTCTTTTTTCATTTCGTCAATAGCTCTGAACTAAGCATGCCATGGCAATGAAAATGTTGTATTGTGGAACAATCCACACCTTAATAAAATGTTTTTTAAAAAATGGAAATCTGAAGAAAAAAATAAATTAAAAAGTCACACAAAAAAGGTCTGGATTGTTTTCCATCCTCCCCTGATTCAGAATATATAATTTATTGTCACAGTCAATACTTTCCTGTGGAGATTTGTCTCACATTTCAAGCAGCTAAAAGACAAACTGCACAGACCACCTGGAGAGTAAGTTTAAATGTAAATGTATTATACATTCTGGCTCATAAGAAACATTTACACAATTTTGCAGCCATTGGCTTCAGGCTGTATATACATATTAATCAGACTAGGTTTAAACTTGGTTTTGCCCCAACAACCATCCACTGACTGTGGTTCAGTGTTGCTCACGTATTAGCTGATTGTCTGCATTGTCTCTGACCCTTTTGTCTTTGGTATAGGGATGGAAAAGACCCAAATGGCGAGGCTTCCAGCAGCACCCCCTCTGCCGGTCTTCAAAGGAGGAAGCGGTTCTCTGTCATGCCAAACCTTGCCAAACCCCGGGTGGCCGCCACCCCAGCCCTCACCCGCTCCTCCCCCAGGACCCCCAAGTCCCCTGTAAGAGCGGGCACTGAGACTCCAGCTCCAACCCCTGAGGAGCCAGAGGCCCCCAGCCAGACAGATCCTGGACCCCCACAGGGCATGAGATCCCCAAGGCGGAGGCCCTCTGGAGGTAGTAGGCAGGCCAAAGGACAGCCCAAACCCAGGCCACTGTCCCCAGCTTCCCCAGGCCCTACAACAACCTCTCTGGGGAATGTGGCAGTGGAGAACTCATCCTCGTCACAACAGACCCCGCAGGCAGCAGGCAAAGACAGCATCCAATCAGATCTCCTGAAAAAAACACCAATCATTAAAGTTCCATCCACTCCGTTAGAGATGGTCCCATCGTCCTCCCTTCCAGACAAAGAGGGTATCTCAGTGTCAGAGAGAGCTAAGACTCTGGTCGCCAGGTCTGTGTCTGGTGGGCTCACCGGGCTGGCACCAGGGAAGTCCAGGCTTAGCAGGTTCCTGAATGACCCAACAGACCTACAGAGGCTGGCTAAGGCCCGGAAGCTCAGAGAGCTGCTGAGACAGGAGATGAACAAGGAGAAGGTGAGATTGGTTTTAGTCTCACTGGTGGTCTTTAGTTCAAAGAATAAAGTGATGCTAGAAAGGTTTTGTATAATTTCAGCCAGTAATTTTGAAAGTAGCGCTCACAAGCCAAAACGAATCCCCAGTAATTGTGCACAACTGTATTCAACATCATCCATTTACTCTGTTACGTCCTGATGTTATTTTAAAAAATTCATTAGTATTTTACAAATTCCAATTCGTACAATGTTATTAATTTGTATGTGCTTAAGATCCCGTCAATCTATTTTTTGGGCTGGATAATGTAATCTTGTGACGCTAACACCATTATGCATGTTTGATAACACACAATCTGCACAGAATGTAGGATTATTATGTTAAACGCTTCTCTAGGCACTGTCAATGTTTGAAGATACCAAGAACTGCAACGAATTAGCATATCTCATACACTCACACTGATTGTGTTTAGATAGCAGAGGTTCTTCAGTTAAACCAGTTGTTGCTGTCACCAAGAGAAGCTGCTAGATGACAGCAGAGCACAGTGTTTACTGTCATTGTTTAGATGCTTGTCATGCCACTGAATTTTAACATTGTGATGTTTTGAACGTGCAGAAACGGAGCAAAGCCAAGGTGTGTGTGAGCGAATACACACTAGATCCCTCTAAAATGACCATGAGAGATCTCATCTACTACCTGCCTGATACCAACCCCATGACGTAAGCTTACATCTTCAGTGGGTGTGAGTCTTGGGGGGGGTGTATTTGTTGGGCACAGTCAGTGTAAATCTACGTTCTATTTTAAAGTTTTTTCTGAAGTTCCCTGTGTTGTGTTTTCCTTCCAGGTCTTATCTGGTAGAGGAACAGAGGGAGAATGAGACTGTCCTCCCACTCACCCCACCAAGAGAAGAGTAAGACCATATCATGTTCAAGTTTATTTTCCATTTCTAGAAAATATATATTAGGCAGGCAATAAAGTGTGTGAAATATCATCTCACAATGTAACAACCAAGTGAGCTGTGCCATTTAACCCAATTGAAATGATAATCTTTGTCTTGTACAGGTCACCTGAAAGACCCCCAACACCGGAGGCCCCAGCTGAGATAGCCAGCCAGGGAGATGAAGATGAAGATGAGGATGACGATGGGGTGATGGTCCCGCGGGTGAAGGTGGCAGAAGACGGCTCTCTGATCATCGATGAGGAGAGGTCAGCGACGTCTCTCAGTTTCCTAATTGAAAAGCAATTTTTTGATTTACTTCCTGAATTGACTCACTGATTTGACTGAATTGGACTTCACCCCAATCCTGTTATGTTTGGATGTTACTTAACTTTCTCCCCGTGTGTGTGTGTCCCTTAACTTTCTCCCGTGTGTGTGTGTCCCAGTTTGACGGTGGAGGTCTTGAGGCAGAAAGGGCCCAACCCAGCTGATGATAGAGACCCCATCTTTGAGCGTGGCTCCACAACCACCTACTCGAGCTTCAGGAAGGGGACACACGTTAAGCCCTGGTCCAACAAAGGTCTGTCTGACTACCACTACATGGGTCCAATAGAACTCTACTCTATCCCAATATTTACTTAATCATCAGTTACACCTTAGTTTACCTATGTTTGTGCATTTTGAAACCAAAAGTCCTACTAAAACAAAGTCTTTGTGCTGTTTCTTCAGAGACGGACATGTTCTTCCTGGCCATCAGTATGGTGGGAACAGACTTCTCCATGATTGGACAGCTGTTCCCTCACCGCGGTCGCACCGAGATCAAGGTATCACTGGCATCACCTGTGTAATTTATTATAGTGTTATTCCTGATTTAGCCCCACATAACCTGAATTGTAAAGGCACACACACACACACACACACTACTGGACTATATTCAAACTGGAAACCATATATCCTGAGGCCTCATTTATTGTAGCTGGGGATTTTAACAAAGCAAATTTGAGAACAAGGCTACCTAAATTCTACCAGCATATTGATTGTGCTACACGCATGGGCAATACCCTCGACCACTGCTACTCTAACTTCCGTGATGCATACAAAGCCCCTCTCTTCGACAAATCCTACCACGACCCCATCTTGCTCCTACCGTCTTATAGGCAGAAACTCAAATAGGATGTACCAGTGACGAGAACCATTCAATGCTGGTCCGACCAATCGGAAACCATGCTTCAAGATTGTTTTTATCACGTGGACTGGAATATGTTTCGGTCAGCCTCAGAGAACAACATTGTCCTATACGCTGACTTGGTGAGTGCGTTTATAAAGAAGTGCATTGGAGATGATGTACCCACTGTGACTATTAAAACCTACTCTAACCAGAAACCGTGGATGGATGGCGGCAGTCGCACAAAACTGAATGCACAAACCACCGCATTTAACCATGGAAAGAGGTCTGGGAATATGACTGAATATAGACAGTAGCTAGGCAATAAAACAAGAGAAATGCCAGTACAGGGACAAGGTGGAGTCACAATTCAATGGCTCAGACACGAGACGTATGTGGCAGAGTCTAAAGGAAATAACAGACTACAAAAAGAAAACCAGCCACGTCACAGACACCGACATCACGTTTCCAGACAAACAAAACCCCTTCTTTGCCCGCTTTGAGGATAATACAGTGCCACCGTCACGGCCGCTAACAAGGACTGCTCCCCTTCTCATTCTCTGTGGCTGACGTGAGTAAAACATTTAAACCTTGCTGACCTTCGCAAGGCTGCTGGCCCAGACGGCATCCTTAGCTCAGAGCATGCGCAGACCTGCTGGCAGGTGTGTTTACGGACATGTTCAATGCTCCCTATTTCAGTCTGTTGTCCCCACATGCTTCAAGATGGCCACCATTGTTCCTGTACCCAAGAAGGCAAAGATGACTGAACGAAATGACTACCGCCCCGTAACACTCCTGTCATCATGAAGTGCTTTAAGAGACTAGTCAAGGATCATATCACCTCCACCTTACCGGCCACCCTGGACCCACTTCAGTTTGAATACCGCCACTACAGGTCCACAGACGACGCAATCACCATCACACCCATCTGGACAAAAGGAATACCTATGTAAGAATGCTGTTCATTGACTACAGCTCAGCCTTCAACACCATAGCACCCTACAAGCTCATCATCAAGCTGGAGGCTTGATGTTCAAGTTTCATTTCAGTTTGTCCGTACAAACTCCCTGTTCACCCACGACTGTGTGGTCATGCACGCCTCCAACTCAATCATCAAGTTTGCAGACGACACAACAGTAGTGGGCTTGATTACCAATAACGACGTGGCGGCCTACAGGGAGGAGGTGAGGACTAAAGGAAACCGCAGAGAGAGCACCCACCTATCCACATCGAAGGGACAGCAGTGGAGAAGGTGGAAAGTTTTAAGTTCCTCTGCGTACGGACAAACTGAAATGGTCCACCCACACAGACAGTGTGGTGAAGAAGGCGCTATAGCGCCTCTTCAACCTCAGGAGGCTGAAGAAATTTGGCTTGTCACCCAAAGCCCTGACAAACTTTGACAGATGCACAATTGAGAGCATCCTGTCGGGCTGTATCACAGCCTGGTACGGCAACTTCACCTCCCTCAACCGTAAGGCTCTCCAGAGGGTAGTGAGGTCTGCACAACACATCACTGGGGGCAAACTACCTGCCCTCCAGGACACCTACACACCACCCGATGTCACAGGAAGTTCAAAAAGATCAAGGACATCAACCTCCCGAGCCACTGCCTGTCCACACTGCTACCATCCAGAAGGCGAGGTCAGTACAGGTGGATCAATGCTGGGACCGAGAGACTGAAAAACAGCTTCTGTCTCAAGGCCATCAGACTGTTAAACAGCCATCACTAACATAGAGAGGTGTGCATATTCTCATTCACTCCTTTAGATTTGTGTGTAGTAGGTAGTTGTTGGGGTATTGTTAGATATTACTGCACTGTCGAAACTAGAAGCCCAAGCATTTCGCTACACTCGCATTAACATCTGCTATCCATGTGTATGTTACACTTAAGATTTGATACCATTCAAAAGTTTGGGGTCACTTAGAAATGTCCTTGTTTTCCATGAAAATATACATGAAATAAGATGCAAAGTGAATAGGAAATATAGTAAAGACGTTGACAAGGTTATAAATAATGATTTTTAATTGAAATAATAATTGTGTCCTTGTCACTTTGCTTTCGTCAAAGAATTTTCCATTTGCAGCAATTATAGCCTTGCAGACCTTTGGCATTGTAGTTGTGAATTTGTTGAGGTAATCTGAAGAGATTTCACCCCATGCTTCCTGAAGCACCTCCCACAAGTTGTTTTGGCTTGATGGGCACGTCTTACGGTCTTACGGTCAAGCTGCTCCCACAACAGCTCCAATAGGGTTGAGATCCGGTGACTGCTGGCCACTCCATTATAGACAGAATACCAGCTGACTGCTTCTTCCTTAAATAGTTATTGCATAGTTTGGAGCTGTGCTTTGGGTCATTGACCTGTTGTTGTAGGAGGAAATTGGCTCCAATTAAGTGCCGTCCACAGGGTATGGCATGGCGTTGCAAAATGGAGTGATAGCCTTCCTTCTTCAAGATCCCTTTTATCCTGTACAAATCTCCCACTTTACCACCACCAAAGCACCCCCAGACCATCACATTGCCTCCACTATGCTTGACAGATGGCGTCAAGCACTCCTCCAGCATCTTTCAATTTTTAGCTACACATCAGTCAGAGCGCAGTCAGTCTGATGATAGAATGCCCATTCGTGAATTCTCATCTGAGTGGAGAAGTGCAACTGAAGCATAAGATTTGTCTGATGCCGAGCAGAAATTACAATAAGGAGCATTTTAGGTCTGCGTTTACAAAATGCAGAAAGATATTTATTTTTCCCTGCGGGAAATTCTGCGTTAACGTTCAAGTTTAACTTGGTCGTTATAAGTAAGTGGCTGAATAATTAAGGTAACAGGGCATCATATTGTGTTAGCTTTCTGCCTTGTTTAAGAAGTGAAATCCCTTTGGATGAGTTATTTGTATTGCTCTCTCTGCTACCCCCCCCCCCCCCCCCCCTTCTCTGAGCAGAGCAAGCAGGCTTGTTGCCCGAGCGACTTCATTTGCGCTCGTTAGCATATTTAGCTAGCAGCCTCCATGGAAATTCGCCATTGCTTGCACTCATTTTGTTAGCATTCTGGTAATGGATGCCCAATGGGCTTTTCTTTTGTGTGTTTTTGGCACCCTCTTGTGTACTAAGTTGCTAATACCATAAAACCCAGGATGAGAAGGACGGTAATGAAGATATGAAGGTCTGGGTACCGCCCAACCCTAAATATTGTAGATCGGGGCTGTAGCACTATACAACTGCACTAGGTTGTGTTACTGCCGGTTTGTAATTTTGTCTCCTGTTTTTTGTCTTTCAGAACAAGTTCAAGAAAGAGGAGAGAGCAAACAGCTGGAGGATAGACAAGGCCTTCAGTAAGTTTTGAAAAAATTATCAGAAGGAATTTACCGTTATAGACGTGATTCGGGAATCCAATTAATCTTGGTCTTTTCTCTGTTCTGACTGCACTGTTGGAGCTAGGAACACGAGCATTTCACTACAGCCTCAATAACATCTGCTATATATGTGTATCTAACCAACAAAAATGTGATTTGATTTAGAGGAGAAACGCAGGCTGGACCATGAGTTCTTCACTAGTCTCCTGGAGAAGATCTTGGCTGCAGAGGCAAAGAGGAACAAAAATAACAAGTCCCCCACAGAGAAGATACGGATCAAGAAAAAAATCAAACAGAAAGGTAACTAAGATACATTTCCTTGTTTACTACCTATTTGGTCATGTCGGGAGTTCCACCACAAAGTCAATGCCTGGAATTCTCAGTATGGCATCTCTCACCTATGTAATCTGGTGAAATTGTTGTGATTTCTTGAACATTATTCATAGTTTAAAGGTAGTAATGTCTTCAGCCCACGCATTATCCGTCCTTGCTCCCTGTATGAGTCTCAATATCTCTGCTCTCACTGTCCATCAGAAAAGAAAGCAGCGAAGCAGCTGAGCGACGTAGAGGAGGAGGGGTTAGACGCGGAGATGGACACAGAGGAGGTGGAGGGAGAGAAGGAGAACGAGAACGTCTCTAACGAAGGGACCACGCTTTCTTCCGCTCCCACCCCTAAGAGAAAACGCAAAAGTAGGGATGGTGGAGGAGAGTCCTCTCCTGAAGAAGCAAAGGATGTAAAGAAAAAGAAGATTGACCTAATAACAAGTGATCAAGGTGCGGTAGAACTTCCACGACTTCAGTGGTGCTTTTCACAGTAGCCATATAACAAAGTGAAAATATACAAAATCTAGTAACTCATTATTTATCTTACTTACTGCCGTTGTTTCCTCTGCTTCCTCAGAAGAGGCTGGTGTACCTGAAGATTCTGAGGCAGGGCCTCCAGAGAGGTAACACTTGCAGTTTGTAAATGTCAACTATTTTGTTCTTTACATTAAGAGAAAAAGTGTCAAGTGCTGAAATCATTTTTAGACTTCATATTCATCATCTCCAGCACCACCCCAACATCAACATACACTATACATACAAAATTATGTGGACACCCTTTCAAATGAGGGATTTTGGCTATTTCAGCCACACCAGTTGCTGACAGGTGTAAAAATGGAGCACACAGCCATGCAATCTCCATAGACAAACATTAACAGTTAAATGGCCTTACTGAAGGGCTCAGTGACTTTCAACGTGGCACCGTCATAGGATGCCACCTTTCCAACAAGTCAGTTTGTCAAATGTATGCCCTGCTAGAGCTGCCCCGGTCAACTGTAAGTGCTGTTATTGTGAAGTGGAAACGTTTAGGAGCAACAGTGGCTCAGCCGCGTAGTGGTAGGCGACAAGCTCACAGAACGGGACCCCTGAAGCGCGTAAAAATCGTCTGTCCTTGGTTGCAACACTACCGAGTTCCAAACTGCCTCTGGAAGCAATGTCAGCACAATAATTGCTCGTCTGGAGCTTTAAGAAATGGGTTTCCATGGCAGAGCAACCGCAAACTAGCCTAAGATCACAATGCGCAATGCCAAGTGTCGGCTGGAGTGGTGTAAAGCTCTCCACCGTTGGTCTCTGAAGCAGTGGAACCGCCTGCACAAGGCCCTGACCTCAATGTTCCAACATCTAGTGGAAATCCTTCCCAGAAGAGTGGAGACAGTTATAGCAGCAAAGGGGGGACCAACTCCATATTAATGCCCATGATTTTGGAATGAGATGTTCGACAAACAGGTGTCCATATACTTTTGGTCATGGAGAGTCCTCTATGAAAATAGTGTTTCTATGTTTTGTGTGGAAAAAGATAGAGAAAGATAAGTGTTTCTAATGACATCCTCAACCAATTAGTAGGCAATGCCTACTCACAATGGGTTAAAATATCATGATGCACACCGACATCTTCACTGGAAAGACTTATCTTCCTGTATCTAACAAAACATAGAAATGTGCCATTTTCACATATGTTGATGTTGGGGTGGTGCTGGAGATGTTGATTATGAAGTTGAACATTTTTAGAAATGTCCCTTTTTAAAGGCGCAGTATGCAGATTTTGCTCTGCCATTTTCCATTTTGCTAAAAGTCTATTAGTTTGCCTAATTTCAGTTTTTGTAGAGAATCATTATGCCATCTAAACCCCTGTGAAATATTTTTTAAATAACCAAATATTGTATTTTCAGCTGTTTGAAGCTGGTGTACAAAACCGAAAGTAAAAGACACAAAAAAAAACAAATTTAAGAACGGGAAGCATAGAAACAATGTACATAGAACAGATCTGCCGCTTCTTGGACTTCTTGGCATTTCTATGTGAATTTGGTCAGGTCGCCCAAAAGATTACATCTTGTAGGTTTATAATTATGATGCATTTTTTATTAGTTCAAAGCAGGCAGAAGGGCCTGTGGAAGCAGCCAAGGGACCTGTGGTGATCAAACCAGCCCAGTTGTCCCGTGGCCGATCCCAGAGACCTCTTCCTAACCTGGGTAGGAAGTGGGGCCAGAGGGGCCCCGAGCCCAATACCAAGCCTAACGTTAAAGATGGGGCCACACCTACAGAGGAGGAGAACACTGAAGAAGGGCTGTCTGAAGAACAGGTAGGTCTTTGTCCTGTGACAAATTAATCGTAAATGTTTGTAACATTCTATAAACCCTAAGACTGTTGTCTGAACCTCAGTAGCTGAAAAGTAGTTGAGTGTCTGTGTGGTCCAACCTCTACCTTAACTTACTTCCAGGTAGATAAAGATGCTTCCCCTTCAGTCAGTCAAAAGGAGAAGAAGAAAGCTGGTAAACTCTCTTCATCTGAGGGAGAGGAGGAAGAAGCCAACGATAAACCCATCAAACCCACCAGGTACACACGCACACTGATCCTACATAACTGAAGAGGGCCACAGCCACAGATGGCAGTAAAACTAACTATGTTAATGTATTTCAGGTATGGCAGAATACCCAAAAAGACACAGCTCTTGAATTACCCTGCAAAGGAGGATGGGGACTCGCCCTCAGACTCTGCCCCCACTCCCGCCTCAGATGGATCCCCCTCCACCATGCCCAAATCCAAACCAGCTACCAGGAGGGCCAAAATCAAACCTGGCCCAGCCCTGCCAGGTAGGATGGGCCAATCAGCTGCTAGGAAATCCAAGCTGGTCACCCTCAGGGCATCCCAGTCTGAAGATGAGGATGAAGATGAGGAAGAAGGAGCATGGAGAGAGGAGGCGCAGGCCGAGGAGGACACCCACAATCCCACAAGCCCAGAGGAGGAGAATCAGGCACCTGCGTTCATCCCCATGAGCCTTCGCTCGCCACAACCTGTCGCCACAGAGGTTGAGGAGACCATGGAGGAGGTGAAAGGGGTGACACACTTACCATTTTCACACTACTGAGCTTAGCTGTAATGCACTGGCCTGGTTACACAGCCCCTTTAATTTCTCCACCATAATTGCACCATAGTTGCTGGAAGGGTCCATGTGTAAAGAACAAATCTGAGCCACTATGGAATGGGTTGGATCAATGCTTTGAAAAAGGATATTCTACTGTCCCAGGATCTAGATCCTACATAATGGATCTATTTGTATTTATTTTTAGGTTATTTTATTATTATTTTATCCATTCACAGTTGCATCCCATTGGTTTAATTTAATTCACTCTCCGACTTGCTATTCACAAAGCGGCTTTAGTTGTCCTACACGTTGGAAACCCAGCACAACCGACCCTGTGTATGTCTTTTTATTCATTTATTTATCATGCATGGTTTTTCTATCCTGTAACCTCCCTTCCATCCTGTCATCCTCTCCCCCGCTCACAGCTCGATATCTCCGTCAACGTGCCTGATGTCCTGGGTATTTCCCATGATGCATTCTGCCCTGACTCGTCATGCGAGCGGGCACAGGGTGGTGAAATGGGCACAGTGCCCTGTGAACATCAGTTGGACCTGTTAGTAGTAAGTCATCATGTGCCCTCATGTGCCCTGTCCTGTTTGTCCTGTCTGTCTACCATCCCTCCTTCATCCATGTTTTTGACCAACATTTTGTCATCAATAGCTAGGTTTCCATCCAATTAGTGACAGATTTTCAGGTGAAAATTCTCAAATCTGCATAAAAAAAATATATAAGCATTTTCCTACCAGAGATGTTTCAATCAAACAGACTTATTGCTGTGTGTGATGACAAGGCTGTGTGTGATGACGTAGTGCACATAAAAATAACTTTTTACGGTTAAATTCCCAAGTACCCGGGGGGGGGGGGGAAACAAGTAAAATGGGTTTACATCGCCTTTTCAACTCTACTGATGGTTCAGTCGCAAAAAAAAAATAGAGTTATATACCAACTGTGCCCACTCTAGTCTTGTCACAAGCGCTCCAGCCAACAGCTCGCGGATACAGTGTGGGTCGCCTCCCACCATTATGGGATTTTAGGGGATTTTTATTTGTCAAAATGGCAGCCAAGCATCGATCATCATGTCACCAGAATAAGTCCCTCGATGTTTATGGGAAAGGAGCATCAAACTCATCACTGTGCACTTTCACCACCCTGTGAAGTTTATTTCATCTGTAGCCTAATAAACTGCATGCTTGGTAATGGGAGGACCACACATCATCGCGTGACTCAAGTTTACTACCTTCTGATGGTTATTATATTATTGTTTGCGCATTAAGGCGGTTCTCACCACCATTTCTCACAATACATTTTCCAGACACTAAAAGATGTCGAACAAACTAATTCTCAACATTTCTGTAATTGTACCAGTATTTACTGTTTCCATCGGTCCGTTCGTGTCTTTTTTCATGTGTCAGGCAATTCATCCGTATTAAATGGTTGGATAGAAATCTGGTTATAGTTTCACATTTGAGATTCAGTATATAGCACCTTTCAGAAGTTCTCAGTGTTAAATTGAGATCACTGGGTCAAGCATCCAATTGGGTCAAGCACGGCTGCTGTTTTGCTCCAGATTCTGTCTATGTTATGAGGACTAATGTTTTTGTTTTCTTCGTTCTAGGACGTGATAGACTTCCTGTCTCCAGATAACATGGAAGGTAGGTTGGTCCTTTCAAGAGCTGATATCTATTGTATCCTCTTAAGTAAAAAAATATATACAAAATATAAACGCTCTCCCTCACACCACTAACTATTGAATGTTCAACTGTTTCTCTTCTCCTCTCCCCTCTGTGTTCCAGTATCTGAGGAGAGCTACAACGAGGCAGCTAGAACCCTTCTGGCCATCGGCAACCTCACCCACCTGTCTCAGGCGGCTGAGGCCTTCACTGCCGGAGCAGATGATATCATCACGGAAGAACGTTCCAATGAGGACCAACTGTACCAGATGACACCACAGCCCACTGACCAATCACAAACTAGCACCATTCCTTCTGAATCTCTTAGGGTCACTGAGGCATCACGAATCGCTGAGGATTCTGTACCTGTTGCCTCGTCAACAACAGCCTCTGTCCCAGTCACCACGACAACATCCTCTGTCCCAGTCACCTTGACAACAACGGCCTCTATCCGAGTCACCACATCAACGGCATCTGTCCCAGTGCCTCAGAGTAGTGATACGCCCACTCTAGAAACTCCATCCATAGAGGAGGGGCCTCTCAGACAGATGGAGGGGACTGATATTGGACACGCCTCCAAGATGGAATCAGGTTCTGAAGTGTCAGAGGGCTCAGAGCAACAGACAACCTCACAGAGCAGGAGGAGCCACTTCCCTAAGGTCAAACCCAACCTGGGACGGGCTGCCAGGACCACACAACCCAAACAGACGACCACTACACTGTCAGAACCAACACAGACTACCACCACACTGTCAGAACCACCACAGACTACCACCACACTCTCTGAACCACCACTTGAGCCTATGCTGAATATCACCACAACATCAGAACCACAGCCTACCATGCATATCACCACAGAACCACCACTGCCTACTGAGAGTATTAACACAGAGTCAGAAACACAGCCCAAACAGAGAACTACCACACACTCAAAACCACAAACCACCACCACACACTCCAAGCACCAGCCCACCACAAATATTATCCCACACTCAGAACCACTGCCCATTCAGAAAACCAGAATAGCGTATTCAAAATCACAGCCTACATTGAATACCACCACAAACACACTCTCAAAACAACAATCTACACACAGTACCACCAAACTCTCACAACCACAGCCCACCCCGAGCCTTGAGCAGCCAGGTCCAGTTACATTCATGCCCATAGTCCCAGAGTCACCTCTGACGTCATCAGAAAAGGTGAAAGGTCACGATGGCTGTAAGGCAAATACTTCCTCTTCCCTCAGTGCTGGAGGGTCCCAGTCAGGGACATCAGACTCAGACCAGCCCAAACAGACAGGTCCTCTAACCCGTAGGGCCCGTTTACCTAAACCCAAACCCAACTTGGGTCTCACCGCCAAAGCCGCTACACGCTCTGCAGTCCAGGTACCAGAAAGCAGGCCAAGCACTGAAGTCCAGACACCAGAGGAAGCTGATGAGGTTCCCATGGAAATACAACAGATCCACCAAGTCGTCCCCCTTTCTGACATCATCGATACGACCCAGGTAAGGCTATTATAAATATCAGCTATTGTTTTAGCCTAAATGCTATTTATAATTGAATGTGTTCCAACAAATATGTCTGATTGTGTTGCAGTTGCATTACCTGTGTGTGTGTGTGTGCGTGTGTGTGATTTTATTCATAGGAGGAAATACAACAGATTCACCAAGTCATCCCTCATCCACCCATAGAGGAGGGGCCTCTCAAACAGAGGGGGGGGACTGATATTGGACACACCTCTCAGGTGGAATCAGGTTCTGAAGTGTCAGAGGGCTCAGAGCAACAGACAACCTCACAGACCAGGAGGAGCCACTTACCTAAGGTCAAACCCAATCTGGGACGGGCTGCCAGGACCACACAACCCAAACAGACTACCACCACACTGTCAGAACCACCACTAGATTCTATGCTGAATATCATCACAACCTCAGAACCACAGCCTTCCATGATTATCACCATAGAGCCACCACTGCCTACTGAGAGTATTAACACAGAGTCAGAAACACAGCCCAAACAGAGAACTACCACACACTCAAAATCACAACCCACCACAAATATCATCCCACACTCAGGACCACAGACCAGTCAGAGAACCAGAGTAGCGCATTCAAAACCACAGCCTACATTGAATACCACCACACAGTCAGAACCACCCCAGCCCACACTAAATTCCACCACAAACACACTCTCAAAACAACAATCAACACAGAGTACCAGCAAACTCTCACAACCACATCCCACCTCAAGCCTTGAGCAGCCAGGTCCAGTTACACTCAGACCCAGAGTCCTAGGGTCACCTCTGAGGTCATCAGGAGAGGTGAAAGGTCACGATGGCTTCAAGGAAAATACTTCCTCTTCCCTCAGTGCTGGAGGGTCCCAGTCAGTGACATCAGACTCAGACCAGCCCAAACAAACAGGTCCCCCAACCCGCAGGGCCCGTTTACCTAAACCCAAACCCAACTTGGGTTGCACCGCCAAAGCCGCTACATGCTCTGCAGTCCAGGTACCAGATGTGGCTTCCAGACCCAAATCTGAGGTCCAGAGACTAGATACTGGACCCTGCCCTAAAGTCCAGACACCAGAGGAAGCTGATGAGGTTCCCATGGAAATACAACAGATCCACCAAGTCGTCCCCCTTTTTGACATCATCGATACTACCCAGGTAAGGCTTTTATAAATATCAGCTATTGGTTTAGCCTAAATGCTATTTATAATTTAATGTGTCCCAACAAATATGTCTGATTGTGTTACAGTTGCATTACGTGTGTGTGTGTGTGTGTGTGTGTGTGTGTGTGTGTGTGTGTGTGTGTGTGTGTGTGTGTGTGTGTGTGTGTGTGTGTGTGTGTGTGTGTGTGTGTGATTTTATTCATAGGAGGAAATACAACAGATTCACCAAGTCATCCTTCATCCACCCATAGAGGAGGGGCCTCTCAGACAGAGGGAGGGGACTGATATTGGACACGCCTTTCAGGTGGAATCAGGTTCTGAAGTGTCAGAGGGCTCAGAGCAACAGACAACCTCACAGAGCAGGAAGAGCCACTTCCCTAAGGTCAAACCCAACCTGGGACGGGCTGCCAGGACCGCTGCCAGGACCACACAACCCAAACAGACGACCACTACACTGTCAGAACCAACACAGACTACCACCACACTGTCAGAACCACCACTAGATTCTATGCTGAATATCATCACAACCTCAGAACCACAGCCTTCCATGATTATCACCATAGAGCCACCACTGCCTACTGAGAGTATTAACACAGAGTCAGAAACACAGCCCAAACAGAGAACTACCACACACTCAAAATCACAACCCACCACAAATATCATCCCACACTCAGGACCACAGACCAGTCAGAGAACCAGAGTAGCGCATTCAAAACCACAGCCTACATTGAATACCACCACACAGTCAGAACCACCCCAGCCCACACTAAATTCCACCACAAACACACTCTCAAAACAACAATCAACAGAGAGTACCACCATACTCTCACAACCACATCCCACCTCAAGCCTTGAGCAGCCAGGTCCAGTTACACTCAGACCCATAGTCCCAGAGTCACCTCTGAGGTCATCAGAAGATGGCCGTAAGGGAAATACTTCCTCTTCCCTCAGTGCTGGAGGGTCCCAGTCAGGGACATCAGACTCAGACCAGCCCAAACAGACAGGTCCTCTAACCCGTAGGGCCCGTTTACCTAAACCCAAACCCAACTTGGGTTGCACCACCAATGCCACAACACGCTCTGCAGTCCAGGTACCAGAAAGCAGGCCAAGCCCTGAAGTCCAGACACCAGAGGAAGCTGATGAGGTTCCCATTGAAATACAACAGATCCACCAAGTCTTCCCCCTTTGTGACATCATCGATACTACCCAGGTAAGGCTATTATAAATATCAGCTATTGGTTTAGCCTAAATGCTATTTATAATTGAATGTGTTTAACAAAGATGTCAGATTGTGTTGCAGTTGCATTACCACAGTGTGTTTTTAAAGGGTGTGTATGATTTTATTCATAGGAGGAAATACAACAGATTCACCAAGTCATCCCTCATCCACCCATAGAGGGGCCTCTCAGACAGAGGGAGGGGACTGATATTGGACACGCCTCTCAGGTGGAATCAGGTTCTGAAGTGTCAGAGGGCTCAGAGCAACAGACAACCTCACAGACCAGGAGGAGCCACTTCCCTAAGGTCAAACCCAACCTGGGACGGGCTGCTAGGACCACACAAACCAAACCCCAACAGACTACCATCACACTGTCAGAACCACCACAGACTACCACCACACTCTCAGAACCACAGCCCATTCAGAGAACCAGAGTAGCGCATTCAAAACCACAGCCTGCATTGAATACCACCACACAGTCAGAACCACTCCAGCCCACACTAAATTCCACCACAAACACACTCTCAAAACAACAATCCACACAGAATACCACCATACTCTCACAACCACAGCCCACCTCAAGCCTTGAGCAGCCAGGTCCAGTTACACTCAGACCCATAGTCCCAGAGTCACCTCTGAGGTCATCAGAAGAGGTGAAAGGTCACGATGGCCCTAAGGAAAATAGTTCATCTTCCTTCAGTGCTGGAGGGTCCCAGTCAGTGACATCAGACTCGGAACAGCCCAAACAAACAGGTCCCCCAACCAGGAGGGCCCGTTTACCTAAACCCAAACCCAACTTGGGTCTCACCGCCAGAGCCGCTACGCGCTCTGCAGTCCAGGTACCAGAAAGCAGGCCAAGCCCTGAAGTCCAGACACCAGAGGAAGCTGATGAGGTTCCCATGGAAATACAACAGATCCACCAAGTCTCCCCCCTTTGTGACATCATCGATACGACCCAGGTAAGGCTATTATAAATGTCACCTATTGGTTTAGCCGGTTGCATTACCCCAGTGTGTTTTTAAAGTCTCGGATCTGTGTGTGTGGTGTTTGTATTCATAGGAGGAAATGGAACAAATTCACCAAGTCATCCCTCTTACTGACGTCATTGATTCTACCCAGGTAATTCATTGTATTCCTACCCTGAAGATGTCTGGTTGCGTGTAGAAATGTGCTCCTAAGATATGCGTCTCATCTGTGTGTGTCCGACGTTTATATTCACAGGGCGATATGTCTGTCTTTACGGAGGGAAGCTTTTTCTCGCAACCAAGTGATGCTGTCTTCATACAGCACTCAGAAACGTCTGTGTCGACTGGTCCATTGGACCAGGCCCAGTCAGACCCGGATGAGCCTATATTCATCCTCTCCCTGACTGAAATCCCAGTGCTCCCCGCAGGGGAGGAGAGTGGCTGCACATCCCAGACCCTCTCTGAGCCTTTCCTTTTTCTACCAGACGCAGGCGCTCAACTGCAGCAGAGGTTAGTGCCTGTCAGTCATCACTAACCCCTTTTCCACTCAGCCCAAATGAATGTACATTTTCTCCTCTCTCCCCCTCATTCTTTCTCACTTTCGTCCCTCTTTTGTGCACTCTGTCCCTTCACCTTGCATATCCTTCTCCTCTCCTTCAGCAGTGATATTGTTGCCCCCGGAGGTGGTTTGGAGAAAGGGAATGCTGGTGTCCTCTGTGAAGTCCCTGAGCCTATGTCAGTGGATGAGGTCCTTCCTCAACCCTCATACACCAGTATCAAGGAAGTGGAGTCTGGCTCCACGGCGGGTCCAGTAGGTGTGTGTGCCTCGGCCAAACCCTCAGAAGACTCCATGGCTGATGCAGAGTCTAGTGAGGACACGCATCCTCCTTCTAAGAAGAGGAAAGCACCAGAGAGAGCCAGGAGAGGTGGGCACAGAGCACCGTAGTGCATCTAATACAATGTGTAGAACACTTACTCTCCATCGTCTGTTTGTTCATTCATTCAATTAGATTCCGTTCATTCATCCGTCCATCCATTTTATTGTGTAAAATTCTCCTAATATAATTCTGTCTCTGCTTGTGCGAAGTAGACAAACTGCAGGTGAGACCTAACACTGCAGTAAGGAAACAGACCAGTTGTTCGGCCCCTGCCAAGGAGGCTGTGTCACCCATTACCCCAGACCAGACACCCTCTTTGACCACTACCACCCTAGACACTTACCACCCCACTGCCTCCAGTCCCCTGGCCCATCCAGGCCCCTCCGTCATGGGAACTGCATCACGACAGGGGGTGGCTGATGAGCCACAGCAGGGGAATGTGGGCTGTTTCAATCGTACAGAGACCGAGCACACGCCGACTGGAGGGGAGGACAATAGTTCAGGGGCGGAGTCTCAGGCTGCCCGTCAAATTACACCGCTGGCTATGAGTGGCCCCTTGAGCAGGTGATTTATCTGAAATGCATTCGTTCTTATACCTGTCACTCTCTATCTCCCCCTGTTTGTACTATCTATTAGTTATGAACTCCTCAATTAAAGATTAAGTCGTTAGTAGCTCAAAGGACCTGCTGTTGTATTATAGTTAATTGACAGGACACATTCGATTGTCTTCCATTGATTCGATTGATTAGGAGTGTTAATAATTATTGATTTTAAATCTTTTGTATGTTCCTTCCCCCTACAGGCCTGGTAGGAGACCCAGAGGATTCCTGTCTTTCATGTCCAATAAGAACACCTCCCCTCCCCCAATAAGAACCCCCCCCCGAGGTACCAGAGCAGCTGCTCGGAGGCCCCAGGTCAACACCACCCGCCCAGGGGGGAAACGGGCTGCTCCTGCACCTTCCACCACAACCAGAACCATGCCTTCACCTTCCATAATGCATTACACCACCACCCCCACTAGGGCCACCATAACCACCACTAAGCCAGATTTTTCCGCCAGGGTGACTCAGGAAAAACCCTCTGATGCCCTGGCCTTACACTCAGACCCAGAGCCCAGTACTTCCCTGTGTACTACAGCTACTGAGGTAAAGAGATGGACAACATCTGGTGATACAGTATTTTACCTATGAACTTTGCAAAAAAAAAAAAAAAACATGAACCTACTGTTGTGGGTATGATCTTGTATTTTTGGGGGTTTAAAATTATGAGAAACAGAACCCTCATTGTACTCCTGTCCCTCTCTCTCGCTCTCTCTCACTCCCCATCTCTCTCCACCAGTCCTCTCAGGTGCCAGCCGCCCAGCCCAGTGCGTCTCCCTGTGTGGACAGCGGTTCAGCAGACGAGGAACCCATCAACGTGTCCCAGTACTTCTTCAGTGACATCTTCACCGAGGTCGAGGAGAATGAGGGATGAGAGACGGAGGAAGGGAAAGGAGATCAAAAAGGCACTCTTTGTTTGAATCAAACTGGAGAACAAAATGTTGAATACTTAAGAAAACATGTTTTTGTATCTACCACTGAAGTTACGTTTCTGCTTGCTTGTGTTTATGTGAACAAGGTTTCATGCTTGCAGCGAACAGATTTGGTCACAAGATGGCAACAGTGAAACCAAACTAGGGATAATTCCTCTTCAAATTTTGGGGGGGACCAAACTGGCGCGCCTTTAAGCTACTTTCCTATATTGAACGATTACGTTTTTTTGGCTCTTTTACCCCAATCATATCATCTAGCCTATTGAGTAATCTATTCATTCTAATAACATATTTATATTTATTTGGTTTACATTTTTTCAAACCACACCAAGCCAGACATTCATGATAATTTCCCTCTATCGGCAAGAAGGAGAATACTTGAAATCAGTGTCAACTCACTCTACTACAGGGACTTTCACATTCAAATTTGTGTTCTTATTTTAAAATTGTTTACATAGGTAGCCATTGTCTAAACATGAGCATTGTGTGTATATATGTTTTATTATAATTTAGATCAGATATATTGGAGGGGTATGTACCCTTAACATTTACTTTGGTTTTTCACTCTTCATGCATGAACAAGACCCAGCTTTGCAGCTTGAGGGACAGCACAGCAATGTCTCTTTATTTCATGCTCGCTGAAGATACAGGAAATATAATTTAAAATGGCGCTGGAACAGAATCCTCTAGTTTAATCCATGTACAGTGACAAACTCACAGAAACAGTGCACAGATCATGAGTTCAATTTCAGTTCTCAATTATTGATTATGTTCTGCAGCCACTGTTGGTTCAAACTAACATAGCTGTTCTGTAGCTCATGTAAAATATGTTAATAAAGTTTTATATGTTAATGTCTACTTTGTTTCATGTGTTGCGATAACAGATGAGAAAATAACATTTGATAACTAGGCCTTGTCGCCTTTTTAAGGGCCTTAGGCGAGATTTAGCTGCCCACCTCGCAGGAAAAAAAGTTTTAGTGCCTCCACTTGGCAGTGGGTAATTTTTCAGTTAAGAACAAATTGTTCTTTTACAATGATGGCCTACCCCGGCCAAACCCTCCCCTAACCCGGACGACGCTGGGCCAATTGTGCGGCGACCATTCCGATCACAGCTGGTTGTGATACAGCCCAGGATCGAACCAGGGTCTGTAGTGACACCTCTAGCACTGAGATGCAGTGCCTTAGATCGCTGCGCCACTCAGGTGCCCTTGATTTATGCCAAATTCATATGATATCAGTGTGAGAGGGAATAACAAAATCAATGGGGAGTTCAGTCTCCCTGAGCACATGCCCTGCGGTCCGGATGGTAATTTGGTTATGATTACCTACCAATTTAAGACGTGTTAGCGGACATGGGCTAATTGAATGACTGACAAAACAAGTGGGAAACTGCTTATGTACTACCACATTTTTTTAATGCACCTTGTGTTTTCTACTTTTCTCATTCTCAGCAGTACTTTAAGAACTGGTTCCTGAGGTTTTTTGGTCTGGGTCCCCTACGCTCAGCTCGTAGGGAGAGGTGGCTTTGCCGAGGCCGACTTGAAAGTGAGAATGTAGAGCTCTGTTTTGACATTGGTCTTCTGTCAGTTGACCAGCAGGAGGCAGTCTAGCTGCACAATTATGACTGCTTTTTGCAGACCAGCTATGCAGCAGAACCTTATGGCAACATAAGAAATCTGTAACAAAGTTATTAAAAAACACATTGTTAAGATATCTTAGTTGTGCTCTCTTGATTTCTGTTGAGCCTATCTCAAAAGCCTTTAAAGTGCAATGGAAACATATTTTTGTTGCTGTGTGTGCATAAGGGGGATGGGGGAGGAACGTGCAGATGTTTCATTCCCAAGCAGCATAGAGAGGCAGGGGAGATCGTAGGGGTTGCTAGGTGACCTCACTACATAAATATTCCACCCTCTCACAGGCAGTGCCCCGCCTTCTGTTGGTCCATATTGAAGACGGATAGGGTCATTCACTTTTATAGACTCTGCTATTGAATTAATCAGGGGGTTTCCAACCGTTTCCATCCTGCCCATCCTAGATTTAAAAAAAAATGAAAACATTGCATCAGAAAAGGCTGGTGGGAGGAGATATAGGAGGACGGGCTCATTGTTGTGGCTGGAATGGAATCAATGGAACAGAGTGAAATGTGTTGTTTCCATCTGTTTGGTACCATTCCATTGATTCCAATCCAGCCATTACAATGAGTTTGTCCTCTTATAGCTCCTCCCGCCAGCCTCTTCTACTGTGCATCACTTGCCAATCAATGATTTTAGACAGTATAAACTCATCACTGTCTGTCTCTGATTATGAACAAGCAATTGTAAAATGGCAAATTGTGTGCATTACACCCACCCAGGAGCCAATTAAGTCCAAATATAGGGAATATGGGAATTATGTATCCCATAGCAGTGGAAAGCTGAGGGTGCTGTGGCACCCCCTGAAAAATCAGAAGAGAAAAAAATACAAAAATTGAAATAAAAGTTGGTACTGTGAGCCTTTACTAGTATTAACGGAACAATATAGACGTCTGTAGCACAGGCAACAAACAAAAAAAATCATAATCTCTGCTTTGGCAGGAATGGTTGTTGTATAATTTAAGGACAGTATCTTGCAGGATTCAGTAGTTGGAATAGTATCTGAGTTGGTTGTTTTTCTGTGATTGCCATTCTAATGGAATCCAGAAATGACAAAACCCTGTCCTCAACATTTACATCAAAAGGTGCAAAGTAATGGGCAAAGACACAAAACATCCACTTAAAATGTCATATTTTTCTTGATCAAATAACACGAGAGAAAAGTAAGTTTGATTCCCACAGGGGACCAGTACTATGAAAATGTATGCACTCCCTAATGTAAAATACTCTGGATAACAGTGTCAACTAAAAAGGAATGAAGAGACGATTTAAGTTCACATAGAAATAAGTGCATTAGCGAAGTATTTCAAGAAACTGGAAAACATATCAAGCATGTATTTTTAAATTCCACAAGTATTACCAGATTAACTTTTGTACAGATAATTATTAGACTGAAGTTACAAATGCTGGTAAACACTCAAATACGTTTTAGTTTAAATGCATTAACAAAAGTAGTGCAATGGGCCTTTACTAGCCCTGTATTAGAAGACAAATATAGACCTCTTCAGTGCAGGCATATTTTTTTCCCCTGCACCCCCAAACTACTGCATTATCTTGCATGTAAGAAGTCGTAGAGCTTCCCCTGATAGTGGATGTTTAAGGGAAACCAGATCAGTGTTATCTGCAGCCACCACCCATTGCATGCAGGTATCATATGTGCTGCAAACGAGATCGAGTTGCACCTACTGAGTGAGTTCGATTAAACTGAACCGCGGTGCACCGGTCTATGGCCTGTGGCATAACGGCCAAAAGCAGTGAGGGAGGAGCGACTCCTGGAGTGCCCTTCTCAAATCGAAGAGTATTCTGCGCCACTCGGTCATGTTGTCAACAAGGCAGCATGGTGCATGCATTGTATTGTTCAGAAACATGCACCACTTTTCTATAAAATACACTGAACAAAAATATAAACCCAACATGTAAAGTGTTGGTCCCATGTTTCATGAGCTAAAATGAAATGATCCCAGAAAATGTCCATACACATAAAAAGCATATTGTTCTTGTGCACAAATTTGCATACATCCCTGTTAGTGAGCATTTATCCTTTGCCAAGATAATCCATCCACCTAACAGGTGTGACATATCAAGAAGACAATACAAGGCCACTTTAAAATGTGCAGTTTTGTCACAGTTTTTGTCACAATGCCACAGATGTCTTAAGTTTTAAGGGAGCGTGCAATTGGCATGCTGACTGCAGGAATGTCCACCAGAGCTGTTGCCAGAGAATTGAATGTTCCTTTCTCTACCATAAGCCGCCTGCAACGTTGTTTTAGAGAGTTTGGCAGTACATCCAAATGTCCTTACAACTACAGACCGCGTGTAACTATGGCTTAAACCCGGGAGGAAGCCCAGTTCCATAACGAATGCAATCACTTTTCACCCATCGCAAACTCCTCCCACCGGAGTAACACGGGCCAAATAATTGAATCCCCTCAATGTTTAGAGGTTGGCTCCGCTAGCCTTCGCTCTGATTGGAGAAACTGGCTCCTAGACAGAGGGGGACCTTGAGTTACCGCGGACTGGCTGTAATGGGGGGCCTGGCCCCGGGCACTCAACCGTCAGAATTAGCTAATTGTTATACAATATAGCTAGGTAGCTAATTAAAGACGGTGGCAGTCTGGTTAAAGTAGGCTTGTATGGGGTTCTCTCCCCGCAAGTTTGCATGTGGTTTTATACCTACGCGAATGCAACACGGTTGCAGTAAAATTGGAACTTCAGCAGCGCGAGCTAGCCCAGCCCCCGCTAGCTGGCTAGCGAACGAGAATTTGCTAGCGGATCGGGGCTTCAGTCCGTAAGTAGCGACATCGAATTATAATGGTCTGTTCTATGTTAGTTAGCGACTCTAACTATGTGGGTTAACTAGCGAGTTGCCAAACTGGCATGGAATTTGTGCTGCACTGTCATACAGCGCGAGCCACCGCTATCAGCCGTAGACGGTGTGCTAAACTAGCAAGCTAACATTAGCTACACTATAGTAACCCCTGTGTTTTGAGAGGCTAGTAAGACCACTGCAATTTGCTTGACGCAAACTCTATCCTTTAGACCAGGGTTATTCCTCTCTTGTCCTACGAGGTTCGGAGCCTGATTTTTTTCTTCTGTTCTATCTGCTAATGAATTGCGCCCACCTGGTGGGGGGATGGAGAGAAATAAGCAATGAAACTGGCGTCGATGTCCAGAGTTTAATATGAGGTCTTTAGATTATGCTTTCAACCCATAGAATCCAGCATGTGTTACGTTTACGCAGCAGCATTGCTATTTTCATTTGGTATCTAGGCAGCTGCTAATTCGGGGATTGCGTGGATCTATATTTAGACACAAAGACGGATGGAGTCATGCTTTGTCTGCTTGCTGCACAAATACATTTGATAAGCTCTGACTGCATGGCACATTACTGTGCATTGAGATGCGGCTTATTTTATGTACACTGACTGTCATTGACTGCATGCATGAATTACACTTTTTTTTTAATGATGTCTGCAGTGCCTTGAGTAGCAGACTGGGACAAGAATTCGGCCCTGACATTTTATCCACATCACTGTGCGCGCTGCCAACTCAAGCCCCATACACACCCTACTTAGACACAGACATTAGTGCTGACACAACATCGGCACTACAGTGCCGCGTTTCTCAACCATTTCGGTACCAGTGACTGGCGAGACGTGGTCCTCGTTTTCATTCAACCAGCTCATGTTTAAAAGAAATGTGTAAACACCACTAGAGATACAGCTTAGCGCTGTGACTAACTCTGTTCTGGCCATTTTGTTTGTCACCCTGGTGTATTGTCTGTCTCATCACACACTGCTTTTTCTTAGTCTCAGGGTTTTGTTAACTGGTAATAGGCGGCGTTTTGCAGATAAAATAAATAAATAGAAACGCCGCAAAATAAAATTGGCGCCGGCCAATTGTCCAGGAGAAGAAACAATTCCATAGCTAAATAATGCTTTTTAGCCTATTCATTGATGGAAATACATTTGACTGGTAATGCTTATCGTCTATGGGTAATTTGTATAATTTAGTGGAATTAAATTGTTGTGTGTGTGTATATACAGTATATTCATTATGTATCTTATTTATCACATGCATACAGAGCCTTTAAGCGAAAAATCTGCAACAGCATCCCAAACAGCGAATGCATAAGCAACAAAAGGCAGGCTTCATCAGCGCGTCACACACCACTTGGCAATGAGCTGGAGGCAGTATGCATTTTGAAAACATATACTTAATTGTTTGAAACCTGAACATTTCACTACATATTATGAGGCATGTCTTACTTTGCTTCAAAGTAGCCTAGCCAAAATCAGACCATATCCATGGAGGCAATTATTTTATAAAAACTTTCTTTCATTGTCCAGTAGCCAAAGGCACAATCCTAGTCATATAGCAACCCATGCTAGTTTTTGTATATTAGATCTCCCCACTTTCTAAATGTCTTATCAGATATTTTCATCTCTGTCAACATAAAACCGCTCGCAAGCGCGGTGCGCTTTTAACAAAGATGTTTTCCTGCTGCGCTTATAATGTGAAGAAATGAGTTCAACATTTTAAGCTTAAAGTTTTGATCTGTTGCATCAGACTCATTATTTTCATTTTTGTTGTATATTGTCTAGGCCTACTGGTTGTATGAATTTGGGATCTAACGTCCCACAGCTGTCCCAACGTCTGTTTGGAATAGTCTAGTTCTTTCGCGATAAACTGACCAATATAATAGGTAAACTTATCTAATATGGTGGAAAGTAGATTGACATAGGCTAGTGATTTTGCTGTTGGTTACTCTTCTTGTTGGCTGGGGAAAAAGTAAACGTGGACAGTTATTCAAAAATCTTAAATTGGCATCATAATTTGGTAAGAAGTACCACACATCGTTGCATCCTCGACTTGCATGTTCATATGAATAACCATAATCTAAATGTGGTTTCTATCATTCTGAGCACAGTGGGTGGATACCTTAATCAGTTTATGCACCCAATGCATTTCTAAAATGCCCAGTGAATTAAAATGATGCAGGTCAAATGTCTGGCTCCATATTTAACTAACGGAAACCCTGCCTGTCTGCTTAAGCCTTATCGACATGAAAGGAAATTATCAAAAATGTTCACCTTCCTATTCATCATCTCCAGCACCTCCCCAACATAAAAAAGGATAGAGGAAGAAAAGTGTTTTGGGTGACATCAGCCAAATACCAGACAATTAGTAGGCAATGCCTACTCATCATTGGTTAAAATCACATGATACACGTTGATGATGTCATTGGGAAACGTATCTTCCTCTCCTTTTTACTACAAAACATAGAGATGTTGGGGATGTGCTGGAGATGATGAATAGGAAGTAGGAAAACGTTGACATATCTCTCCCTAGATTTCTAACTCTAAATATAATACCCACTGCTAGTAGCCATGTATTCATCCTGCAGTACATTTAATGTCCTAAACTAAACGTTGCAGTTGTAGGCTACTACCAATTAGACCTATGTAGGGCTGGGCGATATGGCCTTAAAGTCTTATCTACGTGTTTTTGGGGGCGATTAACTTTCTGTCTACATTGTTGCACAAGTAAAGGACAATACACTGCATTTCAAACAGTCGGGAATAATCCAATTATAAATCAGGGCTTGTCAAATTACAGCTAGGTTAAATATTAGCCTTCAAACGTAAAACCCACTAATTATTTATCTTATAAAAACATTGTTTAACCTGCTTTTTTTGCAATAATTACTGACTTGGCTTTCAAGTCTATGAAAATGCACTTTTTGTTACAAATGTAACCAGAACCATGCACATCCACGACTAATAACCAACTTTTTGTAGCAAGGCATTATAGAAAATTTAGCACAAGTCTCATAAACAATCTTTCAAGCACAAGCCAACTGCTTATCGATTAGCATAACAGAGAAATTGCTCAAAAATCTAAGCACACCCAAGGATCACCGGCCATGCCATCTTTTTCAATATATTTTTTTTCTCAATTTTCACCAGCCCACCCAACTAAAGATAGCCAATCCGCCCGGGCTCATTTAAAAGGAAAAATGCATTATTATTATTATTTTTTTAAATCTCCCACACTTGCCCAGTTGCCAGGCTATGCATGCAGTAGCAAAGGTGATTTGGCAGATAATCAAGGTAAGATTTGATGCAGCCCTGCTAAATGACGCATTCCAACCAAGCTGATTTTCATATTTAAAATATGCATTTTGTCACATAGCTATCAGGATATTGCTTTGATATATGTTGCAGGTTATGTAGCTATGTTTAATCACACCTTATAACATTGAGAAAAGTATCTGTGTCAAGTCTAAAGGGGAGGAGTATTGGCCATATCTTAAATAATCCATGCCAAGTTTTATAACGGTCACATCATTTCCTAATCTAACCAATCGCGGAAGGAATCTATAACCAAATCACAGCATCACACTAAACCAGCACCAATTTAGATGCTGTAATGATACCAGTGTGCCTTCCCTTATCCAATCAGAGTGCGCAGCAGCAGTATACCGGTAGCTGTATTCCAATCGCAGCTTTAGCCGGTACAGTATCGTCACTGCTGCTCAGCATTGAACAGTGGCTAATGTAAATCCAAGGCTCCGATGCAGCACTAACCCTGCAAGGCTGCTCGCTAGGCTACCTCCCTCCCTCCCTCCCGTGATGTAGTACAGGACTGGAGCTAGAGAGCTGTTCCTGTCTGTACTTCTAAGATCCTTCTAGGCTGCTCAGCTTGCTACAATATCTGGCTAGGCTAACCTCCCTTCTTCTCGGCTGTTGTGCTAGTGGAGCAGGACTGGGGTTATAGGTCAATGGGCTGGAGCTGTGTCTACAGACTCTGTAGGGCAGTGTCTCAAGCAGGACACTGTCTGTATCCTGGAAGTCTCTGCTAGCTCAAGGCTGCCTGTAGGGGTCAAGTGGGTTTGAGTCAGGCTCAGTACGGTGGACCGACGCTGGGGGTAAATTTGACCTCGTTTGACTGGTGCGGCCTGGATGCGTTTCAAGCTGCAGTCAGGGAAGTGGAAAGGACAGTCTTTATGCTTTAAACAGGTGGCCTGGCCTACTTTCTGTACTGTAATACAGACTAACTCCTGTTATTCATCAAACAGTTGTATTTCATGCTTGTCTCTCTTGGTCTTAGGTATCAGCTTAACCCTCAAACTGAAATGAACACAGGCTATGATGAATCCCCTGAGGTAAGAACTTCTGCGTCATAATTATGTCAGACAGTCAAGTCCCTTAATGAATGACAGTGCAGGGCTACTGTAGTATTTATTGGTCTGTAAAGATGTCATAAGCTAATAATAGCTGCTGACATACAGTTGAAGTCGGAAGTTTACATACACTTAGGTTGGAGTCCATTAACTTGTTTTTCAACCACTCCACAAATGTCTTAACAAACTATATTTTTGCTTATCGGTTAGGACATCTACATTGTGCATGACAAGCAATTTTTCCAACAATTGTTTACAGACAGATTATTTCACTTATATATAACTTATGTATTCACACTGTATCACATTTCCAGCTGGTTAGGTATTTACATACACTAAGTTGACTGTGCCTTTAAACGACTTGGAAAATTCCAGAAAATTAAATGTTGGCTTTAGAAGCTTCTGATTTGCTAATTGACATAATTCGAGTCAATTGGAGGTGTACCTGCGGATGTATTTCAAGACCTACCTTCAAACTCAGTGCATCATGGGAAAATCAAAATAAATCAGCCAAGACCTCAGGGGGAAAAAATGTATACCTCCACAAGTCTGGTTCATCCTTGGGAGCAATTTCCAAACGCCTGAAGGTACCACGTTCATCTGTACAATAGTACGCAAGTATAAACACCATGGGACCATGCAGCCGTCAGACCGCTCAGGAAGGAGATGCATTCTGTCTCCTAGAGATGAACTTACTTTGGTGCGAAATGTGCAAATCAATCCCAGAACAACAGCAAAGGACATTGTGAAGATGCTGGAGGAAACGGGTACAAAAGTATCTATATCCGCAGTAAAACGAGTCCCATATCGACATAACCTGAAAAGCCGCTCAGCAAGGAAGAAGCCACTGCTCCAAAACAGCCATAAAAAAAAGCCGAACTACGGTTTACAACTGCACATGGGGACAAAGATTGTACTTTTTGGAGAAATGTCCTCTGGTCTGATGAAACAAAAATAGAACGGGTCGGCCATAATGACCATTGTTATGTTTGGAGGAAAAAGGGTGAGGCTTGTAAGTCGAAGAACACCATCCCAACCGTGAAGCACGGGGGTAGCAGCATCATCTTGTGGGGGTGCTTTGCTGCAGGAGGGACTGGTGCACTTCACAAAATAGATGGCATCATGGAGCAGGAAAATTATGTGGATATATTGTAGCAACATCTCAAGACATCAGTCAGGAAGTTCAAGCTTGGTCGCAAATGGGTCTTACAAATGGACAATAACCCCAAGCATACTTCCAAAGTTGTGGCAAAATGTCTTAAGGACAACTAAGTCAAGGTATTTGAGTGGCCATCACAAAGCCCTGACCTTAATCCTAAAGAAAATTTGTGGCTAGAACAGAAAAAGTGTGTGCGAGCAAGGAGGCTTACAAAGCTGACTCAGTTACACCAGCTCTGTCAGGAGGAATGGGCCAAAATTCACCCAACTTATTGTGGAAGCTAATGCTAACAATCAATTAGTATTTATTTGGATGTGAACTTCTGACCCCCTGGGAATGTGATGAAAGAAATTAAAGCTGAAATAAATAATTCTCTCTACTTTTATTCTGACATTTCACATTCTTAAAATAAAGTGGCGAGCCTAACTAACTAGGATTAAATGTCAGGAATTGTGAACAACAGAGTTTAAATGTATTTGGCTAAGGTGTATGTAAAATTCCTACTTTAACTGTACATGCTGAGAAACCTGCTCTAAATGATGGTTAAGGTTTCTTAGTATTGTGTTGTCCGACCCCAAATCTCTACTTACATTTTAGCTGCATTTTCAGATGCTTCTTGAATATGTCTTTTGGCAAGTCTCAACATACAGTATTCACATGTGCAGTCAATATATCATGTCTAAAACATTGAATTAACATTTGCCTTTCTTAGAGAAGACTGCAAGTCCCTGCCAGTCAGACAAAAGGGGATCAGCAACGAAACGGCTCACCATTCCTTCCCTTCCTTCCTGGAAGAAACACCACACTGTCACCCTAAAGAGCAAATGGAAAAATGAAATCTGTATATTTTAGTTTCATATTTTTTTGTTAACATGTTTAACTTTTTTTTTTTTGTGTGTGTGTGTGTAGGGGTATAGATGAGATCATGATGACTCTGAAGTTTCATACCTTCTCTCTCTTATCTGTGATTTAATAACATGTTCCTTATACAGTAGCCTGAAAGGGACTCTAAGCCTTGACGATATGTTTTGTACTTCGGGAAGGAGAGGAAAAGACTCAGGAATGTAGTAATAACACCGATACCTGGCCGACTTGAGCAGAGTCTCCTACATCTGAGACCTAGCCTGGTCCCGAGATCTGTTTGTGCTGTCTTCCGTGACATCGGCAAGATGGCACAAACCGATTTGGAACCAGGCGAGCAGAGGCCCAACATCTGCGTTTTCAAACTCTACCGGTGGCCCCTTTTTGGGGGGGGGGGCTGAGTACAGTAACTGACAGGCAGCAGCATGTCATCCACTCTTCCACAGAACACAGTTGAAACAGCTGCTGGTTCCTCCATGCATGTTTTAACACTCATTCAGTTCTATCTGCTCTGTTCACCTCACACACTCATCAGCATTGATCTCTGCTTAACACCGTGTGTAGTTAGGCCTAGACTTATATCCTTGTCTGTACAAACACACTTAAAAAATCTAATCAAATGTTTATTTGTGACATGCTTCATGAACTACAGGTGTAGACTAACAGTGACATTCTTTAAGAGTCTTTTTCGAACAATTCAGAGTTTAAATCTTGAAAGGGAGTGGTTCCACCTCGACGCATAACCATTCAAACATTGGGTTCGGTATTTTACCTCATAGTCCTAATCCTTCAGCTCTTTAGGTGATTCACACCCTTCAGCTCTCAAAAATCCTCTGCTCATTCTCAAAACTCAAATATTTACATACTCTAAAGTATTTACTGAGGCTAAGAGTCCCCCCTTTTCCATTTTAGATTACTAAATGCTTGGTAGTTCATTCTTTTTTGTTTTGAAATGTTTTATTTTTATGTAGTATTTTAAGTTTTGAATGTTTACGTTGCAAACTAGTATAAAACCACGTGTAGACACAGTCATGTACGCTGTGATGTATAGAAGTAGCTATAGTAGAAATGCATTGTTTCCTTGTGGTAAGTGAGTGAGATGCTGCCACGGAACTGAGACACTGATGATTGGTGCTATTTTGGACTTTAATCTGCTCCTTGGAAAGGTAGCTGAGATTGGTTTTATTTTTTACTTTCATGTTCTGATTAAGGAAGGGGTTGGTTCTTTGACGTCTGGTTGTTGTAACTCGGTCTGGATTGGCTTTGTTTTTTCCCTTGTCGTTTTCTGTGCGGCTTTCTCATTGGACTTAAGGAAAATATCAACTTCTTTCATGGTAATGTTTTACTAAAGGGGGAGGGGGGGCGATTTAGGTGAGAATATTTGAGGATACACCATGTTGATCGGAGCAATCACAAAACTGCAATCGTTAACACTAGTTACCCTTTAAAACTGAGATGTGCAATCAAAGGGATACGTTGTATCCAGTAGTACCCAGCACAAGTCACTTTTTTAGAGAATGTTTACGTTTTTTGTTTATGTTCTGATTGACAGACAATCTTGAAACCAAGAGTGCATTTTTCCCCTAACGTGTTTGTTTAACAGATCTCCTAAGCGATTTTGCACACTTGTGAGTAATGAAATTGTCACGTATAGAAGACGCCACAGAATGTTAGATGTCAGATATCCTCTTCAAGTTGGTTAGCATAAGTAAACACTGAAACGTAAAGGTTATTTTTAGAAAATGGCACTTGAGAGAACTTGATAGTTAAATTTATAAAACGAAAGAACACACTTTAATGTGTGTCAAGGCCCAGCCTGTTGGGGTTTGGGTTCAGGGTTTCAACTTTTCTTCACCAGCTGGATATGACTTAATGCTATAGTGAGTCATGTGTGATTATATAATGTTAGTTAACATGAGTCTGGAATCACATGATGCATATATGATGCATATAATTGTTTTAGAAAACCATTTTCAGGGCACACATGTATCATAAAGTGATCTCCGTTTTAAAAATGTATATATTTTTCATTGTCTTTGAATTATTTAGTAAATGAATTGTTGACTGAGCCTTTTTATTAAACAACTAAACCCCAAAGTTTTTTAATTTTAGCAACAAAAAAAATTGACAACTAGGGTTAAGGGCCTTGCTCAAGGGCACATTGACAGATTTTTCTCCTAGTTGTCTCGGGGATTCAAACCAGCAACCTTTCAGTTACTGGCCCAATGCTCTTAACCACTAGGCTATCTGCCACCCTAGCTAGAGATTTAAAACATCAAAGTTATGTCAGTATTTGCAGTTTTGTTTTTGCTTCCCTTTTTTATATTGTTAAATATTCTAATTCATATAATAATAACCAACTTGAAAGCCCACTTTAGTTGTCTTTTGTCTTCCATTCTCCCTCGATATTGGGACCTATTGAACCAGCATGTTCTGGTCTTGTTAATTGCGTGCTCTCTTTTCGTCATTGTGGTTTTTGTTTTGTGAAAAAAAAAAAAATATCCTCTTGCAATTCTTTCCTCATGGACTACTTAATATGAATGCTGTTTTGTACATAGCAAAGTGAATAGCGTAGGCAGGATGTGTTGCGTGAGGTATTCAGTATTTACCACTACGGTTGAAAAAAAAATATATATACAGTATGCCAGCTTTGGAAAAATGATTTATAACGATGCGCTTAACTTACAGTATCCCATGTACTTTACTTTGGCAATTTTGGAAGTAGTGCAATAAATATGCAAGCTTGTAATTTTGTGTTTAATCTGTTGATGTGTGTGTGGCGTCTTCTTTCCAGTGCTGTAGGAAACTTGTGCAATTGTGCTTTGTTAGAGAATAGTTTCAAAAAGTCATGTGATTTTTTTTTTCAAGTTGAGGTTTTTAACCATTTGTGGCAGAGAGCCAAGTATCCAGAGAGCAGATCCAAAGTGTGGTTGTACAGTTCCTATGGCTTCCAAGCGGATATTCCTTAACGTAGTTGCGACACGCCAAAATCATTAGTCACGGCAAATAAATATGTAACTTTGAAAAATATTTCTGCCGAAGCACTCTTTGAAGATGCTAGAGCAGTCCACATGTTTTTCCCCCTCTGAAAACAAAACGAGTAACAAAGTACCACAGTTGTATTTTAAAAAATATTCAGCGGGAACCCCATTTCCCCCATATTTTTTTCCCGCCAATTCTCACGAGCCCGTCCCAAATCTAATGACATAAATAAACTAATGAATTGAATGTTAAGAAATATATTGGTTTATTTAAGAAAATGTTGACATTAAGTGATTTCTGTGAGAAGTACAGGCAGTCTTACCCTGTTTGGTGAGTTACCCTAACGGGTAGGCCTACATTATATTCACTGTTTATATGCAATTTTTTGGGAATGTAAAATTCATCAATAGGATAATAAATAATTAAAAGAACATTTGGGATCTGACTAATGATTAGCCCAATAGGCAACCCCATGCTTCAGCCTATTTATTTGCACTTTCCTGCATCAGTTGGGCTACAGGTGATGTTTATTGCTAGTACCTGATAATCATTTTGGGGTATAATGTTCTTAAGTTCCCAGACCAGAGCTTCTCAGTCCTACATAAAAATGATCTGACCCCCAAAACAAGGGGGTGGGAACACCCTTTCAACCCCCCCGCTACAGTACACATTTTTCCAGAGGAGAAACTGCGTTGTTGGATGAACCTCTACCCCCAAAAAATACTTTTTCACCAACACAGGCAAACACTAAGCTCTATGACATTTTAAAGTACAGTAGCTGTCCTTAAACGGCAAACACAGCCGGGGATGATTACTATCATGGATAAATCAAAGAATATTGCAGATTTGTGCATGATGGAAAGCAGTGTTTAATTTACCCACAGAAGAACACCACATCCCTCTTTAATTCAATACTGAGGTCAGTTTTACCCACTGAGATGCCGTAGAAATGCCTTATTAGCCGTTCTCAGAGATTCAGGTTAATCTCTATGGAGTTTCATTCTGGGAAAGTGGAAATGCAGTCAAGGGGAATCTGAATCAAACTAAGATTTGGTGAACGATGGCATTTTAACTGAAGAGGCATGTGATTTTAAGATTGAGAAACTTCCCTCTATGTTCTTGTGTGTATTGTGTAACTGGTGTGTGAGTTTTGTGGGCGTAGAAACGGTCTTCCCACTGCAGGGTTTGGGCTGTTGGTTTCATGCATGCAAAGCCCATTATTCCCTGACATCTGTGTGGCAGGAGGCTCTGGTCAGACAGAGCTGAGCCACTACTGAGTCCTCGCTCCCTGGTGCTGTCTGTCTTTGTTTCGGTGACCAGCTCATTCTAATCTCAACAGCAGCTCCACCTTCCAAACACCACTTTTCATTCATTTTAATTTTAATTCCCTCTTCCTCACTTTCCCTCCTCCTTATTCTCTCTCTCTCCATCGCTCCCCCTCTTGTCTTTGCCTCCTCTTTCTCGCCATGCCTCCCCCTCCATCTACCCCGCTCTCTTTTCCTCCCCGCCCCCCCCCCCCCCCCCTCTACCCGTCTCTTTTTTTTCTCTTTCTTTCGCAAAACAATACCAAGGATTCCAAGTTTGCATTACATTTTGTCTATCAGACGATTGTGTATTAATAACATTCAATTTATAGTTGTATGTATTTGACCTCTTTTCTTTGTAATTACTGTAGTCTCAGTCTGTGTGGCGCCTTCCAAGCCCGTCTTTAAATCATATTCTGGCATTGGGGCGGTGAACGGGTGAAGGCTAAAGCACTGTTGTGTACTGTACTCTTAGCTAAACAGCAGCATGGGAAATTATGGTCCACTTGGAGTCTGGGACCAGCTCTTTCATAGAATCCTTTCATTAGCTAGCTACCCGAGACCCAGAACGTTTAAGCCTTCCTAAGGAAAAACATGCATTCCAGACACACACACACACACACACACACAGACTCAGGGGGAAAAGGACATGTCTATTTCCTAACCTACAGTATCACATCAATGATCCATGACCTTTCAGCTTTTTAATGGAATTATAGGCTTCTGTTTCCTTTAATGGGTTTCAGTGCTATGCATCACAGTGCATGAGTGTCTATGGCAACACACGATCTCAGTCACTTACTGTTATTCAATACAAAAAGGACAGGATCAGGAAATACCTCAGAAGCAGGCTGTAGAACTGCCATGAAACCAAATATGATTTATCTTGTTAAATCCCTCTATTTGAAGTTGTACAAAGACTATGCAGTATTTTTGGCTAAGATGGTTGACCGTATTACACTTCAGGAGTGACACAAGATGACTTCAGAAGTTACAGATCTGTCCGGCTACTTGCTTCTGGCTGTCCATCAATGTCAATTACTGTATGTGTAGCGGACATGAATCGTTCATGGTCTCGTGATGGGTAGCCCCGCCTGCGACTTCGAAGTCAGTGTCGACCCTCAGGCCATTAGGGAAATTCCTCTTGGTCTAATGGTCAAGACGTTGGTTTCTCCCATGATAGACCCAGGTTCATATCCTGGCCCTTATGTATGCATTTCCATTGGCTTGGAGTAGACCTGTCTGTTAGTTGGACCTATAGTATCTGTTGCGATAGGTGACGATGATTACATGCTCCTGCAGGAACAAGATGTCTGTGCACTGACGACACAACAACCTCTAGTGCTAAAGGTTTATATGTGCCTGAAGATTTCGTCAAAGGGGACCCTGCCCTCTCATGATAAGCTCTGGATTTGTTTAGGCATCTGATATGGAAGAGACCTTGAGGGGTTTTGGTTGGCTGTCAGTTCAAATCCAATTTTATTTGTCAAATGCGCCAAAATACAAGAGGTGCAGAGCTTACTGTGAAATGCTTACTTACAATGCAGTTCAAGAAATAAAGTTAAGAAAATGTTTACTAAATAAACTAAAGTAACAAGAAAATTACACAACGATAAAGAGTATATACAGGTGGTACTGGTACAATGTGCAACAGCGAGTAGCAGCAGGGTTAAAAACAATGACCCCCCCCCCAAATGTAAATTGTCCGGGTGGCAATTTGATTAATTGTTCAGCAGTCTTATGGCTTAGGGGTAGAAGCAGTTAATGAGCGTTTTGGTCATAGATTTGGCGCTCTGGTACTGCTTGCTGTGCAGTAGTAGAGAGAACAGTCTGTGACTTGGGTGGCTGGAGTCTTTGGCAATTTCTTGGACCTTCCTCTGACACTGCCTAGTATATAAGTCCTGGATGTCAGGAAGCTTGGCCCCAGTGATGTACTGGGCTGTACGCACTACCCTCTGTAGTGCCTTGCGGTCAGATGCCGAGCTGTTGCCATACCAGGCGGTGAGGCAACCAGTCAGAATGATCTCGATGGTGGAGCTGTATAACTTTTTGAGGATCTGGTGACCCATGATAAATCTTTTCAGTCTCCTGAGGGTGAATAGGTGTCATGCCCGCAACTGTCTTGGTGTGTTTGGACCATGATGGTTTGTTGGTGATGTGGACACCAAGGAACTTGAAACTCTCGACCCGCTCGACTTCAGCCCCGTTGATGTTCTTATAGTCCATGATCAGCTCCTTTGTCTTGCTCACATTGAGGGAGAGGCAGTTGTCCTGACACCACACTGCCAGGTCTCTGACCTCCTCCCTATAGGCTGTCTCATCGTTGTCGGTGATCAGGCTTACCACTATTGTCCCATCAGCTAACTTAAGGGTGGTGTTGGAGATGTGCTTGGCCCCGCAGTCGCGGGTGAACAGGGAGTACAGGAGGGGACTAAGCACGCACCTCTGAGGGGCCCCAGTGTTGAGGATCAGCGTGACAGACAGTGGCGACCCGTTATTCAGGGCAGGTGGGGCAGAGCCCACAGGGGCTTGCCTGTTTTGCATGTTATTTTGGCATTAATCCGTGTCACATTCGTTTGCAAACAATGTAAAAAATATATATATATAGATCATTAAGTTAATAAAGCCGCATACAAACATGGTCTCTTTGTTTTCTTGAGTAAGGCAGCTCCAAAATGCAGATGTTTCAGCCTAGCTCAGTGCTTTCTGCGGTGGTGGTGCAAGCCAGCAAAAAATACAGAGTGTTGCGTCGTGATTGGCTCAGTGTTCTGTCACTCATGGGCAGGGTAAATTCTACCCCCTTGGGTGCTGCAAGAGTTACATTAGAAGTGCACATCCAAGAAGGCTCAAGGTCATTGGCCATAGATTAAATGACGTTGAAAACCACATATGTACAGTATATTTGATTTGGACTGATCATGTCAACATCATATTTTCAAAATCTTAGCTAGCAGTCATCATCATGAATCAAGTCAACAATCTACTGGCAAATCCTTTTTAATCCTTGTCATATGAAGAGAAAATATAGAAGAGAAAACGTATCGGTGCTCATCAGCCATTGGGCATAAACATTACACAAGTTGGAAATCGCAAATTCAACAATGAGGGGTTTGGAAGGAATCAGTGACCGTGGCTAACTGCAAGCATCGCAAGGCAATCACTAGCCTGCTATTGTGAGGTCCCAAATCTGGGGTTAAGGGGCCCTTTTCCAGGTTTAAAATAATCAACATTCAACGTTAGCCATGCTCTCAATAAAGCATGATTTGTGCCCCGCTCAAAACAACTTAACTCGGAACTGCGAAAACTTGACTTCCCAGTTGTCTTGAACTCACTCACTGAAGTCGGGAATAAACAAGCTGACTGGGGAAAATACATTTTGAACGGTCATCAAACCCGGAATTGTAAATCCGGTCTCTTTCTAGAGCTATGACCTGAAGATCAATGACGTCATCATGATTCAACCTTGTTTTTTCCGAGTTCCCAGTTGTTTTGAAAACACCATGAAATCCAGAGAATTCCAGACTTTGATGACACAATTTGCCCTCAAAGGACCGCCTTCCTGTTCAAGTGAGTACAGCACAACAAGGTGAGTCCAAAAATGTATTGTATGCTGCTGCATAAATGATGTAATATGCCAGGGAGATATGTGTACTGTAGCTAAGAAAGTAATACTAAGTGTATGTTGTGTAGTAAGATGTTAGTAGCCCATTTGCCTCACCCTAATAATTTGGTCTATTTACCCCTCATAATTTTGCCTACTAATCTGACTTGGTGGTGTACTTGTAGCCTATAACCTGTTTTAGACAAATGTAGTAATTGAAAATTGTGAGAGCTTTCATTGTCTGCTTATATGCCCCCTTTATTTATCCTATGGTTCTGACTTGGTGTACTGGGAGAACACTGTAAGAATGGTCTATGTTCTGAATATTGCCGCTGTACATTTCAAAAGTGCTAAACAACAATTAATGTCTTAATCAAAATTTTGTATTGCTTCTTATCCGCTTGTCGTCCACTTATGCCATAGTTCGTACATTTCAATTGTCAGCAGAAACCACATTTGTTTAAGCAAGTCAGCCACATCAGCTATGTTTTTTTTAAAAGGCAGTAAATGAGGCTGAAAGAACTGTTTCGCTGCCAAACAAGACTCCGCTGATAACCAGGTGTAGCAGTGGTAATATGTTGGGACAGCTTTATGTAGGTCCTAACAGTTTGAGGGCAACGTTTGTCACCGGTATAGTGCAATTAATGTATTGTTTAGTGTTGTGTAGTGACTTTGCAGGCCTGCACCACCAAGATTTACATGCTAAAATCGCCACTGGTGACAGATGTGTTGTTGCCTACCCTTAACACCTGGAAGTCCAGGATCCAGTTGCAGAGGGAGGTGTTTAGCCCTAGTTGGTAGGGTGTCTACTGTAACACTTTGCGTACACTGCTGCTTTTATTTATGTAATGTTGTAATTACTGTTACTGTACTAGATCTCCCATCAAAATGTATAATTTAAAATATAAAGGTGAAGTTGTATGTCCATTGAAGTTACATAAATTAGGCCTGACTAGGCCTCCTGAGTGGCACAGCGGTCTAAGGCACTGCATTGCGGTGCTGAGGCATCACTACAGCCTCGGATTTGATGCCAGCCTGTGTCACAGCCGCCGGCAGTGACCGGGAGAACCATGAGGCAGCACACAATTGCTCCAGGGTCATCCGGGTTCGGTGAGGGTTTGGCTGACAGGGATGTCCTTGTCTCATTGTGTTCTAGCGACCTCTTGTGGCGGGCCGGGTGCCTGCAAGCTGACCAGCTGGTCATCAGTTGGACAGTGTTTCCTCTGACATGTTGGTGCGGCTGGCTTCCGGGTTAGGTGAGCAGTGTGTCAAGAAGCAGTGCGGCTTGGCAGGGTTGTGTTTAGGAGGACACATGGCTCTCGACCTTCACCTCTCCCGAGTCCATAGGGGAGTTGCAGCGACTGTAACTAGACAAGACTGTAACTACCAATTGGATACCACAAAATTCCGGGGAAAAAGGGCAAAAAAATATAAACTAGGCCTGACTTGCAGCGGTAGATTATTTCTACTGTACTGTGTTTCTTTTCAACTCTTATGGAAATGTACATTGAAATTGCATTGATACTGATACACAGGCAGAACTTTGGTTTTAGAAGTGGAGGGAACATAACTTAGGGGTTTGGGGTCCTCCCATTTTTGGGGTTATCTTAAACATTTCCTGCAATTGACCCATGGCCATTCTAACCGTCTCTCTTTAAAACAACAACAAAGTAAGCAAAAATGCCCAGAGTCATCAAGCTAGGTAAGAGATGATTAATTATTTTTAAGTAAGACTGAACTAGGTCAATGATAATTCAATAAGCAATATTGTGTTGCACTTTTAACCCACAGCCTAACAAATGAACAACTCCTACAAATAAAGTACAAAGACATAACTTTTGATTGTCTTTATAAAGACATCCTCTATATCAAATTTCAGCCAGACCGCCCAGCAAGCCCAAACCGCCTGCACGCCCAACCCCTACCAGTCTGGACAAGAACTCAACTCTCTCCCCCCCAACACAACTTCCTTCCCATCTTCTTTTTTTGTTGTCTCAAGGGAAAAGTTTGGAAAACAAAAGTTGAATGAGTACACACACACACACCTACACATTAACACACAGAAACAGTACACCCTCCATATAATTCATATCATGGGCCTAATAGTAATGTTGAGCTATTTTTACTTGCACAGAAAATAGCTGGGTCACCCCGTCCTGCCCCTAGGAGTTCATGGCCCTGTAGCGCCCCAATACACCCCACTCAGCTTTAGGATCTTAGTGAAACATTTCATTATTGGTTTTGGATGTGTTAGGCCAAGGCCAGAGTGACAACCCCCAGGACGGCAGACCCCCATGACCAGGACCACGCAGACCCAGCAACTAGGGATTGCCTAATTAAGTATCTCCCCTGACATGGGCATGTTATCATACAGACTCGTACAGTATTCCATATAGGCATCCAGACCTTATGAAAGGTATACCCCCAATACCTTTAATCTTGTAAGAAAACAAATCTAGTGATAACCAACCTTCCAATTAATGGCAATGTATTTCCTAGCTGCTATAAACGCTGGGTTACACAGTTTCTTTTGATAACAGTTCCCAGTATCAACATTTCAAAGCAAACACAAAAACCGTAAGAAGGGAGAATCTGTAGACATGCTGAGATAAAAGAACATACTCTTTGCCAGAATTCAGACAGCCTTCACAAGATGAAAACATATGCACCTCCAGCAGAATTATACCATTTCCAAGAGCATGTAATTCAGTTTCACTGGCATATAGTATGTTCAATGGATGGTCTTAAACTGCAGTAATTTATGTCTGAGATTATATGAACCTGATTGGGCATTATAGTGAAAAGTGCATTCGGAAAGTATTCAGATTCCCCTTTTTCCACATTTTGTTACGTTACAGCCTTGTTCGAAGATTGATTAAATAGAAAATTGTCCTCATCAATTTACACACAATACTTGATGACAAAGCGAAAACAGGTTGTGTGTGTGTGTGGGGTTCTTGATGATGCTGTGGGCCTTCCTGAGGCACCGTTTTGAGTAGTGGGAGCACGGTCCCAGTGATGTACTGGTCCATCTTCACCACTCGCTGGAGGGCCTTGTGGACGTAGCAATTCCCGTATCAGGCCGTAATGCAACCGATCAGGACTCTCTCAATGGTGCAGCAGTAGTGTTTGGAGTGTACCGGAGTGGCATGCCAAATTTCTTTGGACGCCTTTGGATGTAGAGACACTGTCGTGCCCTCTTGACAATAATGACGGTGTTGTTGGTCCATGTCAAGTCCTCGTGATGTGGACACAAGAACTTTAAAACTGCTCTGTCAATCAAATGTATTTACAAAGCCCTTTTTACATCAGCAGATGTCACAAAGTGCTTGTACAGAAACCCAGCCTAAAACCCCAAACAGCAAGCAATGCAGACGTAGAAGAACGGTGGTGATTATAAGAGTACATGGCCATTAAGGCTAGATCGTTCTTCAAGATGTTCATAGATGACCAGCCGGGTCAAATAATAATCACAGTGGTTGTAGAGGGCGCAACAGGTCAGGAGTAAATGTCAGAGGATAAACCATCCACAGAGACAAACTGTTATATTTCCGACAGATGAGATCTAAATCAGGCAAGAGCTGTGTAGACCAATTAGGGTTTCCAATCTCTCCAAAATAATGTGGTGATTTGATGGTGTCAAAGCGATTCACTAAGGTCTAGGAGGACGGCTGCAGAGCCTTGGTCTGACGCCACTAAAAGGTCATTTTACCATATTCACGAGTACAGTCTCTGTACTATGATGGAGTCTAAAACCAGACAGGAGCGTTTCGTATACATTTATTTGTTTTCAGGAAGGCAGTGAGTTGCTGAGAAACGGCTTTTTTGATATATGCCGTTTTTTTTAAAGGTTTGTCTTTTTCAGTAGAGGCTTTATTACTGCCACTTTTAATGAGTTTGCTACACATGCGGAGTATAGGGAGCCTTTCATTATGTTCAACATAGGAGGGCCAAACACAGGAAGTAGCTCTTTCAGTAGTTTAGTTGGAATAGGGTCCAGTAGGCTGCTGACTCTCTACTGCAGTCCCATTGATGTGGATCGTGGCATGTTCCCTCCTCTGCTTCCTGAAGTCAACAATCCTTTGTTTAGCTGAATTTGAGGGAGAGGATGTTGTCCTGGCAATACAATGCCAGTTCACTTAACTCCTCCCTATAGGCTGACTCACCGTTGTTGGTTATCAGGCCTGCAACCGTGGTTTCGTTCAGCAAACATGACGATGGTGTTGGTGTCGTGCAAAGCCACGCAAACGTGGGTTAACGGGGAGTACAGCAGAGGGCTGAGGACACATCCCCGGGGGGGCCCTGTTTTTGTGTGTGAGTCAGTGTGGAGGAGGTGTTGTTGCCAATCTTCACAACTTGTGGTCTGCCTGGTAAGGAAGTCCAGGATTTAGTTGTGGAGGGTGGTGTCCAGACCCAGGGCTCTGAGAGTGATGTCAAGCTTGGAGGGAACGATATTGTTGAATGCTGAGCTGTAGTCAATGAACAGCGTTCTCATCTCTGTGAATAGCGATGGAAATGGCATCTTCTGTGGATCTGTTAGAGCTGTAGGCAAATTAGATGGGGTCCAGTGTGCCTGGCATGCTGGCCTTGATGAGGGCCATGACCAGCCTCTCGAAGCACTTTCTTGGGCTCACGGACGATGGTGGTCTCCTTGAATCAGATGGGGACTACAGACTGGGACGGGGACAGGTTGAAATTGTCTGAGAAGACGCCCGCCAGCTGGTCAACTTACACTTAGAGGACACGGCCAGGGATGTCATCTGGGCAGGTGGCTTTGAGCATTCAATCTTTTGAGAGTTTTCCTAATGGATGGATGATTCATGGGTGAATGAATCTTTGAACATATTCCAATCAGTATTCTCAAAACAATCCTGCAGCATTGAATCTGCATTGAAGAGAAGCGGGACTTTACCACTTCCTGTTTAAAGCAAGTCGAGTGCTATTGCTACAGGCTGTTGTCCTCTGGGAGCAAAGGATGTTTGCAGGGCATTAGACATGGATATAATTCAAATGTAATTGGTTGGTTGAATAATTTTGGTATGCTATGATGATGATGGAGGAAGAAGAAATGAATACACACATGATCTGTATTCTCAAAAAGAATGTGTACATTAGTGAAAAGGCTAAACAAAAAAAAAGGTGTCTCAAGTAAACATAAACCGTCTCGCCTAACTTATGACACCTTCACAAGTACAGTTACTCTCGTTTCATGCTCGGCGTAGTATAATCTTCTACTACTTGGTCCTGTTCATATCCTTTCCTTGAAAGAGGTGAATGAGTGCATTTGGTTCGGCTTGCCGGTATGGTGACGTAACACATTTTAAAATCGTTACTGGCTCCAGTGCAGATGTGAGGGGATAACACGAGTCAGAGGAATGGGGTGGCAGGGTATATCAGGTAAGTGGAAATGAATCTAATGGAAGCTGTGTGAGGCTACACATCAGACCATAGAAGGGAAGGCAGGGAGGCTATATCAGATCACTGAAGTCTATGAATGGAAGAATGCTGGCAGAATTATATAATGATTCCCAGGACAAAGTCTTGAGTCATTCAGTTGAGTTGAAGTCGGTATACAACCGGAGCTCAGACGCCTTGCCATTCATCACGCAGCCGTCAACACACTTGGTGACAAATCAAATCGCTGAGCAGTTTGCTCGCTGTAACAATTAGTAGCTGTTGTTGCTGTTGGCCTATTTCATATGGGTGTGTATAGAATTATTGGCAGTATTCGTTATTGACCTCTAAAAGTCTAAGCCTTTTGGGGGGGGGGGTGCATACCAAACCGTTGGGACGTTACTGAGGTTTTCATGAGAAGACAAATTGTCTCATGGTCTGACAAACACCGCTGTAGCTCGGCCACCTTCCACCGCAGATGCGAATAGTTGATATACACTGTAGGCGGATGTGGTGGACTGAGACGCAGCCCATTCAAGATATCTAGCTTAAACTGATGGATTTTGATGGGGTGTTTGTTACTTGTGTGGGTGCATCTAGAGACTCTTAAGGATTAATTGACCATCATAATAACACGTTTTTAAGTAGTTATCCCTTTTCATTTCTCTTTTTCATAGACAACCCTGTTTTCAAACTATTGACGTAGATTAGATTAGGGACTGCTTCTCCATCCATGTGGTAGAAGGCGTCCCCGTAGGAATATACTGTAGCACAGGGGTCGGCAATAGGCAGGTCAGATTCAACACAAGTTGGGTAATTAAAATAAATAAATAATGGGGGGGGGTTTGTAAAATCACCAGGAATGCACTGCTGAATCTAGCTGCCTACCCCTGCTGTAGCAGCTGCTAAACTACTGAATCTAGCTGCCTACCCCTGCTGTAGCAGCTGCTAAACTACTGAATCTAGCTGCCTACCCCTGTTGTAGCAGCTGCTAAACTACTGAATCTAGCTGCCTACCCCTGTTGTAGCAGCTGCTAAACTACTGAATCTAGCTGCCTACCCCTGCTGTAGCAGCTGCTAAACTACTGAATCTAGCTGCCTACCCCTGCTGTAGCAGCTGCTAAACTACTGAATCTAGCTGCCTACCCCTGTTGTAGCAGCTGCTAAACTACTTAATCTAGCTGCCTACCCCTAATGTAGCAGCTGCTAAACTACTGAATCTAGCTGCCTACCCCTGCTGTAGCAGCTGCTAAACTACTGAATCTAGCTGCCTACCCCTGCTGTAGCAGCTGCTAAACTACTGAATCTAGCTGCCTACCCCTGCTGCAGCAGCTGCTAAACTACTGAATCCAGCTGCCTACCCCTGCTGTAGCAGCTGCTAAACTACTGAATCTAGCTGCCTACCCCTGCTGTAGCAGCTGCTAAACTACTGAATCTAGCTGCCTACCCCTGCTGTAGCAGCTGCTAAACTACTGAATCTAGCTGCCTACCCCTGCTGTAGCAGCTGCTAAACTACTGAATCTAGCTGCCTACCCCTGCTGTAGCAGCTGCTAAACTACTGAATCTAGCTGCCTACCCCTGCTGTAGCAGCTGCTAAACTACTTAATCTAGCTGCCTACCCCTAATGTAGCAGCTGCTAAACTACTGAATCCAGCTGCCTACCCCTGCTGTAGCAGCTGCTAAACTACTGAATCTAGCTGCCTACCCCTGCTGTAGCAGCTGCTAAACTACTGAATCTAGCTGCCTACCCCTGTTGTAGCAGCTGCTAAACTACTGAATCTAGCTCCCTAACCCTGCTGTAGCAGCTGCTAAACTACTGAATCCAGCTGCCTACCCCTGCTGTAGCAGCTGCTAAACTACTGAATCTAGCTGCCTACCCCTGCTGTAGCAGCTGCTAAACTACTGAATCTAGCTGCCTGTAGCAGCTGCTAAACTACTGAATCTAGCTGCCTACCCCTGCTTTAGCAGCTGCTAAACTACTGAATCTAGCTGCCCACCCCTGCTGTAGCAGCTGCTAAACTACTGAATCTAGCTGCCTAACCCTGCTGTAGCAGCTGCTAAACTACTGAATCCAGCTGCCTACCCCTGCTGTAGCAGCTGCTAAACTACTGAATATAGCTGCCTACCCCTGCTGCAGCAGCTGCTAAACAACTACTTCTTCACCTCTGCCTTTCTATCTTGTCATTCCAGCCAGGCAGAGTCAGTCATCCCAGACGCTATCACCACAGAGAACCAGGTTAGGAAGTAATGACTCAGCAATACTATGAGGAAGTTTGCAAGTATGCCCTTAAAAAAAAAAATAAAGAACCAAACCGCACACTATTGGGATAGGTGAACAAAGACATGGCAGTCAGCCTTTTCTTGACCTATCAGGTCACACTAAGTGACCTTCTGAAAAGCGTAGAAGGAAAAAGCAAGAAACAGATGCAGTCCATTATCAACGCGTTATCATGTTACACAGGATCATCTTGCTCTCGAGTTTTAGTCTTCAAGTAGTCTTACAACAAACAGTCAACCATTCCAGAGCAAATCCTGGTCATATAGCTCCCTCTGGCGGTGACAGGTTAACCATAGAAACGATCCAAAATCAAACCAAACCAGAGTCAGTAGCGGATGGCCCAAGTAGAAAAGGTAGATTGGAGCTCACGGACCACCCCTCCAGAGCATTTGACAATAGCAGGAGACACACAAAATGATATTTGAGACATATTGAATGTATTTATTGAAAAGGACTGAAATTCCAGTTTAACAACTGTACAGTGTAGCTACACTAAGTGACACTTTTTTTTTTTTTTGACCTTAAAACAGCAGAGATATGCAAAACAGTTATTCAGTACTCATGAGCAAAACAAAATGGGGTCCAGGATCAAAGGTTCCTACAGTCGAGAATAGTTACAGTAAACACACCTGACTTGACAATACAATAACCCAATCTGCATCTGAAATGGCACCCTATCCCCTATAGTAAATCATTGTTTTACCAGGGCCCATAAGGGTCTGGTCAAAAGTAGTGCACTATATCTGGAATAGGGTGCCATTTCAGACGCACACTCAGTGTCCATATGGAGCTCAACATGTATGAGTGAAACACTGTTTTAATACTGTGTTGTATAATAATAACGCAAACCAAATCGGAGGCAAATGCATAGGAGACCATGAGATTGATCTCAGTCGGACCTCACTGTGCAGTGTTCGCTACGCAATTCATAGTCTCATCCTCAGCCTTCATGTGAGCATTGGACTGAAATCAATGTGCTTAAAGAAAAACATCTGAAATTCTGTTTTATTGTAGAACTCTTATCAGTGTTAAAATAACTGAAAAAATGTGTTTTTAATTATAAAACACTTATCCGAGTTTAAAATAACTGAAAAGGTTTTTGCCGCTTAATTATCAGCTGTTGTTGCTACGTGCATTAACAGGTGACCATGACTTGCTCTAGACACAGACCAACTGTGATACAGTAAATTCCCCCCCCCCCCCCCCCCCCCCCCCCCCACTCAGGAGTAGCCAGATCTGTTTGTGCTGTATAGCCTATGGTAGTTGTGGAGTTGGCTATACAGCACAAACAGATCTGAGACCAGGCTTACTCAACAGGGACTTAAGCCGGAAATGCGCTCGTATAAATTATGTGAAGATACTGTACAGGGTTCCCAGTGTGGTGTGTTCCAAAAGACAGCAGCATACTGGCACATAGACCAGTGACATTTTTGCCCATGCATTATCTAACACATAACGTTACCGTACATAGACACACACAGGATTATTTCAAGGTGGGGCTTGTCACTGGCGCACTGTACAGCCGTTGTACTCCACACAGCTCCCTCCATTGTATTTCACAAGTTATTTTTTTCTTTCAAGAAATCAGGGTGGTCTTGATGTTTTGTGTTGGTGGGAGATTGTGGCATTGTTTCTGCGGTGGGGGTTGTGTTTTGGTCAGGTCACGTCTCCACCTTGGTCCTGGGAGAGTGGACAGTCTTCACCACCTTAGCGCTGCTCTTCACATCATGCTCTATGATCTCTGAGAGCAGGGTGTCTTTGGATCCGTGCTTCTTCTGGAAAACGCACAACAAACACACCGATTATCAGTGCTGGGAGATGAATCAACTGCCTGGGGGATCTGGTAATAACATATAGTATTGTACTTTAGACATGTAGCGCTGTCATTCAAAGGAAAGAAAGCGATCCACTATGCGCTTGCAAAGTATAACTTTTATTCATTTCTAAAACAAAATCCTGCCTCACAGCCTTTGTCAGAGGTAGTACGTGTGGCACTGACCTGAGCGGGGGTGGAGCTGGAACCTGGGATGTCTGCTGTTCGCGTCACAGGTAATGGGGGCACAAGATCTGTCCTGGCGCTGTGGAGTGGGTAGAAGGATGTGTTAGATCTTTGGAAGACATAAACAGGATCAAACTTGAATCACACGATACAGTGCCTATTATTTATAATGCGTACCGTCACTCCCACTATTGTGTCTAAAGGTGCTGAACAATACAGGAAAGAACCATCAGCACAATAAATAAACTAGGGTCGAGCCCGAGATTCAATTCGAGGCGCGTTGCGGCACGCTAGACATTTTTGAAAAGGCCACTTCCAATTGGACAGTCATTTGCAGCGTTTACCGCGAATGCGACCTCCACGAACGTCGGCAATTGCCTTTCAAAGGCGCATTATAGGCAGCCCTCAATAACGCGCTTCGGATTGAATCCCACCCGAGATGCATTTCTAAGTAAGACTCTGCACAGTGAAAAACCATACGATCTGGCCTGAGACCAGTTTAGACTCACTTGACCTCCGAGAGCACGGATCGCTCCCCTTCGGAGCACTGGGAGCGCCGGTACTGACGGAAGCTCCGGGGAGAATGAGAGTGCCGGATTTTTATTGGGTCTCCTTGGGTTCTGGAAGGAACGGGATGAACATAAAATCATTCCCTTCATCTCATGTGTTGGACAGTAGGCCTACCTCTTATTCAGCCTTAGGGATATAAGGCCTCTCTCTACTGAATCCATCAACTTCAGAGGCGGTGAGATAGGGGTCTGTCTGGAGCACAATGCATCTCTACAAGGTGGACGACGAGGAAGCAACGATTCAATAATTCAGACATGAGCCGAGCTTTGGATCTCTTCTTTTCTTATCCAAGTGCAGATCAAGACACCCTACCCCCAACATATCGACTCCGCGTGACCAATTCTGTGATTTGTCCTTTAGGCCATTTTTTTCATCCTTATCTATCTAATGAGGAAGGGAAGAGCAGTTACTCACTCCACTTTCTTGTAGGGGATCTCCTTCAGCTGATCCTCTGTGAGGTCTGGCGCTGGGTCCACCAGCTCCTTCCTAGAGGGACGAGACCACCAAGGGCACGTTATATCTCTTCCCATAACCCTAGAGACAATGCTGTGTCCACAGCCTTTTTGAAGGCTGTGCAAGTACACCTTTTCTTTCAATAGTATACACTTTATATAAACAGTTTATGAATGCTTAGTCAAGTTATTACAGTGTCACACGTTTCACTTTCCATAACGCACAATGAAAAGGCCCGTTGCTAAAAGACCACTGTTGAATCTCATAACTGGAGTCATGGGACTTACTGGATGTGTTTCCACAGTTGTTCCTTAGCCTGCACGTCTGGACTCCGCCTGGAGGACGTCACAGAATTACAGGGGTTAACAGTTGAAGGGTTATTTATAAAGAGGGACCATCTGACAGGGAGGTTGTATTGAAATGAATGGACATTATTCTCTGTGTCTTGGAATTGAGGCGGTACCCAATAATGTTGCTTAAATAATTTCCCCAGGTCGGGTCTGAGGTGGGGGTCTCTGGAGCAGGGAGGACAGGGAAGGAGGGTTTGTGTGTGTGTGCTTAAAAAAAAAAAATATATATATATATATATATATATATATACATTTTAGGTTTATTTAACTAGGCAAGTCAGTTAAGAGCAAATTCTTATTTTCAATGACGGCCTAGGAACGGTGGGTTAAAAACGACAGATTTTTACCTTGTCAGCTCGGGGATTCGATCTTGCAACCTTTCGGTTACTAGTCCAGCGCTCTAACCACTAGGCTACCCTGCCGCCCCGTGTGTGTGTGCTTGCGTGTGTGGTGTAGTCTGCGTAACTTACGATCGAGAGCGGTGTCGTGAGCGGCGGTGGTTTGGGTCGTTCTGAGACCTCTCCTTCTGACGGCGGAGCACAGCTTCCCACTGAGGACCAGAGTCCACCATCTCATTCTCTTGACGAGACCTGGAAGATCAATTATAATACAATCATAATCAATACCAGTTATATGAGTTATTATACAGTAGAACCAATACAAAACGAGCATATCTACACGATAGACCTGAAGATGCACTAAAACCTCATTCCATCTGCACGGGCAAACAGAGATGACAGTACGGCTGCAACTTGCAACTACTATGACACATGATCCATCTAACACTACCCTCGGGGACCTCGCCAACCGATACATGACATACATCCCCATTTTCACTGTCACAACAGGTTTCCTCTTCCTCTTTCATTTTCTTCCTAGTTCGTTTTGCTGCGTCTCGCGCTCAGATATTTAGACGGTCTGAGGTATGACCCGGCTAGGGGGCCCATTGTGGGCCTACAAAATGATATAGCTGTTCAATAAGATATGGTATCATTCAGACAACAATAGCAGCCTGATAATATGCTTTATCTCTTCCATTTACAACGTCCACGACAGACACGGGCTTAGGAAAATAGTTGTACATGGTGGAATTGCTCCCAAGACAACATACGAGGGTGAAGTAGTAGTTGTTTACTATAGAGCTTTGCATATGTCACTGCGCTTCCCACAAGTAGACATTACATCACTCACCGGTTCCTCTTTTTACGATGATCCCGGGTGGAGTTCTCAGACTCGCTGCCACTACTGGTGTTGCCGCGGGAACGTGACCTGCAGGTGGGAGGGGTGAATAAAACGGGGTTCAAAGGTTGACGAGGAGAGAGAGAGAGAATGAGGCGGAATGTTGTTTGTGCGTGACCTTTTCAGGGAGAGAGGACAAAAGTGCGCGGGAGAGGGGGATGAGTGAGAGGGGTTGACGCTTACTTTTACAGGAATGACTCCCGGACTAATGTAACTACTGACAAACGGGAACCACACAATGAGTAAACCGTTGTCTGTGTACAACTGGGATGGTGGACATCAAAATACAGCACGTCAACGACCACATGGGCCGTTCACTGGGTTTCCACTCATCGAGTCAATGTGTACATAAAGATGTGGCCCTTTTTTTGAGTTGAAGACAGGACAGAGGTTGAGAATTTTAAGAATGTACTATTTAGATCTGTACGTTAACTCTACCTTCTCCTCTGCTGTTTGCTCTGCTGCTGGGAAGCTGTTGGATCACTGGCCTGGCCTTTCCTGAGGGACCAGATCACAGAAGTGTCACGATCATGTTATATTATTGTCACGGTCATGTTTTTACTATAAGACATCGGAGGAATGTCACTTGTCATGTTACAAAATACTATTAAAAGGGAGGTTTTATGAGTTTAAAATGTTTTAACAATCATACACATTCAGAGAGCATCTATCCAACCATGCTTTATGCTAATCATCAGTATCCATTTTATTCAAAGAGACGACTCCATCGCAACCTCGGGGCAACCTGATTCACTGTTTCTACCCAGAAACTCTGCATCTCTGCCGCACAACAGACAGACCAGACTAACCTTTATGAATCATCATATTACATTTGATTTGATTACTACAATGGCCTAGTACAAACATACAACTATGCCCTTTCAGTAGCTTCCATACAGTATTGTCGCATTTACAAGGCCATTTAAACAATGTCTTCACAATCTTTTTTTGTAATGAACTGCTCGTATAGGAACAATTTTAAGAGCTACAGCAAGGTTAAAATGTTACGTTATACACATACACACAATATTGTGCATAACGCAATCGGACAGTTCCACATGACACCACTAGAAGGCAACATTACCCCATAGATGTAGCAAAGATTTTTATAACTAACCCAAGACGGACCACAGTCTGTCATTTCCAATGGGAACAAATGAGTCAGTGGGCAGAGCCAAGCACAAGCTAGCAAGATCCTATTGGCGCGTTCTAGCAAATATTTGCATGTTTCGGTTCGGGAACACCAACTCTGTGCACTGCACGTGTGCAACACCTAAATTCGCCTTTGCACTCCTTCTAAACAACACAATTTTTTTCAAACTTTACCCTATAGTTTTAAGAACAGAAAACTGTATTCAGATCAAATGCTTCATCAATGAGAATTTGCAGAATGTCGGCCAAAATCAATCTCGTTCCATCTTCTCCCACTGCTAGCCACTAGGCTTCCTCTCACTACCATATTTGGTAGTGAGTGGGAACGCCAAACGGATGCTTCACATTTATACAGCCGATGAAATATCTGTCTACATCTATGAATGTACTTGTCAACAGGGAAATGACTGAAGGAGCAACAGCAGTGGATGTATTCTCCCCTCCTGTCACTACCGGAGGTACACTTTCTACCTGCAACAGGCACACCTACCTGGACACACCTAGTAAGGCTATTGGTAGCCCATATAACTGTCAGTTACTTTGGTTGACAGGTGAAATGTTCTTGGCTAGAAACAGACGCTTCACAAGTCCTCAACTGGCAGCTTCATTAAATAGTACCCGCAAAACACCAATCTCAACGTCAACAGTGAAGAAGCGACTCCGGGATGCTGGCCTTCTAGGCAGAGATGCAAAGAAAGAGCCATATCTCAGACTGGCCAATAAAAATAAAAGATTAAGATGGGCAAAGAACATAGATACTGGACAGAGGAAGATTGAAAAAAAAGTGTTATGGACAGACAAATCTAAGTTTGAGGTGTTCGGATCACAAAGAACATTCGTGAGACGCAGAAAAAAATAAAAAGATGCTGGAGGAGTGCTTGACGCCATCTGTCAAGCATAGTGGAGTTAATGTGATGGTCTGGGGGTGCTTTGGTGGTGGTAAAGTGGGAGATTTGTACAGGGTAAAAGGGATCTTAAAGAAGGAAGGCTATCACTCCATTTTGCAACGCCATGCCCTACCCTGTGGACGATGCTTAATTGGAGCCAATTTCCTCCTACAACAGGACAATGACCCAAAGCACAGCTCCAAACTATGCAAGAACTATTTAGGGAAGAAGCAGTCAGCTGGTATTCTGACTATAATGGAGTGGCCAGCAGTCACCGGATCTCAACCCTATTGATCTGTTGTGGGAGCAGCTCGACCGTATGGTACGTAAGACGTGCCCATCAAGCCAAAGCAACTTGTGGGAGGTGCTTCAGGAAGCAGGGGGTGAAATATCTTCAGATTACCTCAACAAATTGACAACTAGAATGCTAAAGGTCTGCAAGGCTGTAATTGCTGCAAATGGAGGATTCTTTGACGAAAGCGAAGTTTAAATTTGACAATTATTATTTCAATTAAAAATCGTTATTTATAAACTTGTCAATGTCTTGACTGTATTTCCTATTCCTTTGCAACTCCATTTCATGTATGCTTTCATGGAAAACAAGGACATTTCTAAGTGACCCCAAACTTTTGAATGGTAGTGTATATAAAAAAAAGTTAAAAAAAGATAAAATATTGAATTTGACCCATAGAAACACATTGAATAGGCGCAGTCGTCTAAAGCACTGCATCGCTGTGCCACTAGAGATTCGGGGTTCGAGTCCAGCCTCTGTCGCAGCCGGCCGCGACCGGGAGACTCGTGGGGCGGCGCACCATTGGCCCAGCGTCGTCCGAGTTAGGGGAGGGTTTGGCCGGCAGGGATATTCTTGTCCAATCGCGCTCAAGCTACTCCTCTGGTAGGCCAGGCGCAATGCATGTTGACACGGTCGCCAGGTGTACGGTGTTTCCTCCAACGCATTGGTGTGGCTGGCTTCCGGGTTAAGTGGGCATTGTGGCAAGAAGCAGTGCGTCTTGGTTGGGTTATGTTTCGGAGGACGCACGGCTCTCAACCTTCGCCTCTCCCGAGTCTGTACGGGAGTTGCAGCAATGAGACAAGACTGTAAATACCAATTGCATACCACGAAATTGGGGGTAAAAAAAAAGGATGTTTAAAAATTAAACACAAAATATTATAATAAAAAACAAAATGAACAAAAATATTAAACATATACGCATTTAATAACATTCATAAATGATTTTTAAAAAGCCATTAAAAGACAAACGGAACACAAGGAATAAGGTTTTGAAGGAAAGGTTTTCGGGATTTTTCAAATGAATGACTTTTTTTGATGTCTCATGGTCTGACAAACACCGCTGTAGCTTCCAAAGGCAGATGCGGAAGGACGTCATAGGAGGATGCGGTGGATTGAGACGCAGCCCATGCAAAAAAATATATATCTCTAGCTTAAACTGAGATTTTTGAAGGGGATTTTTAAAATTAATGTTACTTAGATCTTAGTCTAATCGAGGTGTAGACAATAGACCGCCGCCTATTCGAGTGTTTGAACTTGCATGGGATTTGTCGGATTATAAATTTGCGTGGTTTCGTTGCATCCAATGGCTTACAGAAGGAGCCGCTTGTGGATTTGACAGCGCTAACGCAGTTTCACCTCCAACACTGCCAAAACAGCATTGTGAACATTTTACTGATAGAATCTAGCCCTAGGTGAAAGGGACACCTGGACAATTTATGGACAGTTCATACCAGTGTCAGCTAAGGTATTGGGAGGAGAGTTGAGATAGGTTGACAGGTGAAAAGGACAAAGGTGAGGAGTACACACCTGCGTCTGTTCTGGGACGGTTCGTTCTCGCTGCCTCCTGACGGGGTGCGTCCACGTGCCGTGGGGAATTTAGGCGACTTTGTTCGCTCGTTGGCCGTGTTGTACAGTCCACTGGGGAGAAAAACGAGGCAGCTAGCTGTCGATCCTACTGAACATACATTGAGCCAGCCGTATGATGAAACTAACTTGTGGTCTGTTGCCAAACAAAACGACCTACACAGTACAGTCTTTAGTGTGAATGAAGACATCCTACCTATGCAAACAACAATAACGTTCTTGTCCACCTAGCCACAGATGTGCCAGGATGATGATGATGACATAGCCTCCGAGGATAAAGCTAAATGCCGAGGGTAGCAGGTCGCAACACTGGCTGCTGCTAAGTGACCTCAGGCTTCACACACACACACACACACACACATCTTGTCTGCATTCATTAGCTTCAGATAAGGCCCCTCCGACACACCGTTACGCAAGCATGCATGCTGGAACAAACGCACGCATACACACAGACACACAGCCCGTACCAAGGGAGCACAAATCAATATGTAGATTCAATCATGTGGAAACCAGCTTATTGAAATGCAAATGGCCCTAGATAATACTTCATTGTAATAGCCTGGTCCCAGATCTGCTTGTGCCGTCTTGCCAATTCCTATGGTCATTGTTTGGCCCATGACAATGACTATAGCGTTTGGCAAGACAGCAGGGAACCGATCTGGGACCAGGTTATACTGTGAACTGGAGGAGATATATACACTGCTCAAAAAAAATAAAGGGAACACTAAAATAACACATCAGCCCATGCAAAAATCTGAATGAATGAAATATTCTTATTAAATACTTTTTTCTTTACATAGTTGAATGTGCTGACAACAAAATCACACCAAAATGATCAATGGAAATCAAATTTATCAACCCATGGAGGTCTGGATTTGGAATCACACTCAAAATTAAAGTGGAAAACCACACTACAGGCTGATCCAACTTTGATGTAATGTCCTTAAAACAAGTCAAAATGAGGCTCAGTAGTGTGTATGACCTCCCTACAACGCCTGGACATGCTCCTGATGAGGTGGCGGATGGTCTCCTGAGGGATCTTCTCCCAAACCTGGACTAAAGCATCCGCCAACTCCTGGACAGTCTGTGGTGCAACGTGGCGCTAGTGGATGGAGCGAGACATGATGTCCCAGATGTGCTCAATTGGATTCATGTCTGGGGAACGGGTGGGCCAGTCCATAGCATCAATGCCTTCCTCTTGCAGGAACTGCTGACACACTCCAGCCACATGAGGTCTAGCATTGTCTTGCATTAGGAGGAACCCAGGGCCAACCGCACCAGCATATGGTCTCACAAGGGGTCTGAGGATCTCATCTCGGTACCTAATGGCAGTCAGGCTACCTCTGGCGAGCACATGGAGGGCTGTGCGGCCCCCCAAAGAAATGCCACCCCACACCATGACTGACCAACCGCCAAACCGGTCATGCTGGAGGATGTTGCAGGCAGCAGAGCGTTCTCCACGGCGTCTCCAGACTCTGTCACATGCTCATTGTGAACCTGCTTTCATTTGTGAAGAGCACAGAGCGCCAGTGGCGAATTTGCCAATCTTGGTGTTCTCTGGCAAATGCCAAACGTCCGGCACGGTTTTGGGCACAACCCCCACCTGTGGAAGTTGGGGCCCTCATACCACCCTCATGGAGTCTGTTTCTGACCGTTTGAGCAGACACATGCACATTTGTGGCCTGCTGGAGGTCATTTTGCAGGGCTCTGGCAGTGCTCATCATGCTCCTCCTTGCACAAAGGCGGAGGTAGCGGTCCTGCTGCTGGGTTGTTGCCCTCCTACGGCCTCCTCCACGTCTCCTGATGTACTGGCCTGTCTCCTGGTAGCGCCTCCATGCTCTGGACACTACGTAGACAGACACAGCAAATCTTCTTGCCACAGCTCGCATTGATGTGCCATCCTGGATGAGCTGCACTACCTGAGCCACTTGTGTGGGTTGTAGACTCCGTCTCATGCTACCACTAGAGTGAAAGCACCGCCAGCATTCAAAAGTGACCAAAACATCAGCCAGGAAGAATAGGAACTGAGAAGTGGTCTGTGGTCACCACCTGCAGAACCACTCCTTTATTGGGGGTGTCTTGCTAATTGCCTATAATTTCCACCTGTTGTCTATTCCATTTGCACAACAGCATGTGAAATTTATTGTCAATCAGTGTTGCTTCCTAAGTGGACAGTTTGATTTCACAGAAGTGTGATTGACTTGGAGTTACATTGTGTTGTTTAAGTGTTATTTTTTTGAGCAGTGTATATACAGTGGGGCAAAAAAAGATTTAGTCAGCCACCAAATGAAGATGAGAGAGGCCTATAATTTTCATCATAGGTACACTTCAACTATGACAGACAAAATGGAAAAAAAAAAATGCAGAAAAACACATTGTAGGATTTTTAATGAATTGATTTGCAAATTATGATGGAAAATAAGTATTTGGTCAATAACAAAAGATTATCTCAATACTTTGTTATATACACTTTGTTGGCAATGACAGAGGTCAAACGTTTTCTGTAAGTCTTCACAAGGTTTTCGCACACTGTTGCTGGTATTTTGGCCCATTCCTCCATGCAGATCTCCTCTAGAGCAGTGATGTTTTGGGGCTGTTGCTGGGCAACACAGACTTTCATGTCCCCCCAAATATTTTCTATGGGGTTGAGATCTGGAGACTGGCTAGGCCACTCCAGGACCTTGAAATGCTTCTTACAAAGCCACTCCTTCGTTGCCCGGGCGGTGTGTTTGGGATCATTGTCATGCTGAAAGACCCAGCCACGTTTCATCATACCCTTGCTGATTGAAGGAGGTTTTCAATCAAAATCTCATGATACATGGCCCCATTCATTCTTTCCTTTACACGGATCAGTCGTCCTGGTCCCTTTGCAGAAAAACAGCCCCAAAGCATGATGTTTCCACCCCCATGCTTCACAGTAGGTATGGTGTTCTTTGGATGCAACTCAGCATTCTTTGTCCTCCAAACACGACGAGTTGAGTTTTTACCAAAAAGTTATATTTTGGTTTCATCTGACCATATGACACTCTCCCAATCTTCTTCTGGATCATCCAAATGCTCTCTAGCAAACTTCAGACGGGCCTGGACATGTACTGGCTTAAGCAGAGGGACACGTCTGTCACTGCAGGATTTGAGTCCCTGGGGGCGTAGTGTGTTACTGATGGTAGGCTTTGTTACTTTGGTCCCAGCTCTCTGTATTCACTAGGTCCCCCCGTGTGGTTCTGGGATTTTTGCTCACCGTTCTTGTGATCATTTTGACTCCACGGAGTGAGATCTTGCGTGGAGCCCCAGATCGAGGGAGATTATCAGTGGTCTTGTATGTCTTCCATTTACTAATAATTGCTCCCACAGTTTATTTCTTCAAACCAAGCTGCTTACCTATTGCAGATTCAGTCTTCCCAGCCTGGTGCAAGTCTACAATTTTGTTTTTGGTGTCCTTTGACAGCTCTTTGGTCTTGGTCATAGTGGAGTTTGGAGTGTGACTGTTTGAAGTTGTGGACAGGTGTCTTTTATACTGATAACAAGTTCAAATAGGTGCCATTAATACAGGTAACGAGTGGAGGACAGAGGAGCCTCTTAAATAAGAAGTTACAGGTCTGTGAGAGCCAGAAATCGTGCTTATTTGTAGGTGACCAAATACTTATTTTCCACCATAATTGGCAAATAAATTCATAAAAAATCCTACAATGTGATTTTCTGGATTTCTTTCCCTCATTTTGTCTGTCATAGTTGAAGTGTACCTATGATGAAAATTACAGGCATCTCTCATCTTTTTAAGTGGGAGAACTTAAACAATTGGTGGCTGACTAAATACTTTTTTGCCCGACTGTGTGTGTGTATATATATATTGCATATATATATAAATATATATATATATATGAAAAGAAGGGCTTTGTTCTGTTCCGCCGTTGTTGTCAACGGAGGAGGTTTGTGTGTACATGCTTAATCCACTAAATAGAAATAATGTACGTAACACAGACCGTATTGGGGAGGATTAGTCTATAAGACAACAGTGTAATTGAAACATATTAGACCAGACCGATCCATCACAGAGCAGGAGCTCCAATCAGACAGTACTGTACCTTTGTGGGGCGTTCTCATCCCACGGTGCATTGGGCTTCCCTCGCTGTTCCTCTGGACCACCATTTTCCGCCTTGGTCACTTTGGCGCTAAAGATAAACAAACGGGTCAACAAAGTATTTTGTCTGGGCTAAGCATTTTTATGAAGAGCTGTCACTTTATACTGGAGAAGCATTCTCAATCCCCCCCTCAACTTCTCTTTCCATCTCTGTTTTATATCCCTTTCTCCAGTTGGTCCAAACTTACTATCTCTCTCGTTCGTACACTATTTTCTACATGTCTTGCTCGTGTCTGATACCTCTTCACAGACGGCAGTGCTGTCATCTTAGCCGTTCCTTCTTTTTCCGAATTCTCCGTCTTTGTGTTTGACCGATTCCCATTGTTCAGTCCTTTAAGGAAAAGAGATGTTCAGTAAGATTGAATACTGTACCAATTTGCCTCTCTCTTTCCATTGTTTCAATACGAGAACAATCTCCGTCCGTAACTACGTGTGGCATGGTAGCCTTCCTACGAAGGGCTCAGATTCATTGAATTATACACAGCTTTGTCTATTTTTGAGCCCTGCAGTTGTAATTATAGAGAATTCAAACACTGAATGTGTCAGAGAGATTACTCTCCCACTGCACACAGTGAAAACAACAATGCTAAGTCAAGCACGCTATGCCAACATACTGTGCGTCTGTCTGTGTGAACTGCTGAAGTGAATATAATATAATTAGCTAATTGAAGCCCTGTGTTGTTCCTAGTGGGGGAACAGGAGGAGGAAGTGAATACTAAACTTACTGGGACTGAGACTCAACTAAGCTGCTTTCCACCCGACATAAGAGGAACTGTCATTAGGAACCTGAGAGGTTCTACTGTGTGTCAGAAGAGAGGAGGGGAAGTGTTTTTGTGGCTATAAATGATGTGTGGCATTAGTTACCATTGATACGTCACCCTTGTCGTAGTGACATTGTGCTTGTTAGGTGTTGTGCAGTGTGTCTGTAGATTATGTGTATGCTCAAGGTATGCTGCATATCCAGCTGACCTGTGGTCGGTGGTGGTCTCTTGGGGTAGGTCTTGCTGCGGGTCCTGACCACCTGCAGGTCTGGCCGGGGCAGACTGATAGACGGATCCCTGCCCATCTGCATAGCTGTCTTACCACTGTAGGGAAAGAGAGAGAGAGAGACAGACAGACACACACACACACACACACACACACACACACACACACAGTTGTTTAGTCCATCTTGTCTTTTCATGGTTTTAGGGGAAGATGTTCCTGGCCTGTCAAGTTATGTGAGACAGAGATGATCTGGTCTTGGCCTTTTCATATGTCAAACCCTTTTGTCAGGCACACTGTTACACAGTCTGATGCAGCAACGAGGTGTTGAAGAGCAACATGAGCATAGAAAACCCAGCCACGGTTGTGACTGAAGTGACCTTAAACCTAGCAGAGGTCAGTAGTAGATCATGTAATAAATATTGCAACTGGTGTACAGAGTGGCAGTCGTCTCTGAGTAGATACAGGAAGTAGACAACCGAATGCAGACAAAGGAGAGATGGATGTTGTGTGATCTCTGAATTATTCAGGTCTTCAACTTGTCTGTGGTGTCACACACACAGTCTCTCTGTCTGTTGAACACTGTATCCCCCTTTAGCTCCTCTACTAAAACAGTCTCCATTATTCATGAGGTTGTGGATTCTAGAATGAATGCATGCTGGGAGAAGTTCTCTAGGATTTACCTACACCCCGCTTTGCCAAACAAAAATGTGTGGAGTTCCATTTTACAGATTATAGAAATGCATTGTATTCTATACAGTTTCTACAATACTTTTCAAACAGAGCTAACTACATTTGAAGGGAATAAAGAGTCGAGGTTCTCTCACCTGTACCGATGTTTAGATCCCAGGGAACCAAATTTGGATAGTTTTCTTGTAAGTGTGTTGGAATCATTTTCTGCCATTCTAGAAAAAGCATTCGACAGCAATGAGGGAGCAGGCCTAGATGTAGAATTTAAAAGTACTCTACTTCCACTAAAGTCTCATTATGGTGTGCACATTTCTACAGTACATTATTCCACAGGTAATACATGTGTATTTTTTTCTTTATGAATTTAGAATGTGACTAACCCTTGTTTAAATAGGATCAAATGCTCAGGCTGAAAGGAAAATGAACAAAATTGCATCTTTCACAAAGGTGACCGGCGACGCGTGTTTGAATTCTGAATCCACTTTGTACTTTTTATACATTTAAAGGAAGAGAAGCGATCTCAATTGCTGCTATATATATATTATATATACACACACAAAAGAAGCAGTTCTCTTGTTCTGATCATTGCATTAATGACATAATGGCTGCTCGAACGCCACTAAGAGCTTTCGGGCTTCATTAAAATTCAAAACTCTCGAGTCGGAGAGAGTGAGTGTATCTGGTACTAGTGGTACATTACTCCATTACCGTGTAGATGTAAAGCAAAAGGCCATTATAAAAGCCTCTTGTAGTCTCTCACCCAGCCATGTGTTTATTAACACAACCATCACCACTACAGCATTGCGCTAAGGCCTCTCTCAAAACCAACACCGTTTTAATACACCACTACCACTATGGCCTCGCTCACAGGGCTCCTCCGTAACACTTCAGATAACTCAAGTCGCTGTTGAAAAACACTTTGGATGGAAGGTTAGATGGAGAAAAAGGACTGAAGGGTAGGTGGATGTAGTCAGTACACCCAACCAGAAGCTAAAATGAACCTATGTTTTTACCTCTTCCCATTGTTTTTCTCACTCTTTCTTCAGGTGTCTATAAAGGGCTTGTATAATATATCCACTCACATGAAAACTGCAGCAGATACATGCCTATTCTCATCTGATGGTTTATGCCCACTTCGCCCACCTTTGTGTCATAGTCCCATCACAGCATAACACATTCCCTCCCAACCTCCCAACCCCTCCACCCTTCTCTCCCCCAGAGGACTATATACTGGGGGGGGGGGGGTTATAACCTGCCAAGCCCCCTCCCCTCCTGTCAACCTGTCAGCTCCAGGTCTGTCTGTGCCACAGGGACCCAGCAGACTGCAGGGTTCACACGCGGATTAAACAGCGTAAATCCAGAGCCTCACGCGCCTTGCTGCCTCTCCTGCTCTTTAGGGCACAGTCTGTGTAAGTCTGCTCTCATTAGGCCAACGCACACACACAAGGGACCGCACTGAGCTGTGCTGCCAGACAGAGGCCTTGTTCACTTTGATTAAGGACTGAGAGACTCTGGGATCTTCATGTTAAGAGGTATGTGATAGTGTTTCTACCTGAAGGGATAACAGAGAAGGGCTTTTGTTGGAATTAGTGTGGGTGATCGTGTTGTAGATAAAAGGGACGATTTTTCCACTGAAGCATAAATAGTTTGGGGTTTTACCTGTGGAAGGTGGTTGAAGTTTCTAATTGAAAAGTTACAATAGTGTTGGTACAGTATACCGTGGTATTTGCCCTTGACTGTGTGTGCGTTTGTAGTTTTTTACCTAAAGAAAGTGTGGTGTTCTACGCAGCACTTCCACAGATGTTTACAGGCCGTCTTATTGGGTGCCTCGAAGAAGAACGACGTCTCTGTACACTGCAAATAAACAACAACATCATCTCGTATACAAACAAATAATACAAATCACATTCGTCAGCTAAACCAAGAAGATGTATATCATAACAAGAGCCATTTCATCTTTAATTCCGAAAACAACAATTGTGGTGGTGGTGGAAAGGACTCGTATCAAATGTACCATTAAATGTGTTTTATCTAAGTGTTTATGTAAATGAACAGGTAGTGTGTAATCTCTCAACCTAGATGGGAAGTCTGTTGGGTCATTAGGCAAATGGGTATCACTGTCGAGAGAGGACAACTTGCACTCTCTAGACTCCCTTACAGCTAGTCTCAGAGAGGAGGTAGCTACTGTAAGCCCATAGGTCTCCTATATTCAAATAAAGCTCCGTTCTGAGCTGCTCTGATATTATCAATAATGGGGTTATCATGGGTCTCTGCTCCAAGGCCTCTCTGTTCATGGCTTAGTGAGGCTCTCAGGTTGAATAAAGGAAACCATATTATTCAGCAAGACTCAAAGGTCTCAATGAGTCTAACTATCTCAACAGAGAGAAGAGAAAAGTGGTTCGGCTTTAGTGATATCTGAAGGGGTAGGCCACACCACTTCAGTTTTTCCATCACTTTGAAAATGATCATTATCCTCCCCAAAAATGTACTTAGAAAATTCCCCAAAGACTCAAAAGTTCAGTATGAAGCTGGATTTGTTTGAGGAAGTTAGGCACTTCACACAAACTTATCTTTTCTCATTTGCACCCGTGAAGTGAACATCAGTGAAGATGGGAGAGTCGAGGCTGAACTGTCATGTTTCTTTAATTCCTCTCCTTACATCCTCCTAATGTTTATGTCAAAATGTCTCAAGATCAAACACACAGTGGATCTTTCAAGGTTTTACATGGGAGTACTGCAGATACTCCTGGGAACATTGTCAGTTTTATACCTCATAATAAGGTCTGATATGGGGGATATTTTTTACAACGAGGCTGTCCACACCTGTGATATCCAAACCAATTGGTTTTGATTCATTCAGTAATTACGAGTTAGCTCGTGTGAATGCTCTCACATTATTGAGTTTATGAAACATGCCAAAATGACTTGAAGAATCACAAAACAAAGCCACGGTAGAAATACAGTCCAATAACTCCACAAAACATTCCTCATGCGGATAATTACTGAAAGATAACTGGTGACTTACATCTTTTCCAACAACTCGAAGCTCAAATTGTGTTTCCTTGAAATGCACTTTAGTTATCCTTGGCCTGAAACGATAAATGTAATCAAACAAATGAGGTGCACTAAAAATTCAGGGTTTAACAAGGGTTCTTCTAAGATCCTCAAAGTTCTTTGAAGAACCTTATGTGTTCTTGGCACTGAAACTTGCCCCCAAGAGGAGGTGCGGTTCATCCGAGGAACCTCCTCAACTGAAACATTTTGATTTGAATTTGAAAGGACATCAGGTGCAGGCACTTAAAAAATAAAAATATGTAAATGTAAAGGTCTCCTCAATTTAAGGTACGGTTTGTCCCGAATATGATCTAAATCGATGGTATCATCCGAAAACAATATCTATATTTTTGATATTTGTGCACATCTTTCTAAAAACAGAAAATGGACACAATTCAATGGATATCAATCAACAGAGAGAAGAATATGTAGGCTATAAGAATATGTTGAAGGCTAGCTGGAATGGTTGCAGATGACGACTGAACTGCTCAATTGTTGTATCTGTAGGTATACAGACGAAGAGGCATACAAAGGTATGTCAATTGGTGTTTTGCAGATCACATGTACCATCCTCCTCCCTTCAATGAAAATCATCTGTATAATTACTATTTTGGGGATTCAGAGTTCACCCTCCCCACACCTCTGATGAATATAGCAGGAAACCTGTTCAATCACCATGCACTGCAAAATCATTCCAGCTATTGATACGGTGAACATCAACATGCCAGAGGATATAGCCATTGGACTTGAGGCTCTGCTGGGAGTTTGTCATATCAGGATTTTTTTTAAATTCTGCTTTGTCACTAAAATCAAACACTGACAACTTAAAATATTGTGTTATTGTTATGCGTATTTTTAATAATAATAAGGGGGGGGGGGGGGGGTAGTTCAAACATTTACCCCAAAAGTTTGAGGATCCATCAAAAAGGGTTTGTCGAAGAACTTAGGGGTATCCCCGCAGTTTCAATTTGAAGAACCCTTAAAGGATACTCCAGGATCCTTTTTTTCTTTCTTTTTAGTGTGTATTCAAGGTTATGATCGCAAATTTAAAGTGGATGATTCTCATGAAATACTGCCACAACACAATACCTACCAGAAATACTTCCCAACTTGTGTTTTGTTTTTGTAAACAACGACTCCAATAGGGGTCAGCCCCAGGAAGTATTCAGACTGATTCTCTCCCTGCAAAACAGCACAATAACAGGTATTATACCAAACACAATTTACATAATAAGTGCCAACCAGAAATAACACAGTAAGGATACTAAAGTATGTATCAAAGGAGAAAAAAAAAGTCCTCTCAGTAAACAGAACCAAACGTTAGGCTGCCATGAGAGAAATGGTAAGGAATATGATCAAGGTGATTTGTGATAAACCACAGAACACAACTCTAACAAGCATCTCAGTCTTCTCCACAGTCGGCGAGTCCAGCTCCGACTTACGAACATAGGGTGAAGGTCGACTCCATACATATCCAGTGTTTTAGCTGTTCCTAAATAATTGGCTTCAGCCTCGGAGGGAACCTGACCCCTGAAACACAGAGATGTTATCTTGTTAGCGAAGCATCAGGAAAGGCTTTTACAGTCCATAGAAAAGCCCATAGAATGTAGTGTTATCCAGTGTGTATCTACAAGTATACATCTACAAGTACACATAGTGTAATATTATCTAGTGTACAATGACAAGTAGTGTACAATAGAGACTACATCATTGGTCAAGTTGCTTTTATCTATTCCAAAGCTAAGGGTTTAGAAACAGCCATGTAACAAATGTAACATGAAAAATGAATATATCTACAGTGCCTTGCGAAAGTATTTGCCCCCCTTGACCTTTGCGACCTTTTGCCACATTTCAGGCTTCAAACATAAAGATATAAAACTGTATTTTTTTGTGAAGAATCAACAACAAGTGGGACACAATCATGAAGTGGAACGACATTTATTGGATATTTCAAACTTTTTTAACAAATCAAAAACTGAAAAATTGGGCGTGCAAAATTGTTCAGCCCCCTTAAGTTAATACTTTGTAGCGCCACCTTTTGCTGCGATTACAGCTGTAAGTCGCTTGGGGTATGTCTCTATCAGTTTTGCACATCGAGAGACTGACATTTTTTCCCATTCCTCCTTGCAAAACAGCTCGAGCTCAGTGAGGTTGGATGGAGAGCATTTGTGAACAGCAGTTTTCAGTTCTTTCCACAGATTCTCGATTGGATTCAGGTCTGGACTTTGACTTGGCCATTCTAACACCTGGATATGTTTATTTTTGAACCATTCCATTGTAGATTTTGCTTTATGTTTTGGATCATTGTCTTGTTGGAAGACAAATCTCCGTCCCAGTCTCAGATCTTTTGCAGACTCCATCAGGTTTTCTTCCAGAATGGTCCTGTATTTGGCTCCATCCATCTTCCCATCAATTTTAACCATCTTCCCTGTCCCTGCTGAAGAAAAGCAGGCCCAAACCATGATGCTGCCACCACCATGTTTGACAGTGGGGATGGTGTGTTCAGCTGTGTTGCTTTTACGCCAAGCATAACGTTTTACATTGTTGCCAAAAAGTTCAATTTTGGTTTAATCTGACCAGAGCACCTTCTTCCACATGTTTGGTGTGTCTCCCAGGTGTCTTGTGGCAAACTTTAAACAACACTTTTTATGGATATCTTTAAGAAATGGCTTTCTTCTTGCCACTCTTCCATAAAGGCCAGATTTGTGCAATATACGACTGATTGTTGTCCTATGGACAGAGTCTCCCACCTCAGCTGTAGATCTCTGCAGTTCATCCAGAGTGATCATGGGCCTCTTGGCTGCATCTCTGATCAGTCTTCCTTGTATGAGCTGAAAGTTTAGAGGGACGACCAGGTCTTGGTAGATTTGCAGTGGTCTGATACTCCTTCCATTTCAATATTATCGCTTGCACAGTGCTCCTTGGGATGTTTAAAGCTTGGGAAATCTTTTTGTATCCAAATCTGGCTTTAAACTTCTTCACAACAGTATCTCACCTGGTGTGTTCCTTGTTCTTCATGATGCTCTCTGCGCTTTTAACGGACCTCTGAGACTATCACAGTGCAGGTGCATTTATACGGAGACTTGATTACACACAGGTGGATTGTATTTATCATCATTAGTCATTTAGGTCAACATTGGATCATTCAGAGATCCTCACTGAACTTCTGGAGAGAGTTTGCTGCACTGAAAGTAAAGGGGCTGAATAATTTTGCACGCCCAATTTTTCAGTTTTTGATTTGTTAAAAAAGTTTGAAATATCCAATAAATGTCATTCCACTTCATGATTGTGTCCCACTTGTTGTTGATTCTTCACAAAAAAATACAGTTTTATATCTTTATGTTTGAAGCCTGAAATGTGGCAAAAGGTCGCAAAGTTCAAGGGGGCCGAATACTTTCGCAATTCACTGTATATTGCATTGTATTTCACTCCCGGTGACACTTATTGGATTGATTGGGGAGTTGTTTAACCGTCAGGAATCCCCCAGTCTAATAAACAGTGAAGCTATCATGATGACCTGCCTGACCTTGGGCAACAACAGAGGTCATTATAGGGAGTGTATTAGAGTTACTGTGGTGTGATTGTCCTCGCGGACAGGTACAAGACAATGGGTTCACTCTGAAGACGTGAGATACACAAAGAGACGGTACAAACTACAATGGCCATGTTGCCCATGAGGTCGCCTAGGCAGAGAGCTCCTGTACATTTAGTAAATATAAATGTGAACTACTTTTTTTTTCTCCTTCTTTTCCAAATCTCTGTTTTCATCACATAAACATGGTCTTCAATGTCCTGTTACGGGACTTTGATGTTAAATCTGTTTGTTTGCCTTGGCTAGCTAGCTAGTTGGATGGCTAATGTTGCCGTTTCAAGAATGCAGCAGCAGCAGCGCCATCTTTGTTTTTGTTTCCCCCGCCGTTTGGAAGGTGGAGACTGCGATGCCAGAGAGGAAGAGGGAACTGTTCCTGACCACCGCTGAGGTGTGGTGGATTTTCTGGTGCTTTACTGCAGCCGAAGCATCACCCAGGTGGGTGCTACACACCGTCTGCGGCGGAGGATCAGCTACAAAGGAGCGGTTACTATGGAGGAACTGGGAACGTTGGACAAAGCGATGGGCCCTGATGAAGAGCTCCTGGCTTGTCTGACAGACTGACAGGCTGACTTTCTCCCTGGCTGTACTGTACCATCTGCGCCCTCCACTCAAGCCATACGGACTTTTCCCAAACTGCCTCAACTCCATTCGCTTTCCATCTTTACTTTGTTGTTCATTGATGATGTATTTTGTTAAGAGGACCACAATGGAAATACGTTTCTAAACTTGTTTGTGTTATCCTATTTTATTTTTTTTGTCAAATAAATCATATCATAAACACTGAGTGTACAATACATTAGGAACACCTGATCTTTCCGTGACAGACTGACCAGGTGAAAGTTACTGTATGATCCTTTATTGACATCACTTGTGAAATCCATCAGTCTAGATGAAGGGGAGGAGACGGGTTGTTTTTTAAGCCTTGAGACAATTGAGACATGGATTGTGTGTGTGTGCCATTCAGAGGGTGAATGGGCAAGACAAAATATTTAAGAGCCCTTGAATGGGGTGTGGTAGTAGGTGCTAGGCGCACGGGTTTGAGTGTGTCAAGAACTGCAACGCTGCTGGGGTTTTTCACGCACACAGTTTCCCATGTGTGTCAAGAATGGTCCACCAGCCAAAGGACATCCAGTCAACTTGACACAACTATGGGAAGCATGGGCCAGCACACCTTGTAGAGTCCATGCCCCAATGAATCGAGGGGGTGCAACACAATAATATGAATGTTTTGTACACTCAGTGTATCTACAGTTGAAGTCAGAAGTTTACATACACCTTAGCCAAATACATTTAAACTCAGTTTTTCACAATTCCTGACATTTAATCCTAGTAAAAATTCCCTGTCTTAGGTCAGTTACAATCACCACTTTATTGTAAGAATGTTAAATGTCAAAATAATAGTAGAGAATGATTTATTTCAGCTTTCATTTCTTTAATCACATTCCCAGTGGGTCAGAAGTTTACATACACTCAATTAGTATTTGGTAGCATTGTCTTTAAAATTGTTTAATTTGGGTCAAATGATTTGGGTAGCCTTCCACAAGCTTCCCTTCCCAGAGTAGCATCACTACTCTCGGCGGCTATGACTTAGAATACGTGGACAACTACAAATACCTAGGTGTCTGGTTAGACTGTAAACTCTCCTTCCAGACTGACATTAAGCATCTCCAATACCAAATTAAATCTAGAATTGGCTTCCTATATCGCAACAAAGCATCCTTCACTCATGCTGCCAAACACCCTCGTAAAACTGACCATCCTACCGATCCTCGACTTCGGTGATGTCATCTATAAAATTGCCTCCAACACTCTACTCAACAAACTGGATGCAGTCTATCACAGTGCCATCCGTTTTGTCACCAAAGCTCCATACACTACTCACCATTGCGACCTGTATGCCCTCGTTGGCTGGCCCTCGCTTCATACTCGTCGCCAAACCCACTGGCTACAGGTTATCGACAAGTCTCTGCTAGGTAAAGCCCAACCTTAGCTCACTGGTCACCATAGTAGCACGCGCTCCAGCAGGTATATATCACTGGTCACCCCCAAAGCCAATTCCTCCTTTGGTCGTCTTTCCTTCCAGTTCTCTGCTGCCAATGACTGGAACGAACTGCAAAAATCTCTGAAGCTGGAGACTCATACCTCCCTCACTAGCTTTAAGCACCAGCTGTCAGAGCAGCTCACAGATCACTGCACCTGTACATAGCCCATCTGTAAACAGTCCATCTGTCTACCTCATCCCCATACTGTATTTATTTATTTATCTTGCTCCGGTGCACCCCAGTATCTCTACTTGCACATTCATCTTCTGCACATCTACCATTCCAGTGTTTAATTGCTATATTGTAATTACTTCGCCACCATGGCCTATTTATTGCCTTAACTCCCTTATCTTACCTCATTTGCACTCACTGTATATAGACTTTTTGTTTTCTTTTGTTCTACTGTATTTTTGACTATGTTTTGTTTATTCCATGTGTAACTCTATGCTGTTGTATGTGTCGAATTGCTATGCTTTATCTTGGCCAGGTCGCAGTTGCAAATGAGAACTTGTTCTCAACTAGCCTACCTGGTTAAATAAAGGTGGGAACAAAATTATAATAAAATAAAATAAATTCAAAGGAACTAAAAACGTAACATCACATACTTTCTCTCCTCCTCATCTAATCAGGAATGGTTTTCCATGTTCCTGAAATTCCATGTGAGATAATGTTCAACTAAGTTGTGGTCTGGGTTAAGTATCTTCTATTACTAATTAACTACAGTCTCGTAGAGAAAGGGTCGTGTTTAAAAACCAAAAGCATGCAGTCAAGGAAACCACAGCTATGGAGCAACTCCCTGTGGTTTTACGGTATGTTTATCGAGGGTGAAACATGTTCCAACAGCCAACTAAGTCTACCAAATATCCATGAATGTGGATGAAGGGTGATGGAATTCCTAGGTCAATAAGGTGTTAGTGTATGTATCATGAAGCCCACAGTCTAAGCTCTGGACTATAAGCAGTGTGTCTGCAGTGTAAACTCTGGACTATAAGCAGGGTGTCTGCAGTGTAAACTCTAGACTATAAGCAGGGAGTCTGCAGTGTAAACTCTAGACTATAAGCAGGGTGTCTGCAGTGTAAACTCTAGACTATAAGCAGTGTGTCTGCAGTGTAAACTCTGGACTATAAGCAGGGTGTCTGCAGTGTAAACTCTAGACTATAAGCAGTGTGTCTGCAGTGTAAACTCTGGACTATAAGCAGGGTGTCTGCAGTGTAAACTCTAGACTATAAGCAGTGTGTCTGCAGTGTAAACTCTAGACTATAAGCAGGGTGTCTGCAGTGTAAACTCTAGACTATAAGCAGTGTGTCTGCAGTGTAAACTCTGGACTATAAGCAGTGTGTCTGCAGTGTAAACTCTGGACTATAAGCAGTGTGTCTGCAGTGTAAACTCTGGACTATAAGCAGTGTGTCTGCAGTGTAAACTCTGGACTATAAGCAGTGTGTCTGCAGTGTAAACTCTGGACTATAAGCAGTGTGTCTGCAGTGTAAACTCTGGACTATAAGCAGGGTGTCTGCAGTGTAAACTCTGGACTATAAGCAGGGTGTCTGCAGTGTAAACTCTAGACTATAAGCAGGGTGTCTGCAGTGTAAACTCTAGACTATAAGCAGTGTGTCTGCAGTGTAAACTCTGGACTATAAGCAGTGTGTCTGCAGTGTAAACTCTGGACTATAAGCAGTGTGTCTGCAGTGTAAACTCTGGACTATAAGCAGTGTGTCTGCAGTGTAAACTCTGGACTATAAGCAGTGTGTCTGCAGTGTAAACTCTGGACTATAAGCAGTGTGTCTGCAGTGTAAACTCTGGACTATAAGCAGTGTGTCTGCAGTGTAAATTCTGGACTATAAGCAGTGTGTCTGCAGTGTAAACTCTACACAGTATCCCGTGCTCTACATCTCCCCTCTTATGTTATGTTTGGAGTGGTGCAACCCCTCCCTTCCCTCCTCTCCTCTCTGCTCTCCCCTCTCTGCTCTCGAGCCGTATCATTGATCTTCTGATCACACACATTAGCAACACAAAGACTCAGGCTCATTCAACCTATTCAAGCATGACCCCTAGAGCTCCTCACACCCCTCCTTCTCCTCCCCCTCCCCCTCTTCTCATTCCCTACCCTGAAGACACAAAGTCACCCGGGATTCCTTACGAGTCCATTATGGATTCTGTTCACATGTTCTTTATAGGTGGCCAGGGCCGGGGACTGTGTTGAGATGATTACTGGTATAAATACGGCGAGTGGCGAATGGCATTGGAACTGGGGGAGTTATTTACGGACGCTCTGGGGTGGGCGGGGGGAGACAGGCGGGGACGGGTCTGCCAGGCTGTGTGTGTGTGCCGTTGGTGTGTGTGGTTAGCCCTATGTCTCTCCACCTGGCCTGTCTGTTGCCTGTGGAACAAATGGGACCGGGACCGCCTGGTATGACGAGGCAGGAATAGGAAGTGGAAGAGTGTCAGAGAGCAGCAGATATATGACAGGGGGTGTGCTGCTGGGTTCTTGGTGCTGACTATATAGCAGATCACAGCAAGGATGACATCCACAGGCTCTGGAGAGAACTAGGGCAGATTCTCAGCCCGCTACGTCTCTCTCTCTGCATCTTACCCTCTCTCCCACTCTTTATCTGAGTCCAGCTCCCTTTGTCTCTCTCTTCCGCCTTCTGCCTCCTCTCTATCCCCACTCAGATCTCATATCACTCTCTCTCTATTTCTGTCTCTCTGCATATAATTCTGCCCTTTCTCCTGCTCCTTCTGGCTCCCTTTTCATCCCTCTGCTTCAGCTCTGTCCCTTCTTGTTTTCATATTTCAGTGTCTCTATGTCCATCTCTGTCCCACTGTCTCTCTCTCTTCCTGAGTGCCACTCCCTCTGTCTATACATTTCTCTCTCTTCCTCCCCCCTGCAACTCCTCTGTTCTCACAACCGCTCTCTATGTCTATCTGCATCTTCTCCCACCTCTTCTCTCTCTCTCTTTCGCTCTCTTCCTCTCTCTGCCTACCCTCTACCTCTCTTTTGTCCCCCCTACCCCAGTCTTTCTCTGACCAGTCAGTCAGTCAGATAGCAGTGGGAGGAAAGGAGGATGCATAGATGAACCCTCTAGTGGCTGATCTCCAATTAGACCAGCCTGCTCCGCTTTCCTCTCTCCATGGGACACTTAGCTCACTGCGTAAATAACGACCGAGGCATGAGCCTCATCAGCAGGCCAGAGGGCTGAGACTCCCTCCAGTATTACAGTCAGTCACAGCAGCAGACAGACAGACAGACAGAGAGCTGCTAGAGGAGCTAAGAGCCCAATGATGCTCAGAGTCTCTTAATCGTTGATAGTTGCCTGAACCCTTTTCACTTCTTACTGTGCGTACTGTTGTCTTTTCAGCAGCAGTAAGAGGATATATGATCATTGACTAACACCCTTCAGGGGGTTGACACTGAAGAGGTACTGTAATACATATGATATTACGGTCTCAATTTTAGAAGACCAACCCGATAGGTTTCTGTTATAGAATAATAAACTCTGACTGCGAGGAGAATGTTGTTATCCACAGAGCGACAGAGGACCAGACTTGGTTGCAGAGGGTATGGTGGGTCTGGAATGTTAATATGTGTGTCTGAGTGTGTGCATGCACATGTATGTGTGCGTGTGTGTGGATGCGTGTCAGGCTGCCGGGGGCTGCGTGGGGAGATTGTGTTGGTGTAATGTAGTGGACATTAGTGAAGAGGAGCTGGCTGTTTCTCGTGTTTCACACTGAGATTAAACCACATAATCACTTCACTCAGTACACTGTCACAATACCATGGACCTAGCCACTGTTTGGAACACACAAACAACAACAGAGAATGGATGGATAACTTTGGTGTGCTGTGGTCAAATTCCTCTGGAAAAATGGGTTTATTCTCCATTCTATATTAATCCATAATCCTCCCAATAGGGTTGGGGTCCTGGCAGCACTGTGCAATCTGACGTAACACTAATTGGGGGGGGGGTCTCTCTAGCTCTTATCATCAGGCCAGTGGTTTTTTCTTCTCTGTCACAGCTCTGTCTGTCATCCCTTTACCCTTCAAATCAAATTGTATTTGTCACATACGCCGAATACAAAAGGTGTAGTAGACCTTACAGTGAAATGCTCACTTTACAGGACCTTAACCAACAATGCAGTTTTAAGATAAAATAAATAAATAAATAAAAGTACCAAATAATTAAAGAGCAGCATTAAAATAACAATAGCGAGGCTATATACTATATACAGGGGGTACCGGTACAGAGTCAATGTGCGGGGACACCGGTTAGTTGAGGTAATATGTACATGTAGGTAGAGTTATTAAAGTGACTATGTATAGATCATAACAGAGAGTAGCAGCATAGAGGGGGGTGGGGGCAATGCAAATCATCAAATAGCCATTTGATTAGATGTTCAGGAGTCTTATGGCTTGGGGGTACAAGCTGTTTAGAAGTCTCTTGGACCTATTCTTAGTGCTCCGGTACCTCTTGCTATGTGGTAGCAGAGAGAACAGTCTATGACTAGGGTGGCTGGAGTCTTTGACAATTTTTAGGGCCTTCCTCTGACACTGCCTGGTATAGAGGTCCTGGATGGCAGGAAGCTTGGCCCCGGTGATGTACTGGGTCGTAGGCACTACCCTCTGTAGTGCCTTGAGGTCGGAGGCCGAGCAGTTTCCATACCAGGCAGTGATGCAACCCGTCAGGATGCTCTCGATGATACAGGAGAGGTAGTGAAACACACCTCACGTTCTTACGCACGCACGCACGCACGCACGCACGCACGCACGCACGCACGCACGCACGCACGCACGCACACACACACACACACACACACACACACACACACACACACACACACACACACACACACACACACACACACACACACACACACACACACACACACACACACACACACACACACACACACACACACACACGGTCGTTCCACGAAATGAGGCCATTTTCACTACCTCTAATATTTACCTCTAATAGTTTAGGTAGAAATTGTGCACCGATATTGAATATTAAAATCCTGGCTTATTAAATGAAGTCCCCTTTAATACAGACCACATGTAAAATTCTATAAATCAGATTTCTGCCTTTTGGCATGTCCCTCTGACTTCTTAACACCCAAACTTTTCACCATCATTGTGAAGTTATTTTATTGCTTTGACAAAGTTATTTCTGTAGATTATTATGTGATTTAATTTGATTAGTGATTCTTTTTAGTTAAAAAAACCTCCCTCATTTTAAGGTCAACCAGAGAATGGCTAAAAAAAGTATAACCTGCTTTTACACTATGATTTTACTGTTACGTGAACTGTTTCTTAAAAAAAAAAAAAATCCCATAATGTCAAGCAAAGAGGCACTGAGATTGAAGGTAGGCCTTGAAATACATCCACAGGTACACCTCCAATGGACTCAAATGATGTCAATTAGCCTATCAGAAGCTTCTAAAGCCATGAAATCATTTTCTGGAATTTTCCAAGCTGTTTAAAGGCACAGTCAACTTACTGTATGTAAACATCTGACCCACTGGAATTGTGATACAGTGAATTATAGATGAAATAATCTGCATGTAAACAATTGTTAGAAAAATTACTTGTCATGCACAAAGTAGATGTCCTAACCAACTTGCCAAAACTATAGTTTGTTAACAATACATTTGTGGAGTGGTTGAAAAACAAGTTAATGACTCCAATTTAAATTTATGTAAACTTCCGACTTCAACTGTAAATAAGGTATTTCTAAAAACCTGTTTTAGTATTGTCAGTATCAGGTATTGTGTATAGATTGATTAAGATTTTTTTTCTTCATTGAATCCATTTTAGAATAAGGCTATAACGAAACAAAATGTGGAAAAATTCAAGGGGTCTGAATACTTTCCGAAGGCACTGTATATATAAACATAGATAACAGTATGTCAACAGTCTTGTTTTGACAGCCAACAGAACGCTTCAGAACAGATAAATGAAGGACTCAACTGGGGTTTAGTATTACAGTGCCAGTACTAGCAAACAGTTACAGATAAAGTAGTCTCTGATATATCTCAGCGAGTTCTAAATACTTTCTGAGAAATGATTAGATCAGATACTGTAGATAGTCCAATCCCTTATGAGACAAAAAAATACACCAACAGAAACTGACTACATAACCCAGCCACCGTAACAGTACAGTCACAGTAACAAACATGATATCTGACGCAAAGAACAGTGGTGAGAGACGGCACCCTTTCACCCACATAGTGTATAATCTGTTATGAGGGGATCAGACTGGGATTAGGCTGGCTGTCAGAGGAGTGAGGGGGAGAGAGGGGAGAAGAGGAGATAGGAGAGGAAGAGGAGAGGGCTTCCTTACGTTACGGTTTTGTGAATCGTCTCGATGGCGTCTTCCAGTTCCTCTTTCTGGTCCGGGACAAAACGGTACTCTGACACGTAGCCTGACACATGTTTGTACGGGTCGTAGTCACCAAGTTCAGCTGGAGAGAAAGCGTGAAAGACATATGACGTACCCAAACACGAACACACACATTTTGACTGTGTGAGAGATCATATAACACTATGAACAGTGACATCACATACAGTTGAAGTTGGAAGTTTACATACACCTTAGCCAAGTACATTTCAACTTCAAGTTTTTCACAATTCCTGACATTTAATCAGAGTAAAAATAACCTGTTTTAGGTCATTTAGGATCACCACTTTATTTTAAGAATGTGAAATGTCAGAATAATAGTAGAGAGAATGATTTATTTCAGCTTTTATGTCTTGCCTCACATTCCCAATGGGTCAGAAGTTTACATACGCACAATTAATATTTGGTAGCATTGCCTTTAAATTGTTGAACTTGGGTCAAACGTTTCGGGTTGCCTTTCACAAGCTTCCCTCAAAAAGTTGGATGAATTTTAGACCATTCCTCCTGACAGAGCTGGTGTAATTGAGTCAGGTTTGTAGGCCTCCTTGCTCGCACACGCTTTTTCAGCTCTGCCCACAAATTTTTTACAGGATTGTGGTCAGGGCTTTGTGATGACCACTCCAATACCTTGACTTTGTTGTCCTTAAGCCATTCTGCCTTTTGTAAGACCCATTTGCGACCAAGCTTTAACTTTGTGACTGATGTCTTGAGATGTTGCTTCAATATATCCACATAATTTTCCTGCCTCATGATGCCATCTATTTTGTGAGGTGCACCAGTCCCTCCTGCAGCAAAGCACCCCCACAAGATGCTGCCACCCCCATGCTTCACAGTTGGGATGGTGTTCTTCAGCTTGCAAGCATCCCCATTTTCCTCCAAACATAACAATGGACATTATGGCCAAACAGTTTTATTTTTGCTTCATCAGACCAGAGGATATTTCTCCAAAAAGTATGAACTTTGTCCCCATGTGCAGTTGCAAACCGTAGTCTGGCTTTTTTTTGTTGAGCGGCCTTTCAGGTGATGTTGATATAGGAATAGTTTTACTGTGAATATAGATACTTTTGTACCTGTTTCCTCCAGCATCTTCACAAGGTCCTTTGCTGTTATTCTAGGATTGATTTGCACTTTTCGCACCAAAGTATGTTCATCTCTAGGAGACAGAATATGTCTCCTTCCTGAGTGGTATGACGGCTGCTTGGTCCCCTGGTGTTTATACTTGCGTACGATTGTTAGTACAGATGAACTTGGTACCTTCAGGCATTTGGAAATTGCTCTCAAGGATGAACCAGGGTTGTGGAGGTCTGCAATTTGTTTTCTGAGGTCTAGGCTGATTTCTTTAGATTTTCCCATGATGTCAAGCAAAGAAGCACTGAGTTTGAAGGTAGGCCTTGAAATGCATCCTCAGGTACACCTCCAATTGACTCAAATGTTGTCAATTAGCCGATCAGAAGCTTCTAAAGCCATGACATAATTTTCTGCAATTTTCTAAGCTGTTTAAGGGCACAGTCAACTTAGTGTATGTAAAACTTCTGACCCACTTGAATTGTGATATAGTGAATTATACGTGAAATAATCTGTCTGTCAACAATTGTTCAAAAAATTACTTGTGTCATGCAGAAAGTAAATGTCCTAACTGACTTGCCAAACTATAGTTTGTTAACAAAAAATTTGTGGAGTGGTTGAAAAACAAGTTTTAATGACTCCAACCTAAGTGTATGTAAACTTCCAACATCAACTGTAATACAATTATTGAATCTCTTTTCATTCACAATTTACTCTCTCTATTTCTCTCTCTCTCTCTCTCTCTCTTTGTGGGTACTCACACTGTATGGCCAGGGCTGCCAGCTGTGCGCTGATATCAAGGGGACAGGGAATTCTGCCTTGTAGTACATCTTGCTTTACCTGCAGGAAGAATTGGTACCTACAGTACCAAGGCACAGACTCTGGCCAAGTCAGACACACATCCTTAAATCCCACACACACAGCAAATTAAATACATGCAAATAACAATACAACCACCAAGCATGGAGAGTACATGTGTACTGTGCAAGGTTATAGTTTTGTGTTTTTAGATTTGTTTTTATTTATATACAGTACCAGTCAAAAGTTTGGACACACCTACGCAATGCATGGTTATTCTTTATTTTTACTATTTTCTACATTGTAGAATAATAGTGAAGACATACAAACTATTAAATAACAAATATGGAATAATGTAGTAAGCAAAAAGTGTTAAACAAATCAAAATATATTTTATATTTGAGAATCTTCAAAGGAGCCACCCTTTGCCTTGATGACAGCTTTGCACACTTTTGGCATTCTCTCAACCAGCTTCACCTGGAATGCTTTTCCAACAGTCTTGAAGGAGTTCCCACATATGATGAGCAACTGTTGGCTGTTTTTCCTTCACTCTATGGTCCAACTCATCCCAAACCATGTCAATTGGGTTGAGGTCGGGTGATTGTGGAGGCCAGGTTATCTGATGCAGCACTCCATCACTCTCTTTGGTCAAATAGCCTTACACAGCCTGGAGGTGTGTTGGGTCATTGTTCTGTTGAAAAACAAATGATAGTCCCACTAAGAGCAAACTAGATGGGATGGCGTGTCACTGCAGAATGCTGTGGTAGCCATGCTGGTTAAGAGTTCCTTGAATTCTAAATAAATCCCTGACGGTGTCACAAGCAAAGCACCCCCACACCATCACACTTCTTCCTCCATGCTGCATAGTGGGAACCACACATGCGGAGATCATGCGTTCACCTACTCTGCGTCTAACAAATACACGGCGGTTGGAACCAAAAATCTCAAATTTTGTCTCATCAGACCAAAGGACAGATTTCCACAGGTCTAATGTCCATTGATTGTGTTTCTTGACCCAAGCAAGTATCTTCTTCTTATTGGTGTCCTTTAGTAGTGGTTTCTTTGCAGCAATTCGACAATGAAGGCCAAATTCACAGTCTCCTCTGAACAGTTGATGTTCAAGTCTGTTACTTGAACTCTGTGAAGCATTTATTTGGGCTGCAATTTCTGAGGCTGGTAACTCTAATGAACTTATCCTCTGCAGCAGAGGTAACTCTGGGTCTTCCTTTCCTGTGGCGGTCCTCATGAGTCAGTTTCATCATAGCGCTTAAAGGTTTTTTACTAACCCTACCTTGATTGGCTCAAACTGATTGGCTCAAAACGCATTAAGAAGGAAAGACATTCCAAAAATGTACTTTTAACAAGGCACACCTGTTAATTGAAATGCATTCCAGGTTACTACCTCGTGAAGATGGTTGAGAGAATGCAAGGAGTGTGCAAAGCTGTAATCAAGGAAAAGCGTGGCTACTTTGAAGAATCTCAAATATAAAAAATATTTTGATTTGTTTAACATTTTTTTTGGTTACTAAATGATTCCATATACGTGTTATTTCATAGTGTTGATGTCTTCACTATTATTAATGTAAGGAAATAGTAAAAACAAAGAAAAACCCTGCAATGAGTAGGGGTGTCCAAACTTTTGACTGGTACTGTATATATATATATATATATACAAACATGAAATAAAAAGTTTCGGTTTTCAGATCTGATTTACTTATTTCATTAAGTTTTATATAAAAAAAACTGTCGTTTTCATATTATTTAGTTTCAGTTTTAGTGTTAGGGACAGAAAGCAGCCAATGCATGGAGGCTAGGAGCCATTTAGGTGTTGTATAGTTGTTGCGTTTTTGGGGATATCCCTTCCTGCCACTGTGGGGCGGTAATGTATAAGCTGATGAGTCATAGCATAGGTTAAATTAGGTTTAAAGGTCGACTCAGTGAGATGATATAGATGTATAAAGTAAACAGTAGGAGTGGGTCAATTTCCGCAACGGTGCAAGGATACACTTCCCTGATCTTTTGGTCCCGTAGCAACCACGTTACAGCAGCTTGAAGCGCACCCGTACCCACATGCGCAGATACACTGTGTGAGAGCAGAGTCTTGCATTACGCTCATCTCATTGGGTGTGTTTGTAGTAGTATGACTAACGAAGCCTCACTGCAGACGAAAGTCGACGAGTGAAGTCAGACACTATAGTGCAGGGGTGTCAAACTCATTCCATGGAGGGCCTACTGTCTGCTGGTATTTGGTTTTTCCTTTCAATTAAGACCTAGACAACCAGCTGAAGGGAGTTCCTTACTAATTAGTGACCTGAATTCATCAATCAAGTACAAAGGAAGAGAGAAATCCTGCAGACAATTGGCACTCCGTGGAATGAGTTTGACTCGTGCTGTTGAGGTTTTCTAACAGCAAGGCTCTGATCAACATGGCAGTGTCAACATAGCTGCTATTGTTAATAAAAGTTTCTTTATACATGTTGAAAACTTTTCTAAACTCCCATATCACACACTCAAACTCAAAACATTAATTAATTGGTCAGAGAGGTCTCAAATATCACTTTAACGTGTATCCTCTGTTCTGCCTGTAGCTTTAAAATAGTGGCTAAGTTGGTTCCTGTTTCAGTCACGTAGTCGGTCACATTCGCATGGGTCAACCAAAGACACCTATTGGTTCACAAATAGTGCCACTCACTACCCAGGCGTTTGGATGCATGGTGCAGTTGGTGAGAAGCAACTGCAGCGACTTGAAGCCAACTTCATCAAAAATTCAACAGATGCAAGTTGGACATTTTTTCCCCATAATGCAACACACTTTGAAAGGTGGTCACCGACTGGACAAAATGTACCCGCTCGAATGCGCCCAACATCTGCTGTACTGCTCGAGTCAACTTGCTGTCTACCTTTAAATTATTTAAAGTCAATGGGCGCGTTCGAGCTGATCACTTTTGTCAAGTCGATGGTCACCGCCTTTCAAATTGTGTTGCATTATGGGGATAAACATGGTCCAACTGCATGAACTATACAAAAAAATCACGTGCTCAAAGGTCATCCAAAATGGACCCCTAAGCCTTATGCACTTGTGGAGATCCCGAGATAATTCATTAGGGGTAAGCAATATGGTAATAGCGCCACCTTGCCTTCTGATAGGCTGTATAGGGCCAGACATTTCGTTTAATCTTATTTCTTGAATTTTTTGACCGCTATTTCCAGAATGAATAAATGCTCTTTAATTGTTTTTTATTTATTTATTTATTTTTATTTAAAAAATTTGATTGAGTATTTATTGGGTCATTATGCTAGTGTATTATGTATGTTTGTAATAGTGTGTTATATGTGAAAGTGTGTTTGTATTATAAATTGTATTTTAATGTTAAGGATTCTTGGAAGATTAGTCAAAGAGATCCTAATAAAATCAAATCAAAATCAAATCAAATTGACACAAGCTGTCTCCAATCAATCATTCAAGGTCTGGTTGTGCGCGAATGTTTGGGGGGGGAATCGCTTAAATCAGGGGAGGCGTAGCATACGAATCTTATTTGCAGGGACTACTATTTGTAGATCAGTAATTCTACACCTCACTTTGCTCAATCTGATCCTCTCCAAAAGACTCAATCCCTGATCATCTGTGGTTATAAAAATGAGGCAATTCGGACAGTTAAAGGGGAGAGATTATGAATCCCACCAGAAAAATCACAATATCGCTTGAAAAAAACAGTGTGCAAATACCCCGCTGGGACGCTCTTTGCAGACAACCATATTTTCACCAAAAGCTGCAATTTAGCATTAGATTATAAACAGAAAGACAGGATAGACAGCCATCTAAAAAAAATAAGAAAAACACATTACGCTGTTTCAGAAGAATGCTTCTACCTTAGGTTGTGGAGGATATAGCGAAACAGTCTCATCCTTACATAACAAGATAACATCAATCAACGAAATATTTCACATATTTTATATTTAACGTCTTCACCCAGCTCTCCTACAAAATATGAAGAAGCTTTTGGTCTTGTCGTTGTTATGAAGATGCTTTCTGCCTGAGCCTCCGTTCTTTACATGCGTCTTAATGAATGCGCTCATTTTGTGATTGTCAACTTTTTCGAGAGGTATGTTGGCACTTGCAAAAGCAAAATCTTCAGCGTTTACGTTTTTTTTAAATAGCGAATGAAAATGGCTACTTTGTTCAGAAATAGGTTATATTTTCTTAAATAAAATGACTATAATTTTCATATGTTGAAAACAGACAATGAATAAGTTCAATATTTACGTTGATAATGTCCTTAAAATGGGCTAATAATTTGGTGCATTAGGCTAAAGCATAGGTTGCTGATAAGAATAACGGTCAGCAAAATGACTGGCCCTAGCTATATGGAAGTATCATGTTGCTTATACCATTCAAATCCTCTTAGATCTCCTTCTCACAAATTGATTGTACAACGTACACCAACATTATTTCAACTTTTGAGTCTATGATATGGGGGTTGGAGACAGAAAGAGAAACAAAAACGTTTATTATAAACAATAGCAACACTGCAATGTTGTTCTAAACCTTGCTGCTGGAAACCCACATAGTGCCTGACTTTCGACTGCCGCACATCCCCCGACCGCAACTTTAGTCTACAGTCGGTTGCTTTAGCCTTACCACTCAAACGCGTCCAAACTCAATGTGACCTGCCAAATTCAGAAGCTTGAAAACCCCATTCGATTTTTGACGAAAAATCAGCTTGCAAGCATCCCCAAGAAAACTTAAACTGAACATAATTCACAATGGTTTTTATTTAATTTTAGTTTGTTTTGGAGTCAAAGATAGTTTCAGTATACTTGTAGTTTTTCAAACAGGTTTTTAAAATGATTTTATTTCAGTTTCTACCACAGTCTCTACCACATCTCCAGATTCCTACCGCAAACTCTGAACCTTTACTCCGGTTCATCGCAGCTAGCTAGCTGCTATCCGAGTGTCTACTCCTGTCTAACGTCGCTGTCCCGAAGCAAGCACCAGTTAGCCTGGAGCTAGCCTCGAGCTAGGCCTTTCTCCCGGCTAGCCGAAGGATTCCATCAGATAATTCCTGGGCTTCAATACCTCTTCTGCCAATTGGCCTGTACCCTTTGCTGCCAACATGGAGCCCCTCCGATCCATCACGACTGGTCTGCCGACGAAACCATCCGAGGGGGTTTCAACAGACTCTCCCGTTGCGACGTCCCCTGAGGCCCATCTGCTAGCTTGCTGCTAGCCCCGGCCTGCTAACTGTGTTAATCGCCGTGCCTCCAGCTCGCCTAGCTACTCACTGGACCCTATGATCCCTCAGCTACACATGCCTCTCCCTAATGTCAATATGCCTTGTCTATTGCTGTTTTGGTGAGTAATTTTTGTCTTATTTCACAGTAGAGCACCTAGCCCTGCTCAATATGCCTTAGCTAGCCCTTATGTTCCACCCCCCACACATGCGGTGACCGCACCTGGCTTAAATGGTGCCTCTAGAGACAAAACCTCTCTCATCGTCACTCAATGCCTAGGCTTACCTCCACTGTACTCACATCCTACCATACCCTTGTCTGTACATTATGCCTTGAATCTATTCTTCTGCATGTTAACATTAGAAGCCTCCTCCCTAAGTTTGTTTTATTCACTGCTTTAGCACACTCCGCCAACCCGGAAGTCCTAGCCGTGTCTGAATCCTGACTTAGGAAGGCCACCAAAAATCCTGATATTTCCATCCCTAACTATAACATTTCCTGACAAGATAGAACTGCCAAATGGGGCAGAGTTGCAATCTACTGCAGAGATAGCCTGCAGAGTTCTGTCCTACTATCCAGGTCTGTGCCCAAACAAGTCAAGCTTCTACTTTTAAAATCCACCTTTCCAGAAACAAGTCTCTCACCGTAGCCCCTTGTTATAAACCCCCCTTGGCCCCCAGTTGTGCCCTGGACACCATATGTGAATTGATCGCCCCCGCATCTATCTTCCAAGTGTGTACTGTTAGATGACCTAAACTGGGATATGCTTAACACCCCGGCCGTCCTACAATCTAAGCTAGATGCCCTCAATCTCACACAAATCATCAAGGAACCTACCAGGTACAACCCTAAATCCGTAACCATGGGCACCCTCTTAGATATCATCCTGACCAACCTGCCCTCTAAATACACCTCTGCTGTCGTCAACCAGGATCTCAGCGATCACTGCCTCATTGCCTGCGTGCGTACTGGGTTCGCGGTCAAACGACCTCCCCTCATCCCTGTCAAACGCTCCCTAAAACACTTCAGTGAGCAGTCCTTTCTAATCGACCTGGCCCATGTATCCTGGAAGGATATTGACCTCATCCAGTCAATAGAGGATGCCTGGTTGCTCTTCAAAAGTGCTTTCCTCTCCATCTTAAATAAGCATGCCCCATTCAAAAAATGTAGAACTAAGAACAGATACAGCCCTTGGTTCACCCCAGACTTGACTGCCCTTGACCAGCACAAAAACATCCTGTGGCGTTCTGCATTAACATCGAATAGCCCCCGTGATGTGCAACTTTTCAGGGAAGTCAGGAACCAATATACTCAGTCAGTTAGGAAAGCTAAGGCTAGCTTAAAAAAAAAAAGCTTCCTGTAGCACTAATTCCCAAAAGTTTTGGGACACTATAAAGTTCATGGAGAATAAGAGCACCTCCTCTCAGCTGCCCACTGCACTGAGGATAGGAAACACTGTCACCACCGATAAATCTATGATAATTTCAACAAGCATTTTTCCATGGCTGGCCATGCTTTCCACCTGGCTACCGCTACCGTGGCCAACATCTCAGCACCCCCTGCAGCAACTTGCCCAACCCTCCCCTGCTTCTCCTTCACCCAAATCCAGACAGCTGATGTTCTGAAAGAACTGCAAAATCTGGATCCCTACAAATCAGCTTGGCTAGACAACCTGGACCCTATCTTTCTAATATGATCCTCTGAAATTGATGCAACCCCTATTACTAGCCTATTCAACCTCTTTCGTATCGTCTGAGATCCCCAAAGATTGGAAAGCTGCCACGGTCATCCCCCTCTTCAAAGGGGGAGACACTCTAGACCCAAACTGTTATAGACCTATATCCATCCTGCCCTGCCTTTCTAAAATCTTCGAAAGTCAAGTTAATAAACAGATCACCGACCATTTCGAATCCCACTGTACCTTCTCCACTATGCAATCTGGTTTCCGAGCATTCTTATCGGTAGACTCAATAGCCTTGGTTTCTCAAATGATTGCCTCGCCTGGTTTACCAACTACTTCTCTGATAGAGTTCAGTGTGTCAAATTGGAGGGCCTGTTGTCCAGACCTCTGGCAGTCTCTATAGGGGTGCCACAGGGTTCAATTCTCGGGCCAACTCTTTTCTCTGTATATATCAATGATGTTGCTCTTGCTGCTGGTGATTCTCTGATCCACCTCTTCACAGACGACACCATTCTATATACATCTGGCAGTTCTTTGGACACTGTGCTAACAAACCTCCAAACGAGCTTCAATGCCATACAACACTCCTTCTGTGGCCTCCGACTGCTTTTCTAGTAAAACTACATGCATGCTCCTCAACCGATTGCTGCCTGCACACTCCCGACTAGCATCACTACTCTGAACGGTTCTGACCTAGAGTATGTGGACAACTACAAATACCTAGGTGTCTGGTTAGAATGTAAACTCTCCTTCCAGACTCACATTAAGCATCTCTAATCCAAAATTAAATCTAGAATCAGCTTCCTATTTCACAACAAAGCCTCCTTCACTCATGCCGCCAAACATACCCTCGTAGAACTGACTATTTTACAGATTCTTGACTTCGGCGATGTCATTTACAAAATAGCCCCCAGCACTCTACTCAGCAAACTGGATGTAGTCTATCACAGTGTCATCCGTTTTGTCACCAAAGCCCCATATACTACCCACAACTGCGACCTGTATGATCTCGTTGGCTGGCCCTCACTATATATCCGTCGCAAAACCCACTGGCTCCAGGTCATCTATACGTCTTTGCTAGGTAAAGCCCTGCCTTATCTCTGCTCACTGGTCACCATAGCAACACCCACCCATAGCACGCACTCCAGCAGGTATATTGCACTGATCATCCCCAAAGCCAACAGTTCCTAAGGCTGCCTTTCCTTCCAGTTCTCTGCTGCCAATGACTGAAACGAATTGCAAAAATCTCTGAAAATCTCCCTCTCTAATTTTAAGCATCAGCTGTCTGAACAGCTTACCGATCACTGTACCTGTACACAGCCAATCTGTAAATCGCACACCCGACTACCTCATCCCCCTATTATTACTTACCTTCTTCCTCTTTTGCACCCCAGTATCTCTACTTGCACATCATCATCTGCACATCTATCACTCCAGTGTTAATGCTAAAATGTAATTATTTTCGCCTCTAGGGCCTATTTAGTGCCTACCTCCCTACTCTTCTACATTTGCACACACTGTATATAGATTTTTCAATTTCTCTTTTCTTTTGTGTTATTGACTGTACGCTTGTATATGTGTAACTCTGTGTTGTTGTTTTTGTCGCACTGCTTTGCTTTATCTTGGCCACTTCGCAGTTGTAAATGAGAACTTGTTCTCAACTGGCCTACCTGGTTTAATAAAGATGAAATAAAAATAAATTAAAGTTTACTGAATAGTTTTTCATGATTTGTTTCGTTACTTTGAATGTATGTAGGCCGTGCTACATGTAGGCTATTTTGCATTTGTGGAGGTGCTAGCCAATTAAGTACACAATAGCGAGACATGAAAAGTCCTGACAATGCACACCTTGTTATTTCTTCTTTTAGCTTGCAGGGATCCTCAGCATAAAACTTGACCCCAAAATAGAGTGTGTATGGAGGCCCCGCTGAGAGAAAGGGAGAGAGAGAAAGTCAGAGAGAGGGAGAGAGAGCCTTCTATTTCACTAACTGCAGCAACCTTCTACTGAAAATCACTGTATCCAAACAGCTGAGAGACATTCAACTTAACGCAGAGAGAAGAGGAGATACTTACTCGCTATTAAATCTTTGTGCTCCGAAAGGGTTTTTGAGGGGTCAAGCCAATACTGCAAAAAAAAAAAAAACACAGAAGACATTTAATTACATACAAAAAGTACTGCCATAATGATTATTTGTTTACATAAGTAGTACCATACGTAATATACAATATGTAACTAGTAGCCTATGTGTACGGTAACAATTACAGTATGTTTTGTAACAAGCTACCTTGAGCATGAGTATTCAGTAATTGGCTGGAAGAAAGAGATGCACTTTGTCAAATCATGGCTGAGCGATATGTGCTGTGTGTGTGTGTGTGTGTGTGTGTGTGTGTGTGTGCAGTCAGTGTATTGGACAGAATGCAGGCATCTCCAGAGGGGGATGTTCAGTCATGCAAATTCTGGTGTAATACTGAAGCCACATTAAAACCAACTTTTATCCAAACTGTCTTGTTGAAAAGGAGCGTGACTCTGTGAGTCATTAAAATCTGCATCAATAAAACATGAAGTTAGAACAGGTCAGCAGCTTTCGTGAACGATCTTATACCGACTGTACTGGCATTTTGGATTTGCAGACAGTCTTTGGTGGATATTTTTTCATATTGTTGGGCCTCTAGCTCCCACATCAATGAACATCTGATTTGGGTAACTTCCTGCAAGACTGCCTGGATTTCTGTGCACAAAGTCCTTATGGGACGGTGGTGATGCATAATGCTGTGGGACAGGAATGTGATGTGATATGTATAGGACTTTTATTGTGATCCACCCATACCTGTGTTCTAATTGGCTACTGTATTAAAGCAAAGGCTTCTGGTTAGAAGACCAGTCAGAGCTGCCATGATCTAGTGTGTGGAGGTGTCACCATTCCCTCTCCCCATATTATTTATTTTATACCCCGTTATGTGTAATGCAGAGTCTCAGCATTAAAGTTTGCAGTCGAATGCACTGATGACGCATTGTCAGCGTTTGTCAACTACAAGACCTATAACCAACAGCCTTACAATGCTTTATAATGTGACATAAGTGCTTGAAATAAAATAAAAGCACAGTACCTCCTGCAAGACTGCTTGGCCTGCACAATGTCCTTATGTCACACTGATTCGGCAAAATACAACTGAGATCATCAACTAGATTCTGCTGCAGGATTACTTTTTATTGAGCAGATGGCCGCGGGGCAGGAACATAATTACAAAAATGTGTAGACTGAAAATTGACCGCAAGAAGCCCAACCAGATACAATATTTGACTAAAACCTTGCTAACATTTGTATATGATCACGTGTCTCTCTATTATGAGTAAGAATACTTGGCAACAGATTTCCTGGTGTTTTTACAGTCTTTTATGACCAACAATGAAAATTCTAAAAAGATTGCTTTGCTCAGAAAATTTGGGGTCCAAACAAAACCACCCCCGGGCCAAATTAGTCCCGCGGCCCACCAGTTGGGGAAACGTGTTGTATAATGTGACATAGCATAAGTGGTTCAAAGAAAAAGCAGAGTACACTGCTAAAATAAGGGTGCTTTTTGGTTCTATATAGAAACATTTCTTCTAGCAGAGTACAGGGACATCCCTCCCAACAGCAGTGGGTTTACAATAGAACATCCTGCTTTAAACAGCCTTTTCAGTGGCTAATCATTGAGCATGTTCAATGCCGCTCTGAACACAATGTACAATTACCCTACGTGACAATGTGTAATATAAACACTGTGGAGGTCTCAAACAAGAATAACCTACAGTACATGAAGCTAACTAGATATGTTCCAACACCCACATTAATATATGACTTTGAAGGAAAGGTATGCATTCAAAGTAGTATGCTAGTGTGGATATTGGAACATGTCTTCACCTCAAACATAACAATCCACATCGACATGTTCACTGGTTATATAGTATATTCACTGGGTGGCAGGTAGCCTAGTGGTTAGAGTGTTGGGCCAGTAACCGAAAGGTTGCTGGTTCAAATACCTGACAAGGTGAAAAATCTGTTAATAGGCACTTAACTCTAATTTGGGTGCCATACTAGTAAGTCTGACCCTGTAAAAGAACACATTTCACTGCATCTATCCGGTGTATGTCACAACATTATATTTATTTTCTTCTCATAAAGACATCAATACATTCATGTGTTTATCATTGGTTATAGCAGCTAAGGCGCAGTGGTGTCTATCTGATGGGATGTTGTCGAGCTTCTTCTTATGATCATGACTGCAAACTTCTATTGCAAAATTATTATTTGCATTGTGGTCAAAGTGAGCCCATGCTTTGCTACGATTTTGTGTCAGAGCTCATGTCACTGCAGCTTAGGCTTCTCTTGGGAACCATCGTAAGGAGGAAAACAGATTGACCACACTGTTTCTCTTCCTCTGTTCTTTTAATAACTTAAAGTCCCAGTGCAGTCAAAATGTGCTTTTCCTGTATTTGATCTATATTTCCACACTATGAGGTTGGAATAATACTGGGAAATTGGGAAAATTATGATAATGTCCAATTAGTGTAAGATCTGTTTAAAAAGACTGCCCAAAATTTCAGCATATTTTGGTGGGATGGGGTTCTGGCCCGCCTGGCGACATCACTACATGGTATAAATTAATAGACCAATAACAATGAGTTTCAAACCTCTCAATAACAGCTAGTTCTCAGGTTACATATCCCTCCCATAGGTTCATCCATTTAGGCACCTCACTCAGACCACTCCCAGACAGTCCTAGCAAAAGTCTTGCTTGAGACTTATTGACCATTTTAATTGAAGACCATCACAATAAGGTGATACCCAGAAATGATTTGATAGAGATAAAAAATGGCTGCATTGGACCTTAACCCCTTACAGCTACCCCCCTACTTTTTTAAATTTCGCCTGAAGAAATACGCAAATCTAACTTCCTGTAGCTCAGGCCCAGGACCAAGGATATGCATATTCTTCTTCATTCGAAAGAAAACACTCTGAAGTTTGTGTAAATGTGAATTGAATGTAGGAGAATATAACACAATAGATCTGGTTTAGATAATACAATTTAAAAAACATATGTTTTTTCATTTTTATTGTTGTATCATCATCATCATCTTTAAAATGAACAAGACAAAACAAACATTCAGATAGGATGATGGGGACAATTTCAGTGAAAAACATAAGAGGGCAACAGTACTTGTGCAAAGTTTCAGAATGATAACTTCCAAAATGAGTGTGCAACATGACATTTATCATGAAGTCACCCAGGTGTCCCACACAAGTAGCCCAAATGTACCCAAGTGGCCAAATTGGTGAAGTTATACATTTTTAATGGAATAACTATATACAAAATACCAAAATGGTATTCTAACACACCCCCCCCCCCCCCCCAATTTTTTTTTAGAAAAAACATATATATACATTTACAAAATAACGCTTTCAATATTTGGACGACCCTCAGTCTTCTACACAATATTGTGCTGCTGATGCCAGGTGCCATAGCAGTCTCTTTCTGCTGTAAAGCAGAGGGTCACCAAGCATGTGGTACAGGTGATGGGGGACTTCATTTTGCAAAGAACACCTCCATGCTGTGCCCTTTTGGCCCTGAGGCACATCCATGCCTGCAGAAATACATTTGGGCAGATGAACATCACTTGTGGCAGGAGCTGGATGAACCAGCTTCAGTGGGGGATGAACACCGTGGCACTCGGGGCTCCCATTCGGAGTCAGTGTCACTGTGAAAGAAAATGTTCAGTTAGAATAGTTTCACATATGAGCCCTGTATCAACAGGTATAATAAACATATATATATAGAGTACAGGGAACATAAGATTGAATATATTATTATAGACCTGCTAGATCTACTGTCTTTATTATATTACAACAGACCAGCTGTATCTACTGCCTCCATTTCACTTTGGCCATTGTTGTGGGCCTGCCCTCCCCTCAACAGCCTCAAATAGGCTATTTCATGTGGGGGTGGGGTGGGGTGGGGTGGAGCAGCAGACACACGCATCTCTGCCATGCTCCCTCTAATCCACAATATGTATATATACACACACAAACATAGACTATGGGTCATAAACATACCCCCACGCACAATGTATAGCCAATGTGTACTTTACACATCTCATTAAATTTGTATATATTGCTACTAAAGAATGTTTAAAAATCACAACTAATATTTTATATTATTAATTTCAAACAACAGCATTAGCATGAGAAGAACTTACCAGTCCAAAACGATGCCCTCTCCGTTCAAAAGATATTCCTCCATTTGGGAATCGCTAAATGAATCGTCCTCCAACAATCTCTGTCTCACTTTCCCGATCAATTTCTTCTAAAATTGTGTCTACATCTGTATATCTAGACTTAGATTTAGCTTTCCCTGACTTAGTCGCCATACTGATTGATATATAAACAGCTGAATATGCGCTTTACCAAAACAATGCTGTGCGTAACATGCGTTGCTCCTTCCGGTATGAATCTTCAATGGCGAATGACCCTCTTTACACCGGAGTTTACTACATGGGTTGGTCTTCCAACACAAACATTACATATTGCCATTTACCTCAGCTCCTTGGCTATCTACCCAGCTATATTTCAAGACGATCAGTGGTCATTGGGTTAAAATACAGTCAATCAACGAAACAGCGTTCATATCATTGGTGCACAATGATGTCATTACTTCAAATCGGTTTCTTTCAGTCAATACGTCCCGCGAAATGACCCATCAGGTTTGGTTGTGTTACAAACAAACCAGTTGATTGCAATGAAACCAAACATGACTGGAAAAGTCAAGTTTAGTGTGTGTATTTACATCGAATGTCGTCGAAAATGGAATGAGACGGAATTCACGACAAGCGGTTCACAAAATGTTTTGTGTTAGGCTATAAAAATGGATTTTATCAAACAAAATACCATTCATTGTGTAACAATGAGCATTGGGATTGCAAACAGAGGAAGATCGTCAAAGGTAAACGGTTTATTTTATTGCAATTTGTGATGTTACGCCTGTGCTGGTTGAAATTGTTTTTTTTTAATGGGGCTTTGTTCTCAGATAATCGCATCGTATTCTTTCGCAGTAGATAATTTTTTTAATCTGACAACGCAGTTGGATTAGCAAGATTCTAGGTTTTCGACCCATGTGAGACACTTGTATTTTCATGAATGTTTAATATGGCTATTTATCATCGTATGTTGTTGAATTTAATCCCGCTAACGGGTTCGGTGCGCAGAGAGGTTAAACAAGTCTCATCGGCAGCAAACTTTCAAAACAAACGTGATAACTTAGCAACAGGATTCAACTGTTTTAAAATGAGACTGCAATAAATAGCATTATACACTCACTGTTTTATGCATTAAGATGACTGTAGATCATGGAGCTGATAACATTATTGAAACTGCTTACATGTCTGATATAAATGAATTGCACCGCACCCCTTGCATGAAGAAACAGCTTCAGGTCCTGTTTTATATGCATTCCATATATTTAATGTGAATTTCTGGAGATGTAGCTACTAGCCAAGATGAAGATGGAAATTCAGGGGATGTTAGAGGAAGGGAGGCGTCTGTGAGCTCAATCTTTTGATTCTGGGGCATTTTTGGGGCATGGAGATGAATAAATGTTAGTGTAATGAGGTAGGTTAGCCTTGAATAACCTATTTCAGACTTAAATATGCCACTGACAGATGCTGTGCACCATCCCCATTTCCTTCTACCTAAACCCTCACCACACCACAGATGGGCCCCAGGGTCATATTCACTAGGGCACATCATAGCAAAACATTTTGCTATATTTGTCTATTAAAAATGAAAATGTCTTATTGGACATGTTCAGGAAAGGTAGTCCCTCTCGGTTTCACTACATTTTCTTCCGCTTGGTGCCTAATGAACGACCCAGAACACACCGGAACAGATGTTGGTGACCAGGGGAACGTGATTAGAGCTGTGTCTGTGACTGAATTAGAATAAGTTAATTGAATTGGTTAATCTTATCTAATTTACAATAATCACATCACTGCAGCTGGTGTGTTCCAGTGCATGCTAATTAATGCAAATGAGATGTTGGGGATAGAGCAGTGGCTGACAGTGACAGGTCGGTATCGCTATGGACAACCAGACAAAGACAGAGGAGTTCCACTTAGAAAGATAGCCTGAGCAACAACCTACTACTTATTAACCTTTTGTAATACTTTATAGCCTGCAGTTATAATGCAGTATAATGCAGTTATAATAAAGAAAATGTACTGAAGAATATTATTTTGTTATACAGAAAAATCTAATCATGGTGTGCACATGAAGGAATATGCTAGCCTTAGTTATACAGTAACCTTATCTATTAAAGCAGGTAGTGTATGTGTGTAGTACGGCCAGTTAATGGGTTATGTCTATCAGCTTTCATGGCACCTGCACAAAGCCCCGCTAGATCTATTTATATCTGTTCAAATGCACCTCAAGGATTTTAAAAACATGGGATCAGAGCTTGTTCTGTATGAGAATTATGAGAGAGTTTATGTCTCTCTTCCCTTCAGCACTGCTCAGTCCCCCAGTGAATGGAACTAATTAATAATAGATAGATAATAAATAAATTAAAATGTTCTGTCATCATGGGGCGAGGCTGCCCGGACCATGCACCACTTCAATAGGAAGTTAAGTTAGGACAGTTTGATTGATAGGTCTGACTGAGAGGCCCATACTCTGTTCCAATAGGCCAATACTGAGAGGCCCAGGCTCTGAATCTCACTGTTATTTACCCCCATCCCAAGGTTATAACTGGAGGGGAAAAAAACTGTATGCCTAAATTGTTTAACCTGTTACAAAGGCGAAGCCTATATGGTAAATCATGGCTGGCATTGTTTATAATCTGCCACAATAGAAATGTGCCAGCTATAGGAGGGGATAGTAGGACAAGGCTATCTTAATGTGAACATGATGGAAGTTAAAGGTACATATTAATTATTTAATAAAAAACTAAAAATTGTCACTGTGTGACTAAGATGACTGACTAAAATTAGCCTAAAATTGTCCAGGGTTTTAGTTAACTGATATTAACTCAAACTAAAAAGGATGAAATTATAAAAATGTAAATGTGACTAAGACTAAAAAATGTATTTTAGTCAAATAGTTACCAAAATTAACACTGTTATGGCCCCAGGCAGTCCCATATAAATGACAGAGATGTCTATTTTAATTGATAGGTTTTGATTATAGGTGTGCTGAGGTTGGGATTTATTGTCATAAATCTTTCCCAGGAGGCAGCGCTGCAGAGTGGTCACTAGCTGGCACAGCCATAAAGTCATAAAATACGATTTTAAACCTAACCCTGAATTAAAGACTGACTGCCCCTTAAAAACAACGAATCCCTTTGAAAATGGCCTATATGGCATCAATACGAGTCAGAAACATTTACTCTAGTGTCAAAATGTACTACTAAGTGTAAATAGGATAATTTTGGTCTAAAATTGAATTTGGAATCTCAGTGTCACAAGTAAATAACGGTTGCGTTTGGATTACAGTTATGTCAAAAAATCATGCCTCCCTTTGCCAAGCTCTACGTTCAAATTCCCTTTCCGCTTCCCTTCATTGAATGGGGCTCATTCTTTTCATTGCACAAAACCAACACGTTCAAAAGATCACGGCCAGTTGAGACTGAAAAGCACTATACGGATCAACCATGCAATGCATGCTTCCAGCAAGATGCACAGCCAAAATCTATGGTTTGCATTCCCTGCCGCATGACTGTATCATGCGGAATAAGTGGTTAGAGTTCGTTGGTCCCCAGTGGTGGTGAGTATACCGGTAGCTAGACCAAATATGAATATGTTTATGTATATTTTGATAATTATTATCACTATCATCTAGATTAGAATGTATGTTTTAGCACGATGTTCCAAATGCCTGCATCTCAAGAATCAAGTTTTAATTTTTTTCTGAGTGTTTGTGTTTTTGGTTTCGTCTCCTTTGCTCCTTCTGTGCTGTGTACACTGCACACCTTCCCATTCCCACAGACACCAAGCGCCTCCCGTGCCACTCACAACAAAGACGAAATATAATCTTCTTGAGACATTATTTGACTGTAATAGAGGAGAACGTAACGTTTGCAATGATTCCCTTTTTATGTCTTAACTCCCAAAAGTTTGCCCTACTAAAACGGGAGTATGAATTACTTTTCAGTTTCTATCGTGCGCAGCATTGCAGTACCACTAGCAGAATTTTAGCCAAACTGTCTAGTCTGTGTTTTATAAATGTGCAATGAGCATAAAAAATATGCATTTACATTTTTATAAGGAATTGGCAACTCGTTCTCATAAGTAAACATCCGGCCGTGATTGGGAGTCCCATAGGGCGGCGCACAACGGGCCCAGTATCGTCCGGGGTAGGCCGTCATTGTAAATAAGAATATGTCCTTAATTAACTGACTTGCCTAGTAAAATAAAGAAAATACAATAATCATCTTATCCAGGTAGGCCACTTGATTTCAACATCTCAACAAAGTGAACAGGCTATTGTAGCGACATTAAAACACCTTGGTGTAACAGCTAAAGTGTTAACTTGAGAGCCATTGGACCCGGGTTCGAGTCCCGGTTGGAGCTACACCTCCCGAATTCGCTACATACACTATGTTGTTCAAACAGTTGGAGACAGACAGAATGGTGTATTCATAGCAGTTCAACTGTTCTGTTCTGCAAGAAAATAGATCCAAGTTGTCTAGGCTTAAAATATAAAGACTAGCTGGCTACTCACTAGCAGTTATGCTTGAGAGATTGCTTATGAAACCTTTGTTAATTTTCTATATTGCCTGCGACCAGAAGTTGGTAATTTAGTGAATGTGCGTTGTGCATGGTTATTGTTCAATTTGTAACAAAAATTGCATTTTCATAGACTTGAAAGACAGATCATTAATTATTGCAAAAAAGCAGGTTAAACTATTTTGATTATTAGTGGGTCTTATGCTTGACCGCTTATATTTAGTTTAGGTATAATTTTACACGCTCTGAATTAATTCGATTATTCCCGACTGTTTGAAATGCAGTGTATTGACTTTTAATTGCGCAACAACGCTCATTTAGAGAACACAAAAAAAATCAAGCTACAATATATATTGTGATTCGCCCATTAGTTAGAAAAAAAATGGAGATATGATTTCTAGTCCACATCGCCCGGCCCTACTATCATTGCTAGCATAGCTGACATTAGCTAGCTAGCTACCAACTACCTAGCTATATACTTAACTAGCTAGCTACCTAGCTAGCTGGCTAATGTTAGCGTACATCAATACAACTCGGATTTGGCTTGGAAACACGATCACATTGAAAAAGGAGACAAATAATTAGTAGGAAAACCTTTTATCACGATGTCGCCAGATTGAATGTAGATGCAGTATAACTTTAGCCAGCTAACTAAGTCTGAGGGGACCACCGTATTTTAGCTAGCTAAGATTAGCATTGTTAGCTTTTATGATTATCTTTGATAGTAACAGTAATGGCAACAATGCCATCTCTCTAAAGTAAATTTGACGACATCTTAATATGGCAGTTGTTTCCTACTAATTATTTTCCTACTTTAGCAATGTCATCATATTTTTATGCCACTAAATTAGTGTAATTTAGACAAAACAGTCACATTAGCCTCCGAGGTGCAACCCATGTCTAGGGCACAAATATATATTGGATGCAGCTATAGTGGTACTAGCTAACTCGTGTCTGACCACAATAGTGTACTAACTAGAAGCAACAAACTCAAACCAACCCAGTACTAAAGCAAAACATATCACAGTTGGTTGCGTAGTGTAACGGCACCACCGGCCTGAATACAATCCAATCTGGAGCCAGTCAGACTACGTCTGTAAAGCATATAATTAGCTTCCAAACAAGATTACGTTATTTCTCGAGCTATGTTTATAATTAAAGGATAATGACAACCGTTTACCCTGTTTTTCTGTTAGACAAGTACACCGTTGGCTGCCTGATTGATCCCCTGGCCATAAATGGAGGCTGGGACCTACCAGAAGGAGCAAAGATGAGTATCCTAACATGTCCAGTAATGTGATTTCAATGGTTTAGCAACCTCCAAAAATCATTTCATTCACTGTTATCTTGCTATTTTCACAGCTTGTCAGGCAAGACCTCAGACTAAAAGTGTGCCATGTAACACCTCCTCCGTTGGTGCCAGAGTCTCCCACAACTCTTATGAAAAGGACACGCCATCATGAGGCCTCTGATAGTGACCTGAGTTAATTCCCTGATGACACAGACACTTTCATCAACAGCGACAGGTAATGTGTGTTATATGGAATGTTAAAATTTACCACTTGGCTATCTATTATATCAACATGTCAGAGGCCCTCTCATTCAACACCACCTCATAAGATTGCCTGCTGCAGTTGTTCAAGAGATTTATAGTTTGCAGCTGAACATGCAGCATAGAGAATACCAGCAAGGGGGCCCTGATCAGCATCATGCAGACATGTCTTCGCTGTGAGCATTCCTACGAATGGAACAGTCAGCCACATGTTGGCAAGTATCCGGACATTAACCTTCACAAATATAGAAGGTAACCCACTTCATTACTTTGATACATTTGATAACCCAATTGTGAAACGTATTTTATGTAAACTGATATTATTTTCTGCTTCTTAGATGAAAATAATGTCCAGGCCTGGTGAAACAAGCTTATTGCTTGTTCACCATTATGTTTCACTTCCCATTTTATGGTATTTATTTAATTTACTTTACCTTTATTTAACTAGGCAAGTCAGTTAAGAACAAATTCTTATTTTCAATGACTGCCTAGGAACAGTGGGTTAACTGCCTTGTTCAGGGGCAGAACAACAGATTTTTACCTTGTCAGCTCTGGGATTTGATCTTGCAATCTTTCGGTTACTAGTCCAAAGCTCTAACCACTAGGCTACCTGCCGCCGATATCTGAAGTGAAACAGAAAGGTGAACACAACGATCAGGTTGGTTCCACCAGGCTCATCATAACCACCATTGATAATGGTGTGTGTGTGTGTGTGTGTGAGAGAGACCGACCAGTATCTATGATGAGGGGCCAAGAGCTGATCTATGCTGCTATGGGGGCTCTGGCAAAGTGCTCACCAAAGTATTCATACCCCTTGACTTATTCCACATTTGTTGTGTTACAGCCGGAATTCTAAATTGATTAAAGAGATGTTTTGCTCACATGTCTACACGCATAATGACAAAGTGAAAACATGTTTAGAATTTTTGGGGAAATGTATTGGAAATAAAATACAGAAATATATCATTTTACATAAGTATTCACATCCCTGAGTCAATACTTTGTAGAAGCACCTTAGGCAGCAATTACACCTGTGAGTCTTTATGGGTAAGTCTCTAAGAGCTTTCCACACCTGGATTGTGCAACATTTGCCTATTACTATTTTACATTTTTTTCAAGCTCTGTCAAATTGGAGTAGTACACAGTGTTGTATGAGATCTTCAGTTTCTTGGTAATTTCTCACATGGGATAGCCTTCATTTCTCAGAACATGAATAGACTGACGAGTTTCAGAAGAAAGTTATTTGTTTCTGGCCATTTTGAGCCTGTAATCGAACCCATAAATGCTGAAAAGTACAGTCAGTAACACAATAGAAAAATCTATGTACAGTGTGTGCAAATGTAGAAGAGTAGGGAGGTAAGGCAATAAATAGGCCATAGAGGCCGAAATAATAACCATTTTGCATTAACACTGGAGTGATAAATGTGAAGATGATGATGTGCAAGTAGAGATACTGGGGTGCAAAAGAGCAAGAAGATAAATAGCAATATGGGGAGGAGGTAGTTGGGTGTGCTATTTACAGATTGGCTGTGCACAGGTACAGGTACATAAGCTGCTCTGACAGCTGATGCTTAAAATTAGAGAGGGAGATAAGACTCCAGCTTCAGTGATTTTTGCAATTTGTTTGTCATTGGCAGCAGACAACTGGAAGGAAAGGCGGCCAAAGGAAGTGGCTTTGGGAATGACCAGTGCAATTATACCTGCTGGAGCGCGTGCTATGGGTGGGTGTTGCTATGGTGAACAGTGAGCTGAGATAAGGTGGGGCTTTACCTAGCAAAGATTTATAGATGACCTGGAGCCAGTGGGTTTGGCGATTAATATGTAGCGAGAGCCAGCCAGCGAGAGCATACAGGTCGCAGTGGTGGGTAGTATATGGGGCTTTGGTGACAAAACGGATGGCACTGTGATAGAATACATCCAGTTTGCTGAGTAGTGTTGGAGGCTATTTTGTAAATTACATTGCCGAAGTCAAGGAACGGTAGGATAGTCAGTTTTACGAGGGTATGTTTGGCAGCATGAGTGAAGGAGTGAAAATATATACAGTGGGGAGAACAAGTATTTGATAACCTGCAAAATTGGCAGTGTTTCCTACTTACAAAGCATGTAGAGGTCTGTAATTTTTATCATAGGTATACTTCAACTGTGAGAGACGGAATCTAAAACAAAAATCCAGAAAATCACATTGTATGATTTTTAAGTAATTAATTAGCATTTTATTGCATGACATAAGTATTTGATACATCAGAAAAGCAGAACTTAATATTTGGTACAGAAACTTTTGTTTGCAATTACAGAGATCATATGTTTCCTGTAGTGGCCTAGCCAGTCTCCAGACCTGAAACCAATAGAAAATCTTTGGAGGGAGCTGAAAGTCCGTATTGCCCAGCGATAGCCCCGAAACCTGAATGATCTGGAGAAGGTCTGTATGGAGGAGTGGGCCAAAATCCCTGCTGCAGTGTGTGCAAACCTGGTCAAGAACTACAGGAAACTTACTAGACAACTTTTACTTGTATTGTCTTGATAAAGTATTGAATTGAAAGGCATCAGTCAATATGGGGAGGGAACTCGTGTTGTATACGGGACATCATACAGGAAGGTATGACCACTCTGACATGTTTGCCAAGGTAGCCCCATTACCACCAGACAAAATGCCGATAGGCACAGTGTCTGTATCGTCTGGGAATGAAAGGTGCACGTTGTTATATTAGCAGAACACTACTTCTATGGCATTATGTAAACGGTTGTTTAAACTACATGGACCTGTTACTACATTTGAAAGTTATCAGAACACTTAGTTTAGAACAGGGATCATCAACTAGATTCAGCAGCAGGCAAATTTTTTTATTGAGTGGATGGTTGGGGGGGTTGGAAGATAATTACAAAAAATGTTTAGATTGCAAATTGACCGAAAGAAGCCCAAACAGATATAATATTTGACTAAAACAGTAATTTCTCTATACGAAATACTTGGGAATATATTTCCAAAATTAAAATCATTTGGTGATGATTTCCTGGTGTTTTTACAGTCTTTCATATTTGGGGAACCCTGGTTTTGAAATATCTACATAAATTATATATTACTCTGTAGGCTACTGACCCATTCAAACCACACTCAAGCCAACTCACGTTTGGCTTCTGTCATGGCCGCCAGAATGTTTTGAGGAGCAAGCCAAAAAAATTGGCCAAATCAGCAGGGGCAGTTCCCCATTAACCCTAACCTTAACCACACTGCTAACCCAAAATCCTAACCATAACCTTAAATATGTTTGTTTTCATTTAATTTTATGATCTAGACAATTTTGACTTTGTAGCTGGCCCATCTAGTGGAAATCTGCCTCTAGGGCAAGATTCATGACAATAAACATCAACCTGCTACAGTATCTATGTTGGTATGTCCTTTACGACTCCAGAGGGTAGGAATGGTGTGAATGTGCATGCTGATGCAAACACGCCCTTGGGCCAAATATTACCCAAGCACAGGGAGGATAACCTGCCATAAACAAAAGCTGTGTATACATTGATAAAATACATTTTCTATAAAACAGACCGTAAAAGTTCTGTATCTATCCAATAAGATTATTTTCTACAGAATTATTAATTAACTTATCTCCAAAAAAAGAACACGGTAGGCAAAAATTCTAAATCAGATCCCCCGGTCAAACATAGTTGAACATCAACTCAGCGTTACAGAGATTTATCATCTCTAATTATCTCAACAGGATACTGGTTGTCAGACAAACTCAATCTGTTGTAGATAAACTGGAAAAACACAACCCTGAGAAAAACAAGGGTGAAGGTGGAAAACGAGAGAGAGAAAGAGAGCGACGGGGTAGATAGAGGGGTGAGGCATAGAGAGAAAGAGAGGAGGGGAAAGAGAGGGGTAGTGATGGAGAGAAATAAGAGGAAAACAAACTGAGCTATGTGGGTTAAAGGTAGACTCAGCGATATGACTTAGATGCAGAAATTAAACAGCATAGTGGGTCAATTTCCACAACAACTAAGAGTGTTGAAGTGCGAGGCTCAACTTATCTGCTGTTTATGTGCCCTGGCTACCACGCTGTGAACAGCGTGAAGTGCACTTGTGCAGATACTGTGTGTGACTATGTGAGAGCGTCTTGTATCTTTCATATCTGCGGTTCTGCTCGTGGCAATGTAATTTGTCTATCTTTTAAGCGGGGACATTAACAGTAAAACTATGTATCTCTCTTTTTCAAACAAGAATCCTCTCTTGTACTGGGTGTGTGCTTATAGTGCATAGTGCATGCATGTCAGGTCATACATTAGATAAGTCAAACAGAGACAGTGATGCTGGTGTTCCAACATTTTCAGTCTCCTTTTACTGTTTTTCTTTCACTTAAACATAGCTTTTGAGTCTTGACACATGTACAGAGACATGCTTTCATCCTGCGCAGGTCTGACGATAAATCAGGGCTTGGCCGACAGCCCCCAGAAGGCATTGCACAGGATACCGCCCATCCATGTGAGCGAGAGAGCGGGGGGACGTTGGGAGATTATGTCTGTGTCTGAAACGGCACACTATAGTGCACTACTTTTGACCAGAGCCCTATGGGCCCTGGTCAAAAGCAGCGCACTACATAGGGAATAGGGTGCCTTTTGGGGACGCACACAGCCTATCATTGTGTTATTTTATGGCTCTGTACTCTTGAGTGTGTGGAGCCCTGGGGCCCTGAATTAGTATTTACTACTCCTTTCCACCCCTACTCTACCCTGTCATGGCCTGGCCTGGACCTGCGTGCGACGCACTGTGATGGCACCTTCTGCCAATATTCACAGAACTGTTGTTGTCTTGTCTTTTAAAGCATACTAACGCATACTATTTTCACTGACTGGGGCAAGCTGAAGCTTCCCTTTTCAGATATCAATCCCAGACATCTGCCTCAGAGGGAAATACCCTTTCTAATCTCACCAGCCACTTCGATTAGTGTATATGAAGGAAGGAAATCTCCTCTCCGGTGCACTATTCATAATGTAATGTCAAAAGCATGCCAAATGCATAAAGCCTTCCCTGGTCTACAGTGAGAGTATACTGTACATCTGTATATGTATAAATATGTTTATCTAAATCATTGGTGACTGACCGTCTGGTGGCTGCGGTCACAGTAGCGCAGCCCGAAGTAGTCTGTCTCTGCCAGGTTCACATGGTTGAACACAAAGTCCAGCACCACCGACCCCTTAGTGGACTTCTGTGTAACACAAGAGGTTAGGAATTAGTGTCTCAGTCACATTCAAATGTGTTGCCAAGCAAAGCCATTCTCAAGTAGATGTCAGTGTTTTTAATTGACAGAATATAAGATGGGTGACAGTCATATTATACTGTAGCTATTAATGCATTCTGAAGCAACATATGAAGTATTCTGAAATACCATGGTGGACTTCTGTATGGACAGTCATTTTTTGAAGAATAAATAGTTTCAACGATATATGGCATACAGCAGTGGTCACCAACCGGTCGACCACGTTCCATCCAGTCGACTGGTCCATCTCCAAGGCATTCCTAGTCGGTCACCAAACATTTCTGTAAAAACCCCAACCATAAAGCCATGCGTTCCTATTTTTTTTGTTTTTTGTTTCGTGCTGTTAGGGGTAGGTGCACTTGATTCCGCAGCCCTAGCGCCGGGAAGGCAAAATGTTCCCATACATAACCATTTAATATGTCTGAAGGTCGAACTCCCAGAGAGAAAATCAAGTGCACCTAGAGGCCTACCTTTGGCCAATTGGATAGCTCAGAACACCGTGTCTGCACAGTTTCCTCACACTATAGACTGTAAAAATACTTTTAAAACCATGACTATAGAGAGACTCAACGAATACAGCAAAAGTCTGCTGTTTTTACGTGTATGTTTTAAGTTGTTATTCAGCACTGTCAACACTTTGTTCAACACCATCATAAGCCACAAAATGCGGGTTCTCCCAGCTTCCACAAGCGACAACCAGCACTGCAGCTGCAATGAAGGAGTTTAAGCAAAGTGTTCAGGTCAGCTTGAGTTGTAATTATTAGCGGCTTCTGTCTTTTTTAATATCAAGGGATATTTCACTTTCTCTGGTCATAGGAGAAACATGAATTGGTGCATGAGGCTACTAGCTGGAAGACTCTGTCCCCTTTTCTCAGCGGAGGGAAGGAGGGTGGAGTAACGACGTGTCGGGTGAGAGGCAGCCATCAGTCCAGTAAAAAACATGTTTAAAAAAAATAAAAATAAGCAAATGATCATGCTTACTTAGCTGTGCCTCACAAGTAATACAACAAATTATTACCAGTGTGATCATATACCTACATTTTAAAAATATAATTTCAAAATGGTCTGAGAAGAACAACATTGGCCGGTGTAATTCAAGCAGAATTGCAGTGATAATGTATTGGGCCAATAGCCTGCGCCACAAACCTCATTGCTACAGAACTGTTTTTAATTGGTTAATGTTGCATAGGCTTCCGTTTTTTTAAAGTCCTGTTTAAAAAAGATCTGAGCGGTAGATCTCGGCTTGCATTTTTGACTCAAAGTGATCTTGACTCAGACCACTGGCATACAGCATAGCACATATTTTATTCACTTCAGGATGAGGACATATAGTCTCTCTTTTAGCTTGCCGTGTCTGGATTTAGAAATAACATGAAGAGACTCTATAAGAGAGCAGACATATGTCTCCAGGGAAATATGAAGAGATAAATTATTACTTTGCTATGCAGTGAAAACAGCCTTGCACTGCAATTTACGCACCTCACCTCTTATTACCATTTCTCAGAGGCTTGCAAAAGTAATCTGCTTAAAGAAACAAACTTAGGACTCTGATTTTAGTATGAACCAGACAAACCCTTGTTTGTAACCACTGTTACAAGATAATTGCCATATCTCTATATCTCCTTCGTAGGATGAAGAAAAATCCTTGACCGCATCTTTAGCTCAGTCAGCACTTTTGCTTTCCCTTGTAGATACAGCATCAATCCAAATGTATCCACTGAGGATATAGTGTAAGTATATATTGCGATAGATAACCAATAATTTAATCAAACAAATCAATCCCAACTGGCCAAGCCTCAGCGAGGAGCAAAACCCAACCAAGCCCTCCTCTCTCACCTGCATTCAGTTACATTTACATTCGGGGCTCCCAAGTGGCACAGCGGTCTAAAGGCACTGCATCTCAGTGCAAGAGGCGTCACGACAGTACTTGGTTTGAATCCAGGCTGCATCACATCCGGCCGTGATTGGGAGTTCCATAGGGCGGCACACAATTGGCCCAGCGTCATCCAGGTTTGGCCGGGGTAGGCTGTCATTGTAAATAAGAATTTGTTCTTAACGGACTTGCCTAGTTAAATAAAAAATACAACTTTTTTTACCTTGAGGGCAATTTGACTACATCCCAAGAGAGGAAATGGATTTCTACTATGGAGGCATCGATGCATAGCCTATGCCAGTAATGAAAGATGGAGGTTTACTCACAGTAAACATCATCTCAAGGTGAGTCAGAGGCTGAAACACATGACAAACACACTAACATTCCAACCCAACCAAGGGTTTTCTACCCTCCTCTTTTTCTGTTTTCCTTTTCAAAGTCAACACACACATGCATGTATGTACACACACACACTCAGTTCCCTGGGGTATGATTGAGAGAGCATTTCGGGTGGATCATTCACAGACCAGCAGTGTGTTTGCTTTGGGTTTGTGTGCGATTTGTTCTTTAGCAGGACACCAACATCCATCTTGGCTGGAGGACATCACTCTCTCTTTACCTAATTCTCTCTGTTTGCTCTTGACACAGAGAGGAGGAAATGGTGTGTGTGTGAGTGAGTGTGCATCAGAGTGTGTGTGTTTCTCTCTGAGATACAGTGGAGCGGACTGCTCTTCTTAACCACCAAGCACATTTTTGATGAATCACGTGGTGTACACTGACAAACAGTCAGTATGATTTACGCCCCCAAAGGCATCAGCACACAGACCATGCTCGGCTGGTTAGAGACCAAACGTGACTGCCTAGAGCAGACTATGCCATTTTCAGCAGTAGGTTTACAATCAACAGTGTGGGAAAACCTAGTGAATCTATATGGGTTTTTAGAAGTCACGGCTTACACTCCTATTAAGAATTCAAGAAGTTAAGAGCAGGTTGAGAGCTTCAAGTTCCTTGGTGCCCACATCACCAACAAACTAACATGGTCCAAGCACACCATGACAGTCATGAAACGGTCACGACAAAACCTCAGGAGACTGAAAAGATTTGGCATGGGTCCTCAGATCCTCAAAAAGGTTATATAGCTGCACCATCGAGAGCATTCTGACTGGTTGCATCACTGCCCGGTATGGCAACTATTCGGCCTCTGACCGTAAGGCACTACAGAGGGTAGTGCGAACGGCCCACTACATCACTATGGCCAAGCTTCCTGCCATCCAGGACCTCTATACCAGGCGGTGTCAGAGGAAGGCCCTAAAAATTGTCAGACTCCAGCTACCCTAGTCATAGACTGTTCTCCCTGCTACCACACGGCAAGCTGTACCAGAGCGCCAAGTCTAGGTCCAAGAGGCTTCTAAACAGCTTCTACCCCCAAGCCATAAGACTCCTGAACATCTAGTCAAATGGCTACCCAGACGATTCGCATTGCCCCCCCACCCACACCATTGCCACTCTCTGTTGTCATCTATGCATAGTCACTTTAATTAACTCTACCTACATACTACCTCAACTAACCGGCACCCCCGTGTATATATTGTTATTTTTTACTGCTGCTCTTTAATTACTTGTTACTTTTATCTCTTATTCTTATCCGTATTTTTTTAAACTGTACTGTCGGTTAGGGGCTCGTAAGTAAGCATTTCACTGTACTGAATACTGTTGTATTTGGCGCATGTGACTAATAAAATTTGATTTGAAGTCCAAGAAGACCACATAGTATGTGATGAGTAGGTCCAAGTTCATTCCTAAGGCATCTAAAGTAGAGCACTTCCTCATGTTAACAGTTAATTACTTCCTCTGTGATTCAAGACTCATCTGCATGTTTTCATTATCTACTCAATCTGCAGGTGCACTCCCAGTGAATCACAAGTGGGCTGCCTGTGTCTGACACAGGAGACAGGCTCTCTCGCTCTCCTTCTCTCTCCCCCTTTCTCTCTCTGATACCCTACTATATCTATTGCACTCCTTCTCTCGCCCCACCTCTCCCTCTTTCAGAGATGTAAACTGGTGAGGGCCCAAAAAGGTGCAATATTTTTTTGCTGAGAAACAACATTTTATTTTTAACACATCTACCAATTGATGCCCTTCTTTGTGAGGCATTGAAAAACCTCCATGGTCTTTGTGGTTGAATCTGTGTTTGAAATGCACTTCTTGATTGAGGGAACTTACAGATCATTGTGTGTGGGGTACAGAGATGAGGTAGTTACTCAAAAATCATGTTAACCACTACTATTGAACATAGAATGAGTCCATGCAACTTACTTGCTAATCACATTTCTACTCCTGAACTTATTTAGTCTTACCATAACATTCAGTACTCAGTACTTTCATTTGTTTGATTCATTTCAAAAAATGTCTACAAACAAAATTCCACTTTTCCATTATGGGGTATTCTGTGTAGATCAGTGACACAAAATCTCAATTGAATCAATTTAAAATTCAGGCTCTAACACAACAAATGTGGGAAATGTAAAGGAGTGTGAATAATTTCTGAAGGCACTGTAACTAGGCTCTCAAAGAAAGGCCTTATGATAACAATTACATACAGTGTTTCATAAATAATTACATTTTAGAGGCTAATAAGGCTGGTGGAACCGTTCCTAGATATTTATAGGAAGAACCCTCCAAAGATAAAATGTTTCTTGGTGTCTGCACACCCCAGCTCGCCATCATGGGTCCAGGGGCCGACTGGGACAAAAATTCAGCCCTGGCATTTAAGCCACATAAGCCCACATCACCGTGCACTCACTGCACGCACCCCCCATAGTGCTCCTCTTTTTTCAATCAGGTATTTTTTAACTAGCTCATGTTTAAGACAAATACAACACATAAAAGCACCACCGGAGATACAACTTACTTAATAACTGTGCCTCTCTTGCCTCCCTGTTGTGCAGTCTGTCGCTGCATTTTCTCTGCCTGTCTGTCTGTCTCTGATTCACCTTGTTCTCCTCTGCTGTCACTGTCTGTCATTCCTAAGTGCTATTACATACAGTATGTGTCTGTGTCTTTGTTTCCTTGATTGCTCAAATGCACTCACCTATGAGCTGTCTGGTACCAGAAGACCATGGGTCCACACTACCTGTGCTGGGCCCAGCAACATCCTAGAGTAACACTTAATTTTAAGGGTCCATAATAAACCATTTATAAGGCATTTACAAACTGTTTGCTCACCATATATTATATCATTACTCCCATATTTTGCAAATGTTAGTAAGCTAGCTATTCACACATCACTGGTCAGCCAAATGCCCAATGTAGACAATTATCACAACAAAAATTGCGCAAAAGTCATAAAGAAAAGACTGACTCATGGGCAGCCAGCCGTATCCATAAAAAATACAGTACCAGTCAAAAGTTTGGACACCTACTCAGTGTTTTTCTTTAATAATAGTGAAGACATAAAAACTATGAAATAACACATGAAATCATGTAGTAACCAAAAGTGTTGAACAAATCAAAAAATATTTTCTATTTGAGATTCTTCAAAGTAGCCACCCTTTGCCTCGATGACAGCTTTGCACTCGCTTGGCATTCTCTCAAATAGCTTCATGTGGTAGTCACCTGGAATGCAGGTGTGCCTTGTTAAAAGTTAATTTGTGTTATTTATTTCCTTAATGCGTTTGAGCCAATCAGTTGTGTTGTGACAAGGTAGGGTTAGTATATAGAAGATAGTCCTATTTTGTCCATACTAAGTCCATATTATGGCAAGAACAGCTCAAATAAACAAAGAAATGACAGTCCATCATTACCTTAAGACATGAAGGTGTCACGGCCATTAAAAGAAGAGGACCAAGGTGCAGCGTGGTGAGTGTACATTTTTTCTTTATTTGGAAAATGACGCCGAACAAAACAATAAACACTACAAAAACAAACAGTGAAGCTAAAGGCTATGTGCCCTAAACAAAGTCAACTTCCCACAACCACAGGTGGGAAAAAGGGCAGCCTAAGTATTGTTCTCAATCAGAGACAACGATAGACAGCTGTCCCTGATTGAGAACCCTACCCGGCCAAAACATAGAACTACACAACATAGAACACCCACCCCAACTCACGCCCTGACCAAACCAAAATAGAGACATAAAAAGGTCAGGGCGTGCCAGAAGGTCAGTCAATCCAGAACATTTCAAGAACTCTGAAAGTTTCTCAAAGTACAGTTGCAAAAACCATCAAGTGCTACAGGAAAGGAAGACCCAGAGTTACCTCTGCTGCAGAGGATAAGTTCATTAGAGTTAACAGCCTCAGATTGCATCCCAAATAAATGCTTCACAGAGTTCAAGTAAAAGACATCTCAACATCAACTGTTCAGAGGAGATTACGTGAATCAGGCCTTCTTGGTCAAATTGCTGTAAAGAAACTAGAGGTTGACCGATTAGGATTTTTCAACGCCGATACCGATTATTGGAGGACCAAAAAAAGCTGATACTGATTAATCGGATGATATATATATATATATATGTATGTATGTAATAATGACAATTACAACAATACTGAATGAACAATATATAATACAAATGAAATATATTTAGTCTCAAATAAATAATGAAACATGCTCAATTTGGTTTAGATAATGCAACATCACAGTGTTGGAGAAGAAAGTACGAGTGCAATATGTGCCATGTAAAAAAGCTAACGTTTAAGTTCCTTGCACAGAACATATGAATGCTGGTGGCTCAATATTCCCAGTTTGAGGTTATAGATATTATAAGAATTATGACGCATCAACTATTTCTCTCTATACCATTTGTATTTCATATACCTTTGACTATTGGATGTTTTTATAGGCACTTTAGTACTTTAATAGCCTAATCTCAGGAGTTGATAGGCTTGAAGTCATAAACAGCGCTGTGTTTCAAGCATTGCTAAGAGCTGCTGGCAAACGCAGTAAAGTTTGAATTCTTACGAGCCTGCTGCTGCCTACCACTGCTTAGTCAGACTGCTCTATCAAATATAAAATCATAGACTTAATTATAATATAATAAACACAGAAATACGAGCCTTTGGTCATTAATATGGTCAAATCCGGAAACTATAATTTTGAAAAGAAAAACGGTTTATTCTTTCAGTGAAATACGGAACCGTTCCGTATTTTATCGAACAGATGGCAACCCTAAGTCTAAATATTGCTGTTATATTGCACAACCTTCAATGTTATCTCATAATTATTTACAATTCTGGCAAATTAGTTCGCAATGAGCAAGGCGGCCAAAACTGTTGCATATACCCTAACTCTGCGTGCAATGAATGCAAGAGAAGTGACACAATTTCCCTAGTTAAAATTGCCTGCTAACATGAATTTCTTTTAACTAAATATGCAGGTTTAAAAATATATACTTCTGTGTATTGATTTTAAGAAAGGCATGGATGTTTATGGTTAGGTACATTCGTGCAACGATTGTGCTTTTTTCGTGAATGCACTTTTGTTAAATCATCACCCGTTTGGCGAAGTAGGCTGTGATTCGCTGATAAATTAACAGGCACCGTATTGATTATATGCAACGCAGGACAAGCAAGTTAACCTAGTAATAACATCAACCTTGTAAAGTTAACTAGTGATTATGTGAAGATTGATTTTTTTATAAGGTAAGCTTAATGCTAGCTAGCAACTTACCTTGGCTCCTTGCTGCACTCGCGTAACAGGTGGTCAGCCTGCCACGCAGTTTCCTGGTGGAATGCAATGTAATCGGCCATAATCGGCGTCCAAAAATGCAGATTACAGATTGTTATAACTTGAAATCGGCCATGCCGATTAATCGGTCGACCTCTAAAAGAAACCACTACTAAAGGACACCAATAAGAAGACGACACTTGCTTGGGCCAAGAAACACGAGCAATGGACATGGTGGAAATATGTTTGTTGGTCTGATGAGTCAAAATTTTAGAGATTTTTGGTACCAACCGCTGTGTCTTTGTGAGATGCAGAGTAGGTGAACGGATGATCTCTGCATGTGTGGTTCCCACCGTGAAGCATGGAGGAGGAGGTGTGATGGTTTGGGGGTGCTTTGCTGGTTACACTGTCTGGGATTTATTTAGAATTCAAGGCAAACTTAACCAGCATGGCTACCACAGCATTCTGCAGCTACACGCCATCCCATCTGGTTTGCGCTTAGTGGGACTATTATTTCCCTGCATCCAGGTGGAGACCTACTACCAGCAGGAACATGGAACACTCCATGTCTGTAAGTCATGCATATTTAAAGAAAAAAAATATATATTTATAGCTAATACTCCACTCACATGAGGAGTGGAGAAGCCCTATGCCCCATAAACCTGTCTACTCCTGGAGTAACTCCCTGTCAGAGATACTGTGATTAGAGGGTTTTGCAGGAGGCCCTGGGAGGTCAGGGGTGAGGGCTTAGGTGTCAGGGGGAGTGAGAGCGAAGTTACAGAGTAAGGCTACTTTCAAACCAAAATGCATGAAACGCATGTCCAACGAGGCTGTTTGGTGGGGAAGAATGCTGTTTTTACGTTTAAGTCTCGATGGATCCCCCCTCACACAATTTGTCTGATTTGACCCTTATAGTCCTCAATCAACAATGTAAATGTTAACTCTGGCTTTTTCTTTCAAGAGCATTCGGTATCTTTATATACAGTGCCTTGCGAAAGTATTCGGCCCCCTTGAACTTTGCAACCTTTTGCCACATTTCAGGCTTCAAACATAAAGATATAAAACTGTATTTTTTTGTGAAGAATCAACAACAAGTGGGACACAATCATGAAGTGGAACAACATTTATTGGATATTTCAAACTTTTTTAACAAATCAAAAACTGAAAAATTGGCCGTGCAAAATTATTCAGCCCCTTTACTTTCAGTGCAGCAAACTCTCTCCAGAAGTTCAGTGAGGATCTCTGAATGATCCAATGTTGACCTAAATGACTAATGATGATAAATACAATCCACCTGTGTGTAATCAAGTCTCTGTATAAATGCACCTGCACTGTGATAGTCTCAGAGGTCCGTTAAAAGCGCAGAGAGCATCATGAAGAACAAGGAACACACCAGGCAGGTCCGAGATACTGTTGTGAAGAGGTTTAAAGCCGGATTTGGATACAAAAAGATTTCCCAAGCTTTAAACATCCCAAGGAGCACTGTGCAAGCGATAATATTGAAATGGAAGGAGTATCAGACCACTGCAAATCTACCAAGACCTGGCCGTCCCTCTAAACTTTCAGCTCATACAAGGAGAAGACTGATCAGAGATGCAGCCAAGAGGCCCATGATCACTCTGGATGAACTGCAGAGATCTACAGCTGAGGTGGGAGACTCTGTCCATAGGACAACAATCGTATATTGCACAAATCTGGCCTTTATGGAAGAGTGGCAAGGAGAAAGCCATTTCTTAAAGATATCCATAAAAAGTGTTGTTTAAAGTTTGCCACAAGCCACCTGGGAGACACACCAAACATGTGGAAGAAGGTGCTCTGGTCAGATGAAACCAAAATTGAACTTTTTGGCAACAATGCAAAACATTATGTTTGGCGTAAAAGCAACACAGCTGAACACACCATCCCCACTGTCAAACATGGTGGTGGCAGCATCATGGTTTGGGCCTGCTTTTCTTCAGCAGGGACAGGGAAGACGGTTAAAATTGATGGGAAGATGGATGGAGCCAAATACAGGACCATTCTGGAAGAAAACCTGATGGAGTCTGCAAAAGACCTGAGACTGGGACGGAGATTTGTTTTCCAACAAGACAATGATCCAAAACATAAAGCAAAATCTACAATGGAATGGTTCAAAAATAAACATATCCAGGTGTTAGAATGGCCAAGTCAAAGTCCAGACCTGAATCCAATCGAGAATCTGTGGAAAGAACTGAAAACTGCTGTTCACAAATGCTCTCCATCCAACCTCACTGAGGTCGAGCTGTTTTGCAAGGAGGAATGGGAAAAAATGTCAGTCTCTCGATGTGCAAAACTGATAGAGACATACCCCAAGCGACTTACAGCTGTAATCGCAGCAAAAGGTGGCGCTACAAAGTATTAACTTAAGGGGGCTTTTTGTACGCCCAATTTTTAAGTTTTTGATTTGTTAAAAAAGTTTGAAATATCCAATAAATGTCGTTCCACTTCATGATTGTGTCCCACTTGTTGTTGATTCTTCACAAAAAAAATACAGTTTTATATCTTTATGTTTGAAGCCTGAAATGTGGCAAAAGGTCGCAAAGTTCAAGGGGGCCGAATACTTTCGCAAGGCACTGTATCTCTCTACAGGTGCAACAGAGAGAATATTCCAAGGACCTCCAGAGCCTTCATATCAACTACTTGTAATCTCTCCAGAGCGCAGAGAAGTAAGCTCTGCTGGTGGTAATATACTTTATGCAAACCTCCTACACTACGGCGGTGTGATCATAAACCGGGTGATTCGAGCCCTGAATGCTAGTTGGCTGACAGATGTGGTATATCAGACCGTATACCACGGGTATGACAAAACATGTATTTTTACTGCTCTAATTATGTTGGTAACCAGTTTATAATAGCATTAAGGCACCTCGGAGTTGTGGTATATGGCTAATATACCACGGTTAAGGGCTGTATCCAGGCTCTCTGTGTTGAGTCATGCATAAGAACAGCCCTTAGTCTCCCAGACTTTTATTAAAACTAATGTGTCGTCCCCCTATTCCCAGGTGAGTCGACAGGTGAGTCGACTGGGCCATGGAACTGGAGAGCAGCACATCAAAAACCTGCCACCCTGTTGTCAGCAAACAGTTCCCTGAGGAAGGATGCCACTGTCAAGGCTTCAAATTGTCAAATTTGAAATAAAGTTAGGTATAAACAACTTATTTTCATTTTTTTGGAAGGTTACAAAAAATGTACTTATCCTGTTATTTTTACTAACTACTCTTGTGACTTGTAGATTTTCTCTATCAAGACAACACTTAGAGCATATGATTCAAAAAGGTTAATATCAATGAAAGTCTCCTATCAAGGGTGAATACCTTTTCATTCATGTATATGCGGCAGGGTAGCCTAGTGGTTAGAGCTTTGGACTAGTAACCGGAAGGTTGCAAGTTCAAATCCCCGAGCTGACAAGGTAATCTGTCGTTCTGCCCCTGAACAGGCCGTCATTGAAAATAAGAATTTGTTCTTAACTGACTTGCCTAGTTAAATAAAAAAGGTAAAAATAAAATATAAAGACACAGGTGTGCGAACTAAATATACATCCCAGGCAAGACTGAAAAATAGGATAAATAGGGTGTGTTTAGACAGGCATCCCTGATCTTTTTTCACTAATTGGTCTTTTGACCAATCTGAAAAATATCTGATGTAAAAAAAAATATGTATATGTGATTGGTCAAAAGACCAATTAATGAAAAAAAGATCAGAACAGGGCTACCAGTCTAAACACAGGCAGGGCCAAGTTAATTAGGCAGGGCCAAGTTAAGTTAGTTTGTATGAATTTAAGTAGTTACATAAATCTAATTATATTGGTCACATACACATGGTTAGCGAGTGTAGCAAAATGCTTGTGCTTCTAGTTCCGACAGTGCAGCAATATCTAACAAGTAATCAAAAAATTCCACAACAACTACCTAATACACACAAATGTAAGTAAAGGAATGGAATAAGAATATATACATATAAATATATGGATGAGCAATGACCGAGCGGCATAGGCAAGATGCAATAGATGGTATAAATACAGTATATACATATGAGATGAGTTTTGCAAGATATGTAAACATTATAGTGGTATTATTAAAGTGTCTAGTGATCCATTTATTAAAATGGCCCACAATTTCAAGTCTATATGTAGGCAGAAGCCTCACTGTGTTAGTGATGGCTGTTTAACAGTTGGATGGCCTTGAGATAAAGCTATTTTTTCAGTCTCTCGGTCCCAGCTTTGATGCACCTGTACTGACCTCGCCTTCTGGATGGTAGAGGGGTGAACAGGCAGTGGCTCGGGTGGTTGTTGTCCTTGATGATCTTTTTGGCCTTCCTTTGACATAGGGTGCTGTAGGTGTCCTGGAGGGCAGGTAGTTTGCCCCCAGTGATGTGTTATGCATACCACACCACCCTCTGGAGAGCCCTGTGGTTATGGGCGGTACAGTTGCCATACCAGGCGGTGATGCAGCCCGACAGGAAGGTTTCAATTGTGCAACTGTAGAAGTTTGTGAGGGTTTTAGGTGACAAGCCAAATTTCTTCAGCCTCCTGAGGTTTAAGAGGCGCTATTGCGCCTTCTTCACCACACTGTCTGTGTGGTTGGACCATTTCAGTTTGTCTGTGATGTGTACACTGAGGAACTTAAAAATGTCCACCTTCTCCACTGCTGTCCTGTCGATGTGGATAGGCGGGTGCTCTCTCGGCTGTTTCCTTAAGTCCACGATCATCTCCTTCATTTTGTTGACGTTGAGTGAGAGGTTGTTTTCCTGACACCACACTCCGAGCGCCCTCACCTCCTCCCTATAGGCTGTTTCATCGTTGTTGGTAATCAAGCCTACTACTGTTGTGTCGTCTGCAAACTCGATGATTGAGTTGGAGGCGTGCATGGCCACACAGTCATGGGTGAACAGGGAGTATAGGGGGGGGGGGGCTGAGCACACACCCTTGTGGGGTGTTGAGGATCAGCAAAGTGGAGATGTTGTTTCCTACCTTCACCACCTGGGAGCGGCCTGTCAGGAAGTCCAGGACTCAATTGCACAGGGCGGGGTCGAGACCCAGGGCCTCAAGCTTAATGATGAGCTTGGAGGGTACTATGGTGTGGAATGCTGAACTGTCGACAATGAACAGCATTCTTACATTGGTATTCCTCTTGTACAGATGGGATATGGCAGTGTGCAGTGTGATGGCAATTGTATTGTCTGTGGACCTATTGGGGCAGTATGCAAATTGAAGTGGGTCCAGGGTGACAGGTAAGGTGGAGGTGATATGATCCTTGACTAGTCTCTCAAAGCACTTCATTATGAAGGAAGTTAATGCTACAGGGCGATAGTCATTTAGTTCTGTTACCTTTGCCTTCTTGGGTACAGGAACAATGGTGGCCATCTTGAAGCATGTGAGGACAGCAGACTGGGATAGGGAGAGATTTAATATTTCCGTACATACACCAGCCAGCTGGTCTGCGCATGCTCTGAGGACGTGGCTAGGGATGCCATCTGGGCTGGCAACCTTGCGAGGGTTAACACGTTTAAACGTCTTACTCACGTCGTCCACAGAGAAGGAGAGCCCACGGTCCTTGGGAGCGGGCCGCATTAGTGGCACTGTATTATCCTCAAAGCGGGCAAAGAAGGTGTTTAGTTTGTCTGGAAGCAAGATGTCGGTGTCTGTGACGTGGCTGGTTTTCTTTTTGTAGTCTGTGATTGTGTGTAGACCTTGCCACATACATCATTGAATTGCTACTCCACTTTGTCTCTATACTGACATTTCGCTTGTTTGATTGCCCTGTGGAGGGAATAACTACAGTGTTTGTATTCGGCCATATTCCCAGTAACCTTTCCATGGTTTAATAGGTTTACACTTTCAGTTTTGCGCGAATGCCGTCATCGATCCACAGTTTCTGGTTAGGGTAGGTTTTAATAGTCACAGTGTGTACAACATCTCCTATGCACTTCCTTATAAACACACTCACCGAATCAGCGTATAAACCAATATTATTCTCTGAAGCTACCTGGAACATGTCCCAGCCCGCGTGATCATCACAATCTTGAAGCGTGGATTCCGATTGGTCAGAACATACAGTACATGTCAATTGCCTAAGAGACAGCAATAAGGAGACCCTTGCTGTAAAAGGGAAGGTACCAAAAGGAAGGTACCATTGAAGGCATATGCATTGGTCTGATAGGGAGTTGACAAATTCATTATGTCGTATTAGCATTTACTGCACATGTTACTGAACAATCCAACCATTTCGTTAGTATCATTGATCCAAATGGGGAATTCACATACAATATCCAATTCATAAGCGTTGACTAATACGTCTAGGGTCATGTGGTGGTCTGGCAGCATGCTGCTTTCTAGTGATTTTACTCCCTATTCATCTGAAATGCAATAATAAAAACATGAATAACAATAAGCCTAGTCAGTCAGTAACTTGGCTAACCAGGCTAATTAAACACCTGTGTAAATGTGCACATCAGCCAAACTATACCCAACCAATACAGCCTACGAATCTAGTCGCAGTGAAACTGGGAAAACATTTTTCTTGCCAACTTTTCAGTCACCGATTAATACATAGGCAGTGGAATTAAGTAGTTTGACAAAATGTGTTCAGAAGTCAGTAAAATGTATTTTAAAATATAGCTAGCAAATATAGCTATAGTTTTATTTTCTAGAAACCTAGCTAACATTAGCTACATGGCAGTGATGATGGTGGGAGTCAGCTAGTTACCGTTCCCGCAGTAGTTTCAATTTAGCTAGCTATCTAGCTAATGTTAATGGCATTTATATAAACTATCAATCAGATGATTAACTAGTAAATATATTCATTTTCTCCTCATATATATAATGCTGCCTGATAAAGCGAGCCAGTTGATGGTAAAGCTGGGGCGGCAGGTAGCCTAGTGGTTAGAGCATTGGGCCAGTAACTGAAAGGTCGAGCTGACAAGGTGAAAATCTGTCGTTCTGCCCCTGAACAAGGCAGTTAATCCACTGTTCCTAGGCTGTCATTGTAAATAAGAATTTGTTCTTACCTGACTTGCCTAGTTAAATTTGAAAAAGCTAGGATGAATGCCAGATAGCTAACCCAACAGCAACTGTCAATGCAATGGCTGGTCTGTAGTTTGTCTGTCATGCCTTTTCAACCAAAAATCTATGTACACAGATAAGAGACAATTACCTTCAAGGTGATTGTTTTGCTTTTCTTTATCACATCCTCTCTTGTGCATGTGGTTAGCTACTTCCTGATATTTGATTGATGGAACAATGCAGCCAATGGTTAGGCGGCTGTGGTTTTGGCAGAGGGAACTGATTGGTCAGGTGTAAAAGGTCTGCACCCAGAGAGCAAATCAAGATGTTACTTGCAAATTTCTTCCTACAAATGTACAAATCTTTCTACAATGTGACAACAGTGACAGAACTCAGAGCGATTGCAGATTCATCTGCAATTGTATTTTTGAATAACAGCAGTCGTAAATGGACTTGCAATAATTCTGAAAATAAATTATGTTTGCAAATCTTATTGATTGTAATAAAATGTAAAGTTACAAGTTTGCGACCAATGTTAAATCTTTCAAACATCATGATACTAGTTTGCGAAATTAATTTACACATTTGCGAATCGTACTTGCAACCAAAAAACTAAATTTGCAACCACGAAATGTAAAATGCAAACTCACATAGTTCTGTCATCATTATAATCCCATATTGAACGAGGAGAGAGCGAGAGAGACATTTCAGCAGAAGGTAGCCTATAAAATAATGACTTACTAAATAGCTAATTCAAAATATAACTAGCCATGCTACAAGCTATTAGCTAGTTAATTTGTATCTATAAGCATTAATGTCGTTGACTCATTGTTGCCTTTGCACCAGCAGTGTTGAGAAATAAATCTGACACCATTATTTGAAAGCTGTGATTCCCCTCTATTAAACAGTAGGCTAGCCATGTAATTCTGACAATGCTAAAAATAGTCTAAAAATAGCCTAATTGACAAATAGCTTCCATGCTGTGCGTAGAGCTCCATTGAAACCATATTTTAGCCTTATAAGGTTGTAGATAAAAAAAAATAATCCCTGCTTTAACACACCACATTGTAGCCTAAACAGCAGCTGCTCAGCAGGACCTTGATAGGCAGACTTGGGTGTGTTTTAAGTGCTGGATCAAAAACCTGCATACTCAGAAGCTCTTCAGATGGAGGGTAGACCACATGTACAGTAGCCTAACAGTGCAGTTATTATACTCTGTGGGGGGGTTAAGTGCCTTGATCAAGAGCACAATGGCAAGAGATAGTACCCTTCATGGGATCAGAGACCAGTTGCCTTCTAGTGTCACTACCACATTTATGCTGTCTTTTTCAGGTAGGCTACATAGAGACGCCACCAATTATTGGTAATGGAAATTGTGTTCACATTATGGAGAATTCATGGAAAAGTCATGAAATTCCATCTGCCAAAATGTGTACGAACTCTTAAACAGTGAAAAATATGAGGTCTCTATAGCATAATGTCATTTGGGAATTTCTGTGAAAAAAAGACAGCTCTTGCACCTCTTTCATCCCAAGTCAAGCATTGGGCACCGTAGGGATGCATTCTGTGCTCTGTAAACGGATTTGACCATTCACGATTCACGTGGATGGCCTATTTTTAAATCAAAATGGTGAATATCGCCGAAAAGCGCCAAGTTTGCTTCCCTGCACTTTAACCGCCGCTCCCCCTACCTTCCCCCTCTTCACCAGCCTTTCTCCCCTCTCTTTCCTTTTCTCTCTCTCTCTCTCACTCCCTCTCTCTCTCTTATTAAAGCACATGATGCATACCAGCTAGACGGCTGTCTCACGTGTCACACCAGCTCTGTACTTCATTCTCTTTATGACTCTGTGTGATGGATGTGTGTGTTAAAGACATGCTCCGTAACTTTGGCAACTAGTAAGTATTTTTTTAAGCCTTTGGGCTGGATGTGTCAATGTGTAGCTCATACATGCACAATCTATGACAAGAATTACTGTCTTACCTCAATAAGCCACGTAATCCCTAGTTTGAAAGCGACTGTTTACTGGATGCGGTGTGGCGCCATTTTTTGATGTCACATAATTGCCGTGCTCAACTTGTTTTCATTTCAAAGACTCCACATGTCGACTTCACTTGTCTCTCTGCACCTCATTTATCATAAGACATTATGAATACGACTGCTGTGATTCGACGTGCCATGAGTTCTGTGATTATGACCGCTTTTGACAACCGCATATCGTTTGTCTATGCTTCGCTGAATAAAACCTACGCTTTATCAAGTCTACTCTAATAATACAGTATATTGAGTCTGATTGCTTTAGATGAGAGAACTCCTCAATGTCTATGTGAGCACAGAATCTATTCTACCCCATGTTGCTTACAGAGTTTGCAGGATCATGGCGTGATCACAGCCACATATTTGTAGTGCTTATGTTCATTCATGACTCACAGGTATACCACAACCCACGTTAACATCATTTTTGCACTCAGTTACCATTGCGTGATTAGCTGTGGAGAAGAAAGCATTTAACTCATTTTCAGACTGGCCTGGCAAACAGGGAATAATTGTGATCACTGCTGCTTTCTCTGGCCCTAAGTACCCAAAGGGGGAAAACCCACTGAGTGCGCTACAAATTGATCATCCATTTGAGTTCATTCTTACTGCAAAGTTTTATCCTTGTTTGACATTCTACTTCTTGCTTGTTGACTTGACCTCTCTCTGACTGGTTTTGGAATCGCAGTGAAACACGCAACTATGCTTTCTGTGTTAGGATAGGCAGCCCCCAGCCGTCAGATATGGTAGAAGCGCTCAAGCAGTAACGATTCCAACTAACTCCAGAATCACAATTTTTGTTTTAAGACCAATGGCTATAACAAGGAAGTTAGTGTATGGCTGTTACAACTTACAACGCATCTTTCCCTTAGGAACTCAGTAGTACAGTACATATGGCCTCAGTGAATGTATGTAGAGTACATACTATGGAGGCCTACATACTTAAGTACATGGCTTCAGTACAGTATGCATGGTTGGTCTCGGTTTGTCTCAGCACTTTTAGGGATGAAGGCCCCAAATAGCTACCTGGACTATCTGCATTGACCCTTTTTGCAAGTCTTTTGGCTCATCACATAGGCTGCTGTTACTGTTTATTATCTATCCTGTTGCCTAGTCACTTTATTCCTAGTTATATGTACATATCTACCTCAATTACCTCGTACCCCTGCACATCGACTCGGTACTGGTACCCCGTGTATTTAGCAAAGTTACCGTTACTCATTTTGTATTTATTATTACATGTTTTTACGTTTTTTATTAAAACAAATTTTTTCACTCTGCATTGTTGGGAAGGGCCCGTAAGTAAGCATTGCACTGTTTGTCTAAACTTGTTGTTTACGAAGCATGTGACGAATACAATTTGATTATGATTTCATTTGTCACAGTGTCTCCCAGGGCAGAGCAACAGCCATTGTTATAGGGCTCTTCCTCATTACAGTAACTGAAAACCCTGACCCCCGGCAGGAAAGAACTGTGGTGTGACTGACTGTACTGTATGACATCATCCAGATGCCGACCAGACCAACACCCTCAGGTTCTGCAGTGGATCCAGGGCCAAGCAGCAGCTAGCACTGTCACGGAACAGATGCTGACATGTTTTCCCATAGGGGCCCCTACCGACCAACCCTCTCTCCCTCCCAACTCTCCCATACACACTCCCCTCCTTCCCCGCCCTACTAACCTTCCCATGTACTGTACACTCCATACTCTTCTTCCCAACACTTCCATAATTGCTCACTAGCCTCCCTCCCTTCCTCCCTGCATTACTCATCTATATCCCCCACTGATAAGGTAGCTCTGGTGGTCAGGGTGGGATTGTTAAAATAACACTGACTAGGAAAAAGAGGAATGGAGAGAAAATATACAGGTAACTGCCAAAATAAAGGAAACACTTGATGAAATGAGGAATACAAAGTGTTTCTCTCCACTTTCTGGAGGACTGAGTTTTGAAATCAGTGGAATTAGAGTATGATAGCTAAGGAGATGGAGAAAATTCCGGAGCTTGGTTGCAAATATGCAGACGGGTTCAAAAAGAGTGTTGTAGAAGGCTGTTGTATGAATCACCTTTCTCCGGATTACATCTTCAAACTAAGGGCAACCATGGCGTCTGTGACAGAGAGGGAGAAGCGTCCGTCCATGTATACGGGTAAGATTGTCTAGCATTTTCAGATATTAAGCGTTTCTAATTTTGTCAGAAGGTAGTTTTCATTTCAAGTTAAAGTGTACTGTTAGCTAGCTAGCTAACTAACATTAGCTGGCTGGCTTGCTCGCTAGCTAACGTTACGTGTATGATCTGTGTAGTTATACTATTCATATCTCAGAGCCATTTGCATTGCTAGTTACAGGCTAATGTTAGCTAGTTAACATTAAACCTGGTTGGTTAGCTACATGCAGATTCATGCAGGATAGTAACGTCATGAGTTGGGATTATGGTACATTATTTAGCTAGCTAGCTACATGTCTAAACAAAAGGCTCCACTAATGCAAGTAACCATTTCAATAGAATGATGTCATGGCAACAATTCTCGATAGACGTAGCTGGTAAATTCACTCTGGCTATCTACTCCGATTTCAGAGCACTCTCGTCCGAGTGTGGCAGAGCGCAGAATAACTGCCGAATTTATGAACGCTCAACACCTGTTGAATATGGCCTCTGTCAGTAAACGTTGGCAAAAAATCATAATGACATTTTTTCTAGCAGCACAGTCACAAACGCTCTGGATAACATAAAAACAGCCTAACCAGCTCTGCTAGGGTAAGTAAAACGGTCAGTGAGCTGTTCTCTCATTTGTGTCTGGGAGTAGCTAGCAAGCTAGCCAACGCTAGTCAGTTAGCTTGGGTGCTTGACTACTCCTTGGCCAGAGCGTCCAGTGTGCGCTCTGAACAACAATTTGACAATGCTCAGAGTTTACAAACGCCCAGAGCGTACTCTGAGCACACTCTGACACTCCAGATGAAATTTATGAACAGACCCGTAGTATAAACCAGCCTTTCGTCTTGAAATCTTTCGTTGTTTAGTACATGGCCTCACATGTGAATCCTTAAAGAGATGGGTGGGGCTAAGGCTTAAGAGGGTGTGAACAATGCTGAATGGGTGTAGACAAAAAAGAGTTCTCCAGTAGGTGTACCAAAACATTCAAGAAGGGACATTTTCTCAAAAGTGAGGTTACAAGTTTATCAACTTTCAAAGCAGAATAACTTTCCCATTGTTTCTCAACTGTAGTGTATGATATACCATGTTGTAGCTCTGAGTCTCTACTTTTATCCAATGTAAAAAACACAATTTCTAATTTTGCTACATCTGACCGAATCGAGCCGGTCGGTCACATTTCTCTTCCTCATCTGACAACACTATTTATAACTGTATCACATACGCACATAAGACGCACACTGCAGAGAGATCACTTCCAGGTCAGAGAGATCATGTATTAGAGGTCAGAGTTTACAGAGTTCACAGCCAATTAAAGTGTGTGAAATGAGCCCAGCGTGAATCATTATGCAGATGTGATGCAAATGTCCTCTAGAGGTGAGACTAAGAAATAAAGAGGTGTCAGACTCTTTGTGACCTGACCTGTCTCTACTCTCTAATGCCAGACCACTGGGTTGATAATGAGAGAAACTATATCACTGATCAACCTTATGAACACAAAAACATCCTTGTGCACAATAACGAGAGAAACAGCACTGTAAAAGGATCATATTCTGTGATTAATGTATTGCCCTAAAAACAATGATTCAGCACCCAACTGTTTTTGAAGTGTGACCTGTGAGGGGAGCACATTGGCTATTATTTCATAATGAGAGAAATGCCATCACCGGCCAGCCAATACACCCTTATGAAAACACATCATAGACCTATCAATCAACGCTGTAATTCCAGGTATGTACAGGGAGAACACCAGCAATTACCAGTGTAATTTAAAGATCCAGATCTCATTAGCTTTATTGACAGACGCACACACACAGTGTGTCTAAATAAAGGTTACATCCTAGGGAGAGAGAGAGAAAGAGAGATTGAGAGAGGTGAAGGCTAAATGTTGTTGATGCTGGAGGCAGTGTATGGATCAGGGCCATCAACTGAACACAGAATGATGGATTAGTCTCATTATGTCCTTATATGGCAGTAGCTAGACAGACCATACGAATCAATACACCTGTCATATTCAGCTGGCATCTATTTAGACAGTAGACAGGGGTATGATATGACAAGTGACAGGCATGTTGATTGCCTTCAGAGGAGGAAGTATTATATTAACAGGGTGAGAATTGTGGGAGTGTGTGTGCGAACATACAGTATATGCAGTATGTGTCTAGTAAGGGTGTTACTCTCCTCTGGCTTGTGCCACCTATCCCCATGGTAACAGGGTCATCACATGATCATGGTCGGTCGGTCTGGCCATCTGCTGCTCTGCTCTGGGTATTTCTGGCTGTTGGGACGTGGTGGTGCTGAGTGCTGCTTGTTAAGGCAGTGTGTATGTGGGTGTATGTGTGTGTGGTGGGGGGGGGGGGTGTTGGTGCTAAGCGCTACTGGTTAGGGCAGTGGAGATGGGGGGGGGGGGGGGGGGGGGGGGGGGGCGTAAGGGGACAGTTTTGGGCTGTAGTGCGGAGGTTTGGATGAGGGCCACTGACTCCTCTCCGACCAGGCACATCACTGTGGGGGGATAAGAGGTATGGGGGAGGAGGGAGGTCGTGAGCAGATGTTCCCTTTTCCCACTGGGACCTCCACAGAGCCTTTGTAGAACCACTTTCCCTCAATTCTCTGTAAATGTGTGCCGCGTGCTCACTGCTCCGTGGCGAGTGAGTGAGTGAGTGAGAGAGAGAGGCAGGAAAAAGGAGAGAGGGAGGACATATGGAGTTGTTACAGCACAACATGCTGCCTAGCTGGCAGGGTGTCTCTGTCTCTACACCAGGGGCTTGGATCTGAGTTGGTTACTCCTCCTTCTTCCTTTTTACAACAGCTCCATGTAAACATGTTTCATTGGAAGGGTGTCTCCTCTCCATAGCTCTGGGACTGGAACAGTGACCTACTGCCTGTAACTGCCTCCTTAGTTACTCGTCCTCCTCCTTCTTAGTTCCTATTTTTACCCGTCTTGTTGCCACTGAAAACCGTCTATATGCCTGTGCCATCCCATCCATCCAGGGCCGGCCCGCCCATTAGGCGGGGGCGGCATTTTCCGAGCTAAACTTACCAAGAAGCACCTCCAAACAACACATAAAACCTCACGTTAATTATACAAAAGAAATAATGACAATTTCTCTCACCCAGTTGCATACGGGCTATCTAGGTGAGCACTGATGCAATATATTTTACGTGTCCATGCCGAGCGCACCTCTCCAGGGTGCTGTTGGAGAGATGCAGCGCTGCAGCGCTCCACCAACGGTCCGTCACAAAAAATCTTCTAACATAAATCATGTGGCCTACAGCCTATGGTACAACGAGTGTGGCCTTTTCTATACCCTACAGGCTGGAGATGATCAAATTTGTGACAATGTTATGATACAGATACGTTTTTTACCTTATGCACGTATCTCTTCAAATAGCTAAACCTAAATGGCGCCCAATCAAACACAACAAGTGCTTCGATGTGAATTTGACATGGCAACAAACACCATATCCTCAAAACAGAACAGGTCAAAGTAAAAATGGACAATATGGAATTAAAAATCAGGCTACTCAGAACTGCTGTCCAGGAGTTTCACCCCGTGGGCTAAATTGTCATGATTATCAGTGGTTTCAAGTTTGTATCTGTCAACTTTTGAAGAGATGATTACAGCGACAAATTCAATACTTCTGCATTTTCTCACAGTGTAAACGCATTGATTCTCATTGCAAATAGGCTCAGGATAACTCCTGATAAAGTCGGGTAGCTGATATGCAGTGCTTACATAGCCAAAATGATTAGTCACAGTAAAAAATAAAATAAAAGACGAAGAGTCAATGCAACTACTTGTTTTACAAAACGGTAGGCCTACCACACGGATGAACATTCGTAAAATTCCAATGCAGGCCAACGCTGCCGGCTACACCCCAGTAAGCACAGACTGTCACCAAAGTCTTTTGGGTGTATTATTTTTGCCCTGTCCTGACTTATGTCCGGGGTCTTTTTTTTGCTGCGGTCCGGACCTGCCTTGATTTCAACATCTAAACACCGGACCCAATCTGAATCAATCATAGTTTTATTTGTCACATGCACAAGTACAGTGAAATGCTTAACTTTTTATTCTCAGTAATAAAAAAATATTATAATAATAAAACACAAGAAATAGGAAATAAATGAGGAAATTATATACAAGGTCAGTGCCAAATTTACAATGTGCAGGGATACTGGATTATTGAGGTGTAGATATGTACATGTAGGCAGGGATTAGGAGGAAGTGACTGGTAGCAGGATAAATAATGAATAATAATAATAAACAGTATGGCAGCAGCATAAGTGGTGGGTAGGTGGGTATGTAAGTGTAAGTGTGTGGGTGCTAATATGAGTGTGTGAGTCTGTGTGTGTGCAAGAGTGTCAGTGTAGGCGTGACAGGGCTGTAAACAGGACTGAAAAGTGACTGGTAGCAGGAATATATAAATACTTATGGTAACATACTAATGGTAATTGATACAACGGGTGGGTCTAATCCTTAATACTGATTGGTTAAAATCGCATTCCAGGCAGTGTCTATTCCACAAGTTACCACCGGCTAAATCTATGACGTTAAAATGCCTATTTACTTTGTTCCATCTGACTGCGCAATCCACTGTCTCATCAGCCCAGCCAGGTAATTTATAAACGTGATCTCCACTATAAAATACATCTAGACATTGTCACATTTCTTTTAGACTAACATTTAGTTTTCAACAGTGGAGATTTGTATAAAAGTTGCTGTCTGTCTCTCCAACATTTTCAACCTTGTTTCAATATTCAAATTCGATCTCCAGCTGTCCCATAGTAATGAACGTGTTGGAAGTCAGGATGAGACAGGCAGGCAGCGTTTCTCAGCCAGTCAAAATCATGAATCAGCTGGCATAATTTTTATGGATATATACAAAGAAATGTCAAATGAAAAAAGGTAAAAATGAAACAAAGTGCAGCTAATATGCCGTCTTTCCAGCTTCAGTTAGAAGTGATTGTGTTCGCTGTCTGGCCTAACAACACCCGTGCCAATATATCCTCCAAATACTGGCTTCTCGGGCATTATCCCTTAAATATACACGTAAACAGGAGTAATTGTGACCAGTAGCAGAATAAATAGATAAGATACTAATGGTAATGACAATCAATAATCACTGAACTGCAGAGTAGAGGTAGTAATAAATACAATCAATAACATTTTTAGCTGCAGGGTAGGGGAGCAGCCCAAACATAGATGTATAAGTTTGGTTCAGATTTGGTAGAGTCCGGACTGGCTTTGATTTCAACCAAATCTGAGCCAATCATAGACATCTAGTTTGAACAGCACAGTACATTACAGTACAGTAGAGTACAACTGTACAGCACAGAAGAGTATAGTCCAGTATAATTGATTCTACTCAAGATGTCTTTTCAACTCATTCACAACTGAAAATTAACCTGATTTCATTGACTGGAAAATACGTATTTTCAAAGTATTTTCAAAGTAAGTAAAATGAACCTAACTTTATACATATTTTCAAAGTCATTTTTACTTACTGGGACTATTCTAGTTTCGGAGGACAAATAAACATCTCGCCTAGGGCAGCAGAACAACGGCAAAGGACGGCAAATCAGCTTCCAAAATGTTTGTTTGTGACACAAATGGGCGCGACAGTCAGTCAGATTCGCTAGGCAGTCAGATCTGGCGCTGACACCGGGCCTGCATTCATCAGGTGCCAGAGCAGACCCCTCTCCGTTGCCATGGTTACCCTGCTGTTTATAACAGTGGGCCTCTGCCACAGATTATACCCGTTTCTAGGTTAGGTATGTTCTGTGAGGCCCAGACGGTTAAAGATGTTACCAAATTTGCTTAAACACGCAATTTAAAACACCATTTAAACCATCTTGATTTATGGGTCTAGAGAAAGATGGGACCCACTGGTGTAGGGTATTCATCTACCAGACCAAGAACACGGACGCGTCTGAGAAATGGGAGCCCATGCCCGAGGGTTCTAATTCAAACGGAATAATACAAAGGGTGAAATAAGGGCAGGATAAACTGAGAGATCAGAGAATAGGCATTCAAGAGGGCCGGAGGATAGCATAGTCATGTATATACAAACAAACCCACTAGACCAAGGAGGTCAAACTTATTTTGCCCCGGGGGCCACATTTGGTCTTCAGGTCTGGAGGTCCGCATAGAAAACGGGTTATATTTCCTTGCCGTCAAAATATTCAGAAAATAGTCCACTATCCATAGTTTAAATTTGTTTTTGATGCTCCCTGACTGTCCAGTGATTATTAGTGAGCTGGACAGTCAAGAAACTGCATGAATATGGGTCCATTATCATTTCTACACTGTTTTATTTGTTTTACTCATTAGACCCCCCCGCCGTATGTTTGACATCCCTGCACTAGACATTATTTTGTATTTATTTCACCTTTATTTAACCAGGTAAGCCAGTTGAGAACACGCTCTCATTTACAACTGCGACTTGGCCAAGATAAAGCAAAGCAGTGAGACAAAAACAACAACACAGAGTTACACATAACTGAGTTACACAGACTGTTACGCAAAGAGACACCGTCTAGCCTAAATAATAACGGAACACCCACTGGCCATAAGAGCCTTGGACTCAAACACACAGAATGCACAAAGCTATACACATTCGCTAAAAACACAAAAACAAGCTCTGCAGAGGTTTGTAAAGCACAAGCCAAATACATACACCAAAGCGAGAGTACTAAAATAGCTGCATGCAGGGTAAAAAGCCATGCACATATTCTGTTTAATAAGGAGTAACCTCGGCTTGCAGAGATTTCAGCTGCTCATGTATGTGATTTATGTATGTGATCACACATATATACACACAGAAACAGACACAAATCCATGAGTGAATTGTCCTCACAGCACTGAATAGATCGCAACAGAACAGAAGGAAACTGTCTCGAAGAGAACGAATGGAAAGTGACAAGTGTACTGTGGTCACATTGTGTAGTGTTCTGAATGCTGAGTCCTGCCTAGTGGTCACCAAGTAGATTAAGGGTCAAAGACAAGATTAGCATTAATGGACTTTTCATGATGATTATGATGATAACGACGACCCTAATCAGCAGGCAAGATAGTAAAGCACAATGCATGATAACAACTGTGACATTACAATTGTATGATCTGGGGAATTGGTGTGTGTAAAGTAGTTAAGTTGACAGGGGGTATATCATTGAGATGTTTTAGAAGCTATTACAGTGTTTCATATGCACACTCAAAGTTGATCTGTAAATCCCTTGAGAGAGAGAGTGAGAGAGAGGGGCAGGCAGGCAGCATGGTTAAAAGCTTGCTGGTTGTTTTAATACCGTGTTCTGAACATTTCAATCAGGTGAAAAAATGGAAGCAACCATTTGTAATACAGGGTATTTTATCATCTCTGACAAAGGAGAAAGAAACCACTTGCAGCATGTGGCCAGTGTTGATGACATCAGCAAAGATGGGTTAGAGCATAATTTTTTCATGTTAGTTATGAAATACCTATTAGATCATGCTCCATGGGGGGAAAGATAAAGTCTTTCTTAGGCCAGGAATAGCATACAGATTGGATCCTTTTGTGTGTGTGGTTGTGTCTGTGTTTGTGAGGAGGAGTGTTTTGAATGGTATTTGCTGATCCATGACTAATATGAGGACAGGTGGTGCAGAAAACAACAACTTTAACAAGCATCAACAACGTCCTCCTCTTGTCATATTTGACCCGTTCACGAACAACACATTAAACACTCCAAGGTTATGGCTAAATCAGCATGGAATTCCATTGTAAACCTTGGTGAAAACCCTGCAATGTGTAGGTGTTTAAATAAAGTATGTGTATAACAACAATATCATCGGAGTTAATCCTGCACGGTCAGAGAAGATATTACGCCACTCAGGGTGACTAAAGACAGGCAGCCATGAAGAGATTATTAAACTGTTCTTCTCCCATCCCCCTGAAATCCCACTATATCTCCTCTCTCTATCTCTCTCCCTTTCTGTCCATAGCTCACACCCTCCTGCCTGGCTGCTTGGCTGACTGAGCAAGGACGTGCTCACTCACACCTAGGGTTGCAAACCAGCATTTTGGTATCTTTCAAGGATTTTATGTTATCTATCACAAGACATCTCGTGGCCCTTCTGGGTACTTCAGATTATCACAGGTGTCTGTAATTATCTCTGGCCCTCTGTGTGGCCTTCACATGTCAAATATATGAAATAATTCAATAAGATGATTTTAAAATAGAATGACAAAGTTTAAAACATGATCCTAAATATAGACCATCAACTTAGTGTTCAATATGAGGGTTTCAGCATTAAATATTTGTGTATACTTTTATTATGTCAATATGTATTTGTTAATGTTTTGGTGTCAAACTGGTGGCAGTCAATAGTTGGATGAGTTGCAGAGGTAATTGAAAATAATGCCATTGTTAATTGGATGCTTTTTTTCGTTAATTAGGCCATTTTCTCTTGAACCATATGGTCTACCTACTAGAAACTCAGGGACAATACAGACACATATATAACAAATTAATACTATATACCAACACATTTGTTTCAAGTTATTCAAGTATAAATGACTAAAATTACGATAGATTGCCATAGATTTTCCGTTAATTACCAAAATTGCTGAAGTTGATGGTAGCTTTAGTAAATGATCAGTAGCTTTGCAACCCTACTCACACCTCAGTGCCACTGGTTCTCCGTACTACAGCTCCACTCCCCCCTGCCCTGTCGATATCTTTTGTTTAACAAATCTCTGATAGGCTCAAAACGTATCAGGGTAAGCGATCAGATCAGACTATCTGCAGGCATCTGCTAATATTAAAAGTGATAATTAACGATTAGATTTTTATTAGGATCCCCATTAGCGTCAGCTATTCTTTCTGGGGTACGACACATAACAGCAATTGGAATCACACACAGCGTGCTGTTAATTCTCCTGTTGTAGTGAAAAATAAATTGTGTGTGATTGTTACAAGCAAGTCTAGCAACAGGCAATTAGTTTAATTTTGTATAGCTCCTTTCAAAAAATATATGTCAGAGGGCTTGTGATAATTAAACTGAAGACGCAAGCGAAGGTGTGTGTGTTTGTGTGTGAGTGCAAGCACGCTCTTTTCCTCCAGGGCCGAGAGTCTACTATCGTTCATTATCACTTTCAACCAGCAGAAGTAAGTGGACACTGCTAGTATCTAATAAGTTATCATATCTATTTGATGAGTGATGTGCTGCTGACTCACAGTATCACAGCCGCACACTGTGAACCTCAAAGTAGTTTTTTTTTCAATGTTGGTTTACACTCCAAACCACTTATCATTAGTAAACAGATTTTTGGATAGACTGATCATGTAAGCATGGTTTTTCATCATGTAACGGGATTCGTCCTCCTCTGACGAGGTGTATGAGAGATCGGACCAATATGCAGCATGGTACGTGTTCGTCATGTTTTAATGAACAAAAATCAATGAACACGAAAATACAAAATATCAAATTGAAAGACAGAAACGAAAACCGAAACAGTTCCGTGTGGAACACACAGACACAGAAAACAATCACCCACCAAACACTGGTGGGAAAAGGCTACCTAAGTATGATTCTCAATCAGAGACAACTAACGACACCTGCCTCTGATTGAGAACCATACCAGGCCAAACGCAAAATACAACATAGAAAAACAAACAGACTGCCCACACCAACTCACGCCCTGACCATACTAAAACAAAGACAAAACAAAGGAACTAAGGTCAGAACGTGACACATCAGGCCTATTGCCTACAAAGGGTTGACTTAAATCTGAGAGGGCAACAGTGAGAGTATCCTACTAAATCAATAAACAGACCGATTCCATTTACTGGATCCACACTTACATGCCAGTCCCAGAGTTGAAAATCGGAGCATTCCAAATGAGACCATCACTGTTCCCTGCCCCATTAGCAGTACTGTGTTAGTAAATAATTCACAGCTGAGCCTGTGTGTGTTTTACCAGCCTTAGGTGGTAATAGGTGGATCCCTACTCAGTCCTAATTACACAATGAGCTGCTACCTGGCCCTGGCTGCTCTGTCCAACAGGTAGGTCCTGTATGTGGCAAGACAGGCTCCTTAAGAGCATTCAGGCTAATATACTGTCTACTAATATACAATACTGTTGTGAATGTGGACGATGTTCTCTCCTAAGAATGATTTTGCCTCGTAACAAACATTACACTACACCCACCTGAAAAATACTTCCATTGTGTAATGGAAATGTGTGTGTGTGTGTGTTTTCATAGGCCACAGATGTGGGGTGTTCGTCTGTTACTCCCCCTTTGATCCAGATGGTGTAAGTGTTTGTTTCCCTAGTGCTCTACCCTACTTTGAGGGCAAGCCCGGGGGACGTCTGTGCTTGTCTCCAAAGGGAGAGAGAGAGAGAGAGAGAAGGGGGATATAGAGTTTGTGTGTGAGAGAGAGAGAGAGAGAGAGAGAGAGAGAGAGAGAGAGAGAGAGGGACGAGGTGATTAAAAGCAAAGGTACCAACACAAAACATTTTAGCAGTTTTCCCATACACTAGTGCCTCCCAGAGTCAAATATTTCTTCAAGTTTGAATCCTTAATTGAAACAATAACAAAGTGGACACCCCAGCTCTGTTTTGGTAAAAAGCTAAGAGATGGGCCTGGAGAAATTTAACCACTCTCAAATTCATAGACCGAGCTATGGATGCAAGGATTGATCATCCATGATATCAAAATGACGTATTGAGGCAATACAGAGTTTGTTTACATTTACGTTGTTTACAAACAAGCTTATATTTTAGGTTCTGATGGGGGTATGACAGTTGATCTAAGTTCATGAGGCGTTTATAAGTTATATTATTTAAGAATCAATGTAGCAATGAACAATTCTGGATGTAATATATGGCTCTGGTGCCTCCTAGCATTTCATGTTTATTGCTGTGGGATGTCAGCTAACAGAGGAACAAGCTTTTGACAGTTTCCGCCCACCTGCTAGAGTAAATTACTGTATGGTGATAGAACTGAGCTAAGTGTTTTAACAAATCACTTAGAATTCACCTAGCTAAAGACATACTGATTGTCTCAAGGGAAAAAACAAATACCAATTTCACACAGTCCCAGTCTGAGGTAGAATTCTTCACAGTTTCAAAAGAGGGACAAAACACAAAACAGCCTGAGCTGAGTTAAAGTGGAGAGATAAGAAAGAAAGCCAATACTGATTGAATAGGCAGGCGTTAGTTTGATTTTTTTCTCTCTCTCTCTATTGACTCTTCGGTAGCAGATCCCAGAGGATCCATTAGTAGCCACCAGGTTCATTAGAAAGTAATATGTTTCCATGGCAACCAGCTTTTGACTTTCACTTTCAGGAATTCACTGATTTTACATATCAATGTAATTTCTGGGGATATAAAGCTGAGGCATTTGTTATCGGTCGACACTGTCAACAAAATAGTTGACGTCTAAAATAGGCTAATGTGATCTAATGTGCACCGAGCTCTAAAAACACAATGGAATTGACACATTCCGCACATGCAGGAATTTTGATGTATTTCTAATTTCACAATGGAAAAACTTTGCCTTGAGCCAAGCGCATCAAGCAAATCAACATGTCACACCGCTGCAGTGTTACCCTGATGTACCCTAACCCTCTCTCCTGGCATGAATCAGGAAGAACTTTATAGGTACACTGACATGAAATGCTGCCTATTCTTTGTGACAACCTTAGGGGGGATGACCTGTTGTACAACAACAAAAAACACCATGATGTTCATTGTATTTATTGGAAGTTGGAGAACAAAGACATTCTGAATGACGACAAGGAAGGAAGCAGCTGCGGCTAACCGTTCCCAAAAAGCTGCCCTGTTTTCGTGAATTATTATCCAGAAAGCTAAAGAGGTCGGAGCATCTCTCTCAAGCCATGGCCAGAGAAAACAGACGTGGCCTTCAGGGTCAGCGGCCGCTGTCTTTGGGACTGCTCTGCTTTGTTGTGGTAGCAGTTCTGTACCTCACGATAAATCTAACACAGCCCCCGGGCCAAACTCAATGAAGCCTTTGTGTAAGAGGCTCAGTGCTGTTTAATACAGCATATAGCAAAGACTGGATCAGGCTTACAGGAGCCAAATGCATCTCTGCCCACCTAGGCCCCGCTTTTCAGACACAAATGTGCTCCCAGCAGCCAAGCATAAAAACTTTGACAAACGTGAGAAACAATACATAATATCAAAATATAATTGCAGGTGCAGCAGGAAGGCCCATGAATGTAGGCTAGGGAACTTCTGTTCACATTGTGAACCCTTTCAAGTCTCTTTTTTTTGTTATTTATTTACAGCTGAAAGCAGCATAAAGTAAACAGCCTAGATTGGAGATCTTGAGACGGGTGACAACACGCCAGAGTGACAGCTGGAGTGGTGTTGCGCAACACCTTGGGGACACGGGTGTGGAGGTCAACTAAACAGCATTTCCCTCGCAGCTCTCTTGGCATCTTTTTCTGAAGGGAATTTTTATTTTTTTATTTTTTTTAACCTGACTGACTGACAGACAAAGTGCCTCCCTCCATGAGCGTCCCTCTGGAAAAATGTGTCACCCCAAACGCACACTTTATTCTGTCCCACATTCCATCTCTTTCTTTCGGGACCAAAGCCTTTGAACTCAAACCCTTTCATTGTCTTTGGTCTCTCACTCATGTGGTTTTCAGTCACAGTAGTGTCAGGGGCCAGGGAAATACAGGTGTATGTCATGCCACACTGCTGAATGTAAAGCTAAACTTCAACGGTAACAGAGAGCAACATGAATAGGATTAGTGCCAGCTTCACTTCCAGAGTCCCTCTGTACTATGTTTAGTACACGTGTTTTTGTGTAATACGAAAAAAAGTTTGTGAGAACCAACTACAAAACTCAAATTTTGTTACAAATTCTTATGCTGGAATCAGATGAATCCTAGAGCCCAATAAATTATATAATAATATTCATAGAACCAAACCAGAGTTAAGCTCCACTGCGGTTGAGCTGGTGTTTTTAATCTAACCACTGACAATACCAGGATTATAATTCTACTCTGCTGGATCAGTACAGTCAGAAACCATTTTTTCAAAATCTCACCACAGCAGCTTTACTAACTTACCCTAGAGTCATAAAGGAGAAAGTACATATTACATGCATACTGTATAAAAACAACAACAATAATGCATAATACACAGCTGATACTGCACTATTGACCATGCATGGCTTCCAGAGAGCCCACCTGGACAGCCTCTCACATTAACAATTAAAAGAGGATGAGCAACCTGATCTCTCCAATGGACTAGTCACTAGTGGAGCACAGACAGGGAGAATAAAGCCAAGCCAAGAGGGATAGGGCACCAGGGTATCATGTGGGGCCATCTTGAGGAGAGAGAAGGAGGGGGGGGGGGGGTTGCAGAGAGTGGGTCTGAGTGGTGGGTGGTGGCATGGCAACTAAAAATCAGTTAGAGGGTCTCTCTATTTCCAAATGCACAATTTGAGGAGTCGCTTTCCACAAATAACCAGCAAAACACACCTACTACTGTAACAGGTGCCCAACGGTTAGGCCTTTTCTCCCATTTAAATAAAGGGCTCATCAAGATAGACCAACAGCTATGGACTATGAAGGGTTTATATGCTGAAGGGTTTATATTTGGAACATTATAATAGGGAAATAAAGGTATGAGCGCCAAAGGGCAAGGTGAGGCCAAGCAACCAGATGCAGTTCAGCCCCAGCAGTCATCAGGACATAATTCTCTGCCTCTGGCCCTTTGACACACAGACAGACCTGAGTTTCGTCTTCAGAGATTCTATCCAGCCCATAAACTAAACCCATATTCACTCCCAGTCTGACCTGCTCTGAGTTGGAATTATTTTTATGAAGCTAGTCAAGAGAAAATGGTTCATAATACCAATAGCATCATAAGTCATTGAATAGAAGTCAGTGAGCTCTCCTAACAGGCTTTCCTGAAACTGAAGTTGCATCGCAGTATTGTATCTATCATCATGAAGTCTTGGTTTACACTGTGCCCCAAGGTGAAGAAAGCCGAGAAGATACTTACAAATGATATTGATACATTCAAGTCTTTGTTTTCCACAGACAGAAAAAATGTAAGGCATGCTCTGGGTGTTTTCTTGATGCATTTTTTTTTGACTGTGTGTTGTGGTGGACTTGTAGATTTAACATACCATGTGTAATAAAAACATTATGAAGATATCCAAATGAGCATCACTGAGAGAATCTGACCTAGTAGGCTGATAAGTCCAATACTGTACAGACATGTAACAAAGTTAAACTAGAAAACTGGCACTGGTTGGTTGTCATCAAGTTTCAGGATTTCAACTGTGTCATTCTCATGCTTTTGTTTGGATGGAAATCCCCTAAAGCATAATTTCAGATTTAATTCACGACCAGAAATAAAGTCATTGAGACTATCAAAGGCACTTACATAGCTAAGATACTCACCATATTTCTTTACAGCCCTTGGGGCCTGTATTTTGTTTCACAGAGAGTTCACAGCAAATTACAGTAGAAGCCTGGGCTACTTTTTGGGCTCTTGGTCAGCTACCAATAGCCAAATGTATCCTCAAGAGACACTTTCATGGTCGGGTAACCTGTAGCTTTGGGCTTTCTGTTAATAAACGACACATTGTACTTGTTGATACATTTAGAAATGAGTCAAAAACACAGATACCAGAATCCAACAACTGCATACTTCAGTCAAAGTAGAAGCACAGAGTCTTGACAAGCCTCACGCAGCGCAATGACAGACCGCTTATTAAAGGATGGCTACCTGTCAACCGCATAACCTGACAGACAGAGGAGCGCGTGGAAAGGGATCTTCTCTTACCTTTATTCCTTGTTGTTGAGTGGTTAACGTCAATTTGGTTTCATCCAACAGTAAAACTTCACAATAAAACTCCTCCTGGGGAGCACAGAAGCAACTCATGTCTTTCTTTTTACGGGAGGGGGGGATAAAGCAACACTGCACTAACTTAGCGGACTTCTGTCAATTCAATGATAAAATAATGGACTAATGCTGGTACTAAATAAAAGTAAAATTCATCATGTGGTTTTCTTCTAAACACTCCTTAGCCAGTCCTTGTATTGTCTATGATCTGCAAAAAAAGACAGAACCATTAAAATTATAGAATTATCAGAATACATTTCATTGAAACGAACCTTTCAAAATAAGGATTAAAGCAGCCTTTAGGGCAATATACTTGTCACAATACTGTAAAAATGCTTAGAATAAAAATACATTGTAGTTTTATAAGGTTCCCAATAGGCTACACACCTTTGTGCTCTATCCAAAATAATTGCGAAACCTTGGCTTGCAGCTTATTCTTTCAACAAATCAGCCTCCATTAAATGTTGAGCTTTGGGTACAGTATGTGAAGCCTACTTCTTTATAAACCGTAGTTTATAGTTATTTCATTTTCATGAAAAACTGGATAACTGGATAAAACAAGGTTCCTTCCTTTTATTGTGTTCAATAAACACGAGTTGTGCGCTCTTCACTGCCCTCCAGCTCCAATATTCATAGATATGCAAGAAAAATAGGAATTCCTTTCAGTGTGATCCGCTTTTTGATCTCCAAGTCTTTAATTTTGATTTGTCTTATATCTGGCAATCCTACTAAAAGTGAAGACAGAGGCTTAGCCTGCACCTGTCCCGTCGGCTTAGAAAAATGAGGCAAAATCTCGCCACTCTTCAGCAATGCAGACAGCCCGTTGCTAAGGAGCGGTGCCCATCTCTCACGACAAAGCTTCCCGACACAAAATGACTCCGCCCTTCTGGACTTTCCACCAATTGAAGCCATACCGACAATATACATTCATAGATGATACAATCATGCCACCTGTTGGAGATTTGCAAACTGGTCTCTCTGTCTCTGTATATCAAATCAAATGTTATTTGTCACATGCGCCAAATACAACAGGTTTAGACCTTACCGTGAAATGCTTATTTACAATGCTTATCCTTAACCAACAATGCAGATGTAAGAACATAGAGTTAAGAAAATAAATACGAAAGAAACTAAAGTAAAATAAATAAATGAAGCAACACAATAAAATAACAATAATGAGGTTATTTTCAGGGGTTACCCGTACAGAGTCAATGTACAGGGCCTTTCTCTGACACCGCCTAGTATATAGGTCCTGGATGGCAGGAACTTTGAGGATCTGGGGACCCATGGCAAATCTTTTCAGTCTCGCGAGGGGGAAAAGGTGTTGTTATGCCCTCTTCACAACTTTCTTGGTGTGTTTGGACCATGATAGTTTGTTGGTGATCTGGACACCAAGGAACTTGAAACTCTCAACCCGCTCCACTACAGCCCCGTTGATGTGAATGGGGGTGTGTTCGGCCCTCCTTTTCCTGTAGTCCACGATCATATCCTTTGTCTCACTCACGTTGAGGGAGGTTGTTTTCCTGACACCACACCACCAGGTCTCTGGCAGAGTTTCATTGTTGTCGGTCATCAGGCCTACCACTGTTGTGTGTAAGTTAAGTAAACTTAATTATGGTGCTGGAGTCGTGGGTGAACACACAACCCTGTGGTGCCCCCGTGTTGAGGATAAGCGTTGCAGTTGTGTTGTAGCCTACCCCGTCAGGAAGTCCAGGATCCAGTTGCAGAGGAAGGTGTTTTGTCCCAGGGTCCTTAGCTTAGTGATGAGCTTTGTGTTTACCATTTGTGTTGAATGCTGAGCTGCAGTCAATTAACAGCATTCTCACATAGGTGTTCCTTTTGTCCTGATGGGAAAGGGCAATGTGGAATGCGATTTAGATTGCATTCATCTGTGGATCTGTTGGGGCGGTAAGCAAATTGGAGGGGGTCTAGGTCTTTCAAAGCACTTCATGGCTACCAAAGTGAGTGCTACGGGACAGTAGTAATTTAGGCAGGTTACCTTCATTTCTTGGTTACAGGGACTATGGTGGTCTGCTTGAAACATGTAGGTACACAGACTCGGTCAGGGAGAGGTTGAAAATGTTGGTGAAGTGACTTGCCAGTTGGTGTGCGCATGCTCTGAGTACACATCCTGGTAATCTGTCTGGCCCCAGGCCTTGTGAATGTCGACCTGTCAAAAAAGTCTTGCTCACATAGGCTACGGAGAGTGTGATCACACAGTCGTCTGGAACAGCTGGTGCTCTCATGCATGCTTCAGTGTTGCTTGCCTCGAAGCGAGCATAAAAGGCATTTAGCTTGTCTGGTAGACTCTCGTCACTGGGCAGCTCGCGGCTGGGTTTCCCTTTGTAGTCCGCAATAGTTTGCAAGCCCTGCCACATCCGACGACCATCACAGCCAGTGTAGTTGGATTCAATCTTAGTCCTGTATTGACGCTTCGCCTGTTTGATGGTTTGTCTGAGGGAATAGCGGGATTTCTTATACAGTGCCTTGTGAAAGTATTCGGCCCCCTTGAACTTTGCGACCTTTTGCCACATTTCAGGCTTCAAACATAAAGATATAAAGCTGTATTTTTTTGTGAAGAATCAACAATAAGTGGGACACAATCATGAAGTGGAACGACATTTATTGGATATTTCAAACTTTTTTAACAAATCAAAAACGGAAAAATTGGGCGTGCAAAATTATTCAGCCCCCTTAAGTTAATACTTTGTAGCGCCACCTTTTGCTGCGATTACAGCTGTAAGTCGCTTGGGGTATGTCTCTATCAGTTTTGCACATCGAGAGACTGACATTTTTTCCCATTCCTCCTTGCAAAACAGCTCGAGCTCAGTGAGGTTGGATGGAGAGCATTTGTGAACAGCAGTTTTCAGTTCTTTCCACAGATTCTCGATTGGATTCAGGTCTGGACTTTGACTTGGCCATTCTAACACCTGGATATGTTTATTTTTGAACCATTCCATTGTAGATTTTGCTTTATGTTTTGGATCATTGTCTTGTTGGAAGACAAATCTCCGTCCCAGTCTCAGGTCTTTTGCAGACTCCATCAGGTTTTCTTCCAGAATGGTCCTGTATTTGGCTCCATCCATCTTCCCATCAATTTTAACCATCTTCCCTGTCCCTGCTGAAGAAAAGCAGGCACAAACCATGATGCTGCCACCACCATGTTTGACAGTGGGGATGGTGTGTTCAGCTGTGTTGCTTTTACGCCAAACATAACGTTTTGCATTGTTGCCAAAAAGTTCAATTTTGGTTTTATCTGACCAGAGCACCTTCTTCCACATGTTTGGTGTGTCTCCCAGGTGGCTTGTGGCAAACTTTAAACAACACTTTTTATGGATATCTTTAAGAAATGGCTTTCTTCTTGCCACTCTTCCATAAAGGCCAGATTTGTGCAATATACGACTGATTGTTGTCCTATGGACAGAGTCTCCCACCTCAGCTGTAGATCTCTGCAGTTCATCCAGAGTGATCATGGGCCTCTTGGCTGCATTTCTGATCAGTCTTCTCCTTGTATGAGCTGAAAGTTTAGAGGGACGGCCAGGTCTTGGTAGATTTGCAGTGGTCTGATACTCCTTCCATTTCAATATTATCGCTTGCACAGTGCTCCTTGGGATGTTTAAAGCTTGGGAAATCTTTTTGTATCCAAATCCGGCTTTAAACTTCTTCACAACAGTATCTCGGACCTGCCTGGTGTGTTCCTTGTTCTTCATGATGCTCTCTGCGCTTTTGACGTACCTCTGAGACTATCACAGCGCAGGTGCATTTATACGGAGACTTGATTACACACAGGTGGATTGTATTTATCATCATTAGTCATTTAGGTCAACATTGGATCATTCAGAGATCCTCACTGAACTTCTGGAGAGAGTTTGCTGCACTGAAAGTAAAGGGGCTGAATAATTTTGTACACCCAATTTTTCAGTTTTTGATTTGTTAAAAAAGTTTGAAATATCCAATAAATGTCGTTCCACTTCATGATTGTGTCCCACTTGTTGTTGATTATTCACAAAAAAATGCAGTTTTATATCTTTATGTTTGAAGCCTGAAATGTGGCAAAAGGTTGCAAAGTTCAAGGGGGCCGAATACTTTCGCAAGGCACTGTAAGTGTCCAGATTAGTGTCCCGCTCCTTGAAAGCTGCAGCTTTCAAGTGCGGATGTTGCCTGTAATCCATGGCTTCTTGTTGGGATATATACATATGTTCACTGTGGTGACAACGTTGTCGTTGCACTTATTGATGAAGCCGGTGACTGAGATGGTATACTCCTCAATGCCATTGGATGAATCGCAGAACATATTCCAGTCTGTGCAAGCAAAACAGTTCTGTAGCATAGCCTTCGTGTCATCTGACCACTTCCGTATTGAGCGAGTCACTGGTTTTTGCTTGTAAGCAGGAATCAGGAGGATAGAATTATGATCAGATTTTCCTAATGGAGGGTGAGGGAGAGCTTTGTACGCATCTCTGTATGTAGAGTAAAGGTGGGCTAGAGTTTTCCCTTCTGGTTTCACATGTGACACAGTGGTCGACATTAGGTAAAGGGGATTTAGGTTGCCTGCATTAAAGTCTCCGGGCCACTAGGAGCGCCGCTTATGGATGAGCATTTTCTTGTTTGCTTAAGGCCTTACACAACTCGTTGAGTGCGGTCTTAGTGCCAGCGTCGGTCTGTGGTGGTAAATAGACGGCAACAAAAAATATAGATGAAAAGTCTTGGTATGGTCTACAGTTTATCATGAGGTACTCTACCTCAGGCGAGCAATACCTTGAGACTAACTTAGTATTAGACATTGCGCACCAGCTGTTATTCACAAATAGACATACAGTGCCTTGCAAAAGTATTCATCCCCCTTGGCATTTTTCCTATTTTGTTGCATTACAACCTGTAATTTAAATAGATTTTTATTTGGAATTTATGTAATGGACATACACAAAATAGTCAAAATTGGTTAAGGGAAATTAAAAACACAACTTGAAGCCTCCTTGAAGCCAATTACCTTCAGAAGTCACCTAATTAGTTAAATAAAGTCCACCTGTGTTCAATCTAAGTGTCACATGATCTGTCACATGATCTCAGTATACATACACACATGTTCTGAAAGGCCCAAGAGTCTGCAACACCACTAAGCAAGGGGCATCACTAAGCAAGGGGCACCACCAAGCAAGGGGCACCACCAAGCAAGTGGCACCATGAAGACCAAGGAGCTCTCCAAACAGGTCAGGGACAAAGTTGTGGAGAAGTACAGATCAGGGTTGGGTTATAAAAACACATCTGAAACTTTTAACATCCCACGGAGCACCATTAAATCCATTATTAAAAAATGGAAAGAATATGGCACCACAACAAACCTGCCGAGAGGGCCACCCACCAAAGCTCACTGACCAGGCAATGAGGGCATTAATCAGAGGCAACAAAGAGACCAAAGATAACCCTGAAGGAGCTGCAAAGCTCCACAATGGAGATCGGAGTATCTATCCATAGGACCACTTTAAGCCGTACACTCCACAGAGCTGGTCTTTACAGAAGAGAGGCCAGACAAAAAGCCATTGCTTAAAGAAAAAAATAATCAAACATGTTTGGTGTTCGCCAAAAGTCACTTGGGAGACTTTTCAAACATATGAAAGAAGGTACTCTGGTCTGATGATACTAAAATTGAGCTTTTTGGCCATCAAGGAAAACGCTATGTCTGGTGCAAACCCAACACCTCTCATCACCCCGAGAATACCATCCCCACAGTGAAGCATGATGGTGGCAGCATCATGCTGTGGGGATATTTTTCCTCGACAGTGACTGGTAAACTGGTCAGAATTGAAGGATGGCGCTAAATACAGGGACATTATTGAGGGAAACCTGTTTCAGTCTTCCAGAGATTTGAGACTGGGACGGCGGTTCACCTTCCAGCAGGACAATGACCCTAAGCATACTGCAAAAGCAACACTTGAGTGGTTTAAGGGGAAACATTTAAATGTCTTGGAATGGCCTAGTCAAAGCCCAGACCTCAATCCTATTGAGAATCTGTGGTATGACTTAAAGACTGCTGTACACCAGCGGAACCCATCCAACGTGAAGGAGCTGGAGCAGTTTTGCATTGAAGAATGGGCAAATATCCCAGTGGCTAGATTTGCCAAGCTTATAGAGACATACTCCAAGAGATTTTCAGCTGTAATTGCTGCAAAAGTTGGCTCTACAAAGTATTGACTTGGGGGGGGGGGGGGGGGGGGGGGGGTGAATAGTTATGCACGCTCAAGTTCAGTTTGTTTGTCTTATTTCTTGTTTGTTTCACAATAAAACATATTTTGCATCTTCAAAGTGGTAGGCATGTTGTGTAAATCAAATGATACCATACCATCCCCCCCAAAATCTATTTTAATTCCAGGTTGTAAGGCAACAAAATAGGAAGAATTCCAAGAGGGGTGAATACTTTCGCAAGCCACTGCACTTGAGGGAAACCTGTGTCATTCTTCCAAAGATTTGAGACTGGAACGAAGGTTCCCCTTCCAGCAGGACAATGACCTTTCATCTTACCGGACATAGCTGTTCTGTCCTGCTGATGCACAGAAAACCCAGCCAACTGTATTGATCCACGGCGTCGTTCAGACACAACTTGGTGAAACATAAGATATTACAGTTTTTAATGTTCGATTGGCAGGATAGTCTCAAACGGAACTCATTCAGTTTATTCTCCAGTGATTGCACATTGGCCAATAGAACGGATGGTAGTGGCAGGTTACCCAGTCGCCGACAAAATCTCACAAGCACCCTGATCTTCGCCCCCTGTATTTACTTATTTTCTTCATGCAAACATTATATCCTTCGCGGAAGACTTCTTCTTTGAGGTGAGTAATCACTGTTCTGATATCCAGAAGCTCTTTTCGTTCATAAGAGACAGTAGCATCAACATTATGTACAAAATAAGTTACAAACAATGTGAAAAACGCAAAAAATATCATAATTGGTTAGGAGCCCGTAAAACAGCAGCCATCCCCTCCGGTGTCTCTCTCTCTCTCTCTGTGTGTGTGTGTGGCCATTGGCAGGCTATATATAATTTAAAATGCCAAGTCACCACTGTAGACTACAGTAAATTGCAGTGAGATAATATTGCAACTTTATTTTGAGTCTTTTAGTAGCCTTGCCATAGGCCTAAACTACAAAATATTTTTAGAGCAAGTGCTACCTTGATTTATCCTGACCTCTGGTGGTTGGTCTTTGCCAATGCCTGCGTAATAAAGAGTTAGCAAGCAAAAGTTGTTGTTTGCAGTTTTGCACAATGTCAAGAAATATGTAAGAGTAGGCTATTTCTTCATTGTCACTAAGTTGTTCTATTCACTGGGCTTATTGTCAATAATTTATCCTTCTCATCCATTTATGATTCCATTTCAATATACTGTATGATCAGTGGGGTATACACAAACATGCAGGGATTAAGTTTTTCCTCTTTTTCAGATAAGGGTGTAGATGTGTAATATGTGTCAAAGATGGACTAATGTAATGTCAAGTACTTCTGTGTGTAGTTGTTATAGCCTAATATGAATTGGCCTACTATATTCATACTATAACAACAAAGAAGTCCTTGACATGCAGAATACACAATTGAATAAAAGGTCATTGTTGTCACTTGCCAGTAAAATGTGTTAGGCAGACCTACATGCTTTCAATTACTTTCGCTGAAAGTGGGTCAGTGGGCCTAGTGCCATATTTAAATCAAGTAGACTGGTAGGCCTAGGCTTCCCTTTTTTTCTGACCACACAGATATCAGATCGACAAGAAAAATGTAAACACTTTATATGTAAACAAAGTCAATCTCAGATGTTGTTTTCTTTCTCACGGCCCGAGGGCGGGTACCCTTTGCGCGTCATCATCAAGCATGCGCGCATGCTGACAGTACAGACAACATGGCATAACGAAGGAAGCAAGCGTACGACGAAAAAAAGAAGCGGAGGAAGACACAAAAGAAAAAGTTTACTTAAGAGTCTGAAGAGTGTGTAGCAACGTTTATAATGGACACTCGTTTAAAGTTAGTTTCGCGGTTTCGATAGGGGGCTTTACACCCTGGAGCGCGTCTCTATAAACGTATTGGTGCAGAGAGGAGCGAATGTTGATACAGGTAAGACCATTTACCTAAGCTAAATGTTAGCTCGCTATTTTAGTTCATTAGTTGGCGAACAAGCTGCTAACATTACTCATTAGCTAAGAGGCAGCCTGTTGTTTTGACTGGAACAAAACTGCACATTAATCTGGCAACGCAACAAGTACCTCCGGTACGCCTTTTCAAGTAGAACTCGAACTCGTTTAAACTATTTTGTGCATGGCTATGAAAAGGAGCTGGCATAAAAGTTCTCAGTTTAGTTTGCGTGCTAACTTCTGATGTACAGTAGCCTACATTTAGCCCAGACTACTGCTAGTTGGCAGGAACGCAGCAAAGAAGACTGCACTTTTGTTTTGGCAAGCTGCCCACACTTTGAAGCGCATTAAATTGATAGTTTAAATAACCGAGCAGCGTTCAGTACAGTACATTATTTGAACGTTTCCAATTGAGTGTCACGAGTCTGTTACAAAGTTTGCCTTTGTTCGAAGAACTTGCTACAATGTTATGTTGCAATTTGCCACGCTTACTTTACGTTCCACAAACCTTGTCTGGCTTTCTACTTTGTATCCAGTAGGCAGGGAAACCCGTTTAGGTGATCAGCTGGGAGTGTTTGCCATTCAGGCTGCGGCTCGGCCATATTGTGCAAGTGTTTGTCACATGTGAATTGCATCAATATTGAATTTAAAGATGGGTAAACACTACCTATTGATATTTGTACATGTTTGTGCAGCAGAAGGAAAACCGCTCAGATAACCGTAATGAAATTACCACTATTTAAAAACCACATGGAAATTGGAGAGATTTTTTACATCTCTAGTTAGAGGACAACCTGCAGTGGTCACAAAAACGGTTGCACGTCCTGTTTTAAAAATGAACACCGCTCAAAAACCACACGGAATCTAGGAATAATGTGTATGTCACTGGTTAGAGGACAATTTGTAGAAGACTGCTAGCTACATTTTGAAGTGTTGCATTTTGATTCAAGTGTGTCCAAGGTTCTACACTAACTTTTGACACGTTTCAGTTGGTGGCACAAGCACACTTGGTCGCACCAATTTTTGTATATACTTAAAAATAATAATTGATGTTAACCTGGCCTGTGTCCCATAATGTGCCTGCATTTCATACTAAACCAGGCTAATAATAACTAGCATTCTTTTAAATTGGCATGCCATTGTATTCTTACAGTGATTAGGGTTGGGCGGTATTCAGATTTTCACATTGTCATACCGTCCTCCTTGCACCCCAGGAATTTACTGTATGACTGGTTTAGTACACAACCCCCCCCCCCCCCTCATAAAGTTAAACATGTACACACTGAATTAAAATATAAACAACATGTAAAGTGTTAGTCCCATGTTTCATGAGTTGAAATAAATTATTCTAGAAATGTTCCATATGCACAAAAAGCTTATTTCGCTCAAATTTTGAGCAGAAATTTGTTTGCAACCCTGTTAGTTTTGATCCTTTGCCAATATCAAGAAACTGATTAAACAGCTTGATCATTTTACAGGCAACTCTAAAATGTGCAATGCCACAGATGTCTCAAGTTTGATGTCCAACTGGCCTCACAACCGCAGACCACTTGTAAAGGTAGTAGTTTTGGAATTGTTAGTTAGATTACTCGTTGGTTATTACTGCATTGTCGGAACTAGAAGCACAAGCATTTCGCTACACTCGCATTAACATCTGCTAACCATGTGTATGTGACAAATAAAATTTGATTTGATTTGACGTGTGGGCAAGCAGTTTACTGATGTCAATGTTGAACAGAGTACCCCGTGGTGGAGTTATGGTATGATCAGGCATAAGCCTCAGATAATGAACACAATTGCATTTTATCGATGGCAATTTTAATGCACAGAGATACCGTGACAGTCCTGAGGCCTATTGTCGTGCCATTCATGGGATGCTCTGGATGAATCGTTTACGACGGCGTGTACCAGTTCCAGACAATATCCACCAACATGTTTTTTTTTTTTACGTAGGTTGTGAAATCAATAGATTAGGGCTATATTTAAATTAACTTATTTCCTTATCAACTGCATCTTTAAAGTTGTTGCATGTTGAGTTTGTTCAGTGTAGATAGGAGCTACCGAATGTCGTCATTTTTGTTGAGTTTGGACATTTCAAAAGCGGATATGAACGAGAGGCATTGTGCAAATGAAGCTTTGACATGCTTGTCTGAAGGAAGAGCATTACTGTCTCTCCAGCAGCATGTCTACACGCCGTGTCTGTGTGGAGTCTGAAGTCACTAGGGCAACGGGCCTGCCTGCTTTTCTCAGAGAAGATGGGGGAGGATCATATGAGCCAGAGGCGACCCCCCCCCCCCCCTCACACACAAAAAAACCCACAAGGAAATCAAGTCAATGGCAGCTGTACAAATAACTCAGCCAAAGGGCTTTGACTTCACAAACATGTTAGAAATTGAACACAATATGATGCCCTGTCACCTTATTCAGTTAGCCACTTACTTAGATAGCAGTGTTAAACCGGGTTAACAGAGTTCTGGGGGGGAAGGAACACATAAATAGCTTGCTGTGTTTTGTAAATGCAGATATAAAATGCTTCTTGTTGTAATTTCTGCTTGGCATCAAACAAATTTTGTGCTTCAGTTGCGCTTCTAAACTCTGAGAATTCACGAATGGGCATTCTATCAGCAGACAGCGCTCTGACTATTGTGTAGCTACTTTTCAATGTACTTTTCTCAGTGTAGCCAGCCTATTTTTCTCCAGTAAAATGCTTGAAACTTTAAGCAAAACATTAGCAAATGTAGCTGGCTACGTTCTTTCTATGATAGGCCTAAACATTAGAAATATGATGGCCATGCATCACTTTTGCAAAAAATACCTTTTTCATTGTAAGTTCATTTACTCTGGCTGCTAGCCAAATAGCGTTGAGCTTCTGTTATCTGATATAACTGAAGCTATTTTTGGCCAAATGTGATACTCAAATGTATTTTCTGTGAAGGATAACTATAGTTGCATGTCGCTGGTCACTCTATTGAAGCAAAAAAACACTGACTTTCAATATAAACCGAGACCCCAGTCAATACACAGCTGGACCTGCTTTCTCTCGTTGTGCTATTTACAAACACCCGACTGGCTCAACTGTTCAGGGGAACTACTTAAGCTTCATAATGTAACATAATGTGACAGTTGAAATTAAGAATGCAATCTGCTTTATCTCCCTAACACATTGCACAAGTTGACTGCAGGTATTTACTTAAATAGCTACAACATTTCAGAAATACTGTAGTTTCAATGGTAATGGGAAAACTATCCTGTGGCTACTTCTAAATCCTTGGTATACTGCCCCAACCTAATTTGGATAGATTTACTGTAACAGCAAAGAAAATAAACTGTTTAATTCAGATGCACACCAGCCAGCCAGTTTGGCGAGCAGTGTTTCTGTAGTGATGGATTTTTCTAAACAAATGGCCACTGGATTGATGCAAATAATCATTATTCTGCAAGGTAGGCATAAGCTACTTTGTCGTTACCTTTTTAATTTCCTTTCCGTCTACTTGAAGACAGTTAAGCTATCATTAACATCGCTAATGGCTACACAAAATGGTAGACATACAAGCCCACAGGGCTTGACGTTCAGGTAAATTCACCAGTGGCACACCCGGCTAGTGCCAACTGAAAGCTACTGGCCCGAATGGAGGGGAGAAAAACAAAAATACTGGCCTGACAGGAAAGCAAATGATGCGTGCATAACTTCAATAACAGGAGTTTTTCTTTCATTTGCAGGATGAACAAGTAGCCTATACAGGGTTAATAGAGACATTGTTGAGTCAAATTCAAGGACTTTTAAATAGTTTTTCAAGCACTCAATTGTAATTTAAGGACCAATGTTTTATATTGTATTGTTGTAATAGCCTATAGAGAAGAGAACTCCCCCAAAATGTATGCAAAAAAAATCTGCATCAACACTTTAAGAATAATGCTCTTTTTAATAGGCCTGCCTACCCAATGGCATTCACATTTCTACATGTGAAAATGTCAATGTGTGCGTTGCCTGACTAAATAGACAGCATGCTTCATACACAAACACACTCATGAAGTCCTGTCTGTGGTAGCAAGTCAGTCTCGTCTTTTTAAGATGTTATTGTAACATTAAAGAAAGCGACCAAAGGACGGGCGTCCTTTGTTATGCAACGCTTTGTATTGAAAGCCAAGTTGAAGACAACATTTCAATATTGTTTTGCTCGTAATATAACCTCACATGGGTTTTACCGCAACACAATTTCATCTGCGAGAAACAAACTAAAGCACCCACATCTCTCAAGCAGATCAGAAATGAAATTGCAGAATATTTATATTAGAGCAGTAGAACTTATAAATCGGCTACCATGACTTCAATGACTTTTCTAGAACCATAACTGAATTGCGCATTCCAAATATTCAACCAAGACTTGGAACTTTTTAGATACCTGGTTTGCATACCTATTCTTGCCTTAGCATTTACTGGTAGACGTCATAATTTGGAACATCTTTCCTACTCCTACCGGTGATTTGGTCTCCGGTAAGCTGCTCCACACAACATCCAGCTGTTTGAGAGCTGCACGCTTTCTCTGCCTGACAGATTATCTGTTGCCCCCCTACTCAACTGGCAGACCACGGAATGGATCCGGACCCTGAATGGGGTCAATAGGAACCGCGGGTCCTGACAACAAAAAATGAAATGCTAAACTTTTTATGGGGGGGGGGGGGGGACACTTGGTTGGGCTTCAACCCCCGGCATCATATTAATCCACAAATCCAAACATATGTGGAATTACAGGAAATTAACTTTAAAACGGCAATTTTCTCTGCCAACAAGAAGTGTGTGAACCGTTTGGGGTTGCATGAGTTGTGAGGTGGGGGTTTGTTACTAAGCCAATAAATGACTATATCCATCCGGACCTTTGCCACCTAGGACATTTTTGTGACTGTACCTTCAGAAAAGTACATGAGTACCCCTGATCTATAGGCTTTGTGTGTGTGTGATAATCAACATAAAGAACAGTTTTGCTAATCCATCTTTTTATAGATTATAATGCCTAGATTAAAAATAGCATTATTACAAAATCCCATGGCCAAATGCGAGTCAAATGGTCGCAAATGTGACTGTTTTGGTCACAGTATCGAACCCTTGGGTTGCCAACGCAGTAAGTGGAACGCAACATTTTTTGTTAATCACTTCCATAGACTTCACTGAAATAAATAGAAAAGAGTTAAATGTTTGGTGTAGGCTAGTTTAAACTATTCAAAGGCCACACAGAAACTTGGAATAACCAGTACATGGTCGGTGAACTTTTTGAAGGCCTTTTGAATGGGGGATGTTGATTTTGGGAGGCATCTGTGCCATTTGAGAAAGAAGATGATTGCTGCATTCTAAGTCCTGTGACCCCCCCCAACAGATCAACAGAACAAAACCAAGATATTGACCTTGGCGTCATGTTGGCTATACACCGAAATTCGATGTTGTTGGAAAACGTCAACTTGTGCATTTTTTTGTTTTATTTAACTAGGCAAGTCAGTTAAGAACAAATTCTTATTTACAGTGATTGCTTACAAGGGAACAGTGGGTTAACTGCCTTGTTCAGGGGCAGAACGGCAGATTTTTACCTTGTCAGCTCGGGGATTCGATCCAGCAACCTTTGGTTACTGGCCCAACGCTCCAACCACTAGGCTACCTGCTACCCCAATTTGTGTAACATGTTAATTAGATATGGCAAAAATAATTCATCTTAATTTAAGATGATAGTAAATGAAGCAAACTCACAATATTTTTCATTATTTGAACCATTTAGAGATGTAAAAGATGTTCCTAAGCACAATTTAACCAGGTGCTCTAGACTAAAGCGTCCATAGGATCTATGCAGCAGACTGAACATTTGACATCCCTACCAGTAGCGCGCTTCCCATTAGCCATTCAAGTGCATAGGCAACTAGGCATCATACACCACTTTCTAATGAGCTGGAGGCAGTATGCATTTTAAAAACATATGCTTAATTGTTTGAAACCTGAACGTTTTATTGCATATTGAAGCATGTCTTAACTTGCTTCAAAGTAACCTAGCCAAAATCTAACCAAACCTGCAGGCAATTATTTTATAAAGACTTCCATATGCCATTGAAACCAGAAGCCTTTTTCTCTCATGTATTGTTGGTTTTCAAATCAACTTTCCTTCATTGTCTGGTAGCCAAAGGCACAATTCTAGTCGTATTAGCAACCAATGCTTGTTGCATATTTAGATCTCCCCTCTTTATACATTTCTGACTGATATTTTACTCTCACATGAAATGGCTCACAATGGTGTTTTCCCGCTAATTGCATTATGGAACCAAAATCGGTGCGCAATGCCAGGGGTTGTTTTTTCCACGTAAAAAAATTGTATTAAAAGGCATTAAAAAATCTTTATATTTTTTGTAAATGCAGATCTAAAATGCTTATTGTAATTTCTACTCCACATCAAGACTCATTTTGGGCTTCAGTTGCACTTCTCCACTCAGATGAGAATTCAGCTGACCGTGTAGCTAATTTTCTCCGGTAAAATACAAGATTAAGATCAAGCAAAACATTAGATTAGGAAATGTAGCTGGCAACGTTCTTTTGATGATAAACATTAGAATTGGCCATGCATAGTTTTTGCAAGAAATACCTTGCTTTTTTATTGTAAGTTAATTTACTTGTGTGGCCAAATAGCATTGCACTTCTGATGAAAATTAAGCTATTTTCTGCCGAATAAATATATACACAGTTATGTTGGACGTTTACATACACCTTAGCCAAATACATTTACACTCAGTTTTTCACAATTCCAATTACTTAATCCTAGTAAAAATTCCCTGTCTTAGGTCGGTTACGATCACCGCTTTATTGTAAGAATGTGAAATGTCAGAATAATAGCAGAGAAAATGATTTATTTCAGTTTTTATTTATGTCATCAAATTCCCAGTGGGTAAGAAGTTTACATGCACTCAATTAGTATTTGGTAGCATTGCCTTTAAATGATTTAACTTTGGTCTAACGTTTTGGGTATCCTTACACATGCTTCCCACAATAAGTTGGGTGAATTTTGGCCCATTCCTCCTGGCAGAGCTGGTGTAGGTTTGTAGGCCTCCTTGCTTGCACATGATTTTCAGTTCTGCCCACACATTTTCTATAGGATTGAGGTCAGGGATTTGTGATAGCCACTCCAATACCCTGACTTTGTTGTCCTTAAGCCATTTTGCCACAACTTTGGAAGAATGCTTTGGGTCATTGTCCATTTGGAAGACCCATTTTCGACCAAGCTTTAACATCCCGACTGATGTCTTGAGATGTTGCTTCAATATATCCACATAATGTTCCCACTCATGATGCCATCTATTTTGTGAAGTACACCAGTCCCTCCTGCAGCAATGCACCCCTACAACATGATGATGCCACCCCCGTGCTTCACGGTTGGGATGGTGTTCTTCAGCTTGCAAGCCTCCCCTTTTTCCTCCCAAACATAACTATGGTCATTATGGCCAAACTGTTCTATTTTTTCCCCATCATACCAGAGGACATTTCTCCCCAAATTATGTCTTTGTCCCCATGTGCAGTTACAAACCGTAGTCTGGCTTTTTTATGGCGGTTTTAGAGCAGTGGCTTCTTCCTTGCTGAGCGGACTTTCAGGTTCTGGCAATATAGGACTCGTTTCACTGTGGATATAGATACTTTTGTACCGGTTTCCTCCAGCATCTTGACAAGGTCCTTTGCTGTTGTTCTGGGATTGATTTGTACTTTTCTCACCAATGTACCTTCATCTCTATGAGAAAGAACGCGTCTCCTTTCTGAGCAGGCTGAGTGGTCCCATGGTGTTTATACTTGCGTACTATTGTTTGAACAGATGAACGTGGTACCTTCAGGTGTTTGGAAATTGCCCCCAAGGATGAACCAGACTTGTGGAGGTATACGATTATTTTTCTGAGGTCTTGGCTGATTTCTTTTGATTTTCCCATGATGTCAAGCAGAGGCACTGCGTTTGAAGGTAGGCCTTGAAATACATCCACACGTCAATTAGCCTATTGGAGGTGTACGTCATTTGAGTACATCAGAAGCTTCTAAAGCCATGACATCATTTTCTGAAATTTACCAAGCTGTTTAAAGGCACAGTCAACTTAATGTATGTAAACTGGAAATTGTGTAAAAATGACTTGTCATGCACAAAATAGATGTCCTAACTTAACTGACTTGCCAAAACTATAGTTTGTTAACAAGAAATTTGTGGATTGTTTGAAAAACGATTTTTAATGACTACAACCTAAGTGTATATAACCTTCAACTGTGACTTCAACTGTGTATAGTTGCATGCCCTTGATCACAGTATTGTTGCTTGAGGTAAGTAAATATGGGCAGTTATTCTAACAAAGGTGGCGCTTGGGTTTCAAGTTTGGGGAAGGTAATTTTCACCATAAAAATGCACCGTTATAATAAAGCAATCCATGTATCCTTGCATTTGCAGACTTATTTACGATGGCCTACCAATCATAATGTTATGATTGGATAGTTGTAATTTACACTAATAATATAACTCAATCACTGTTCGCAAAAAATACTTCAGTGCAGTGCGTAGTGGCTTAGAGTAGGCTATATCAGCCTGCATTACTTCTCTTTGCAGAGTATTTTTTATTTTTGCACTTCATGCAATTCTACTACACTTCATGTGACTGGAGACATTTGCAGAATATTTTTTAAATCAACAGAGATTACTCTGCTTACGCTGACAAATAGATCAATAAAAACCACGCCAGATCTGTATATTAGACCTACGAAAGGGAGACAAATACAAGATGACGTCCATCTAACCTGGAGGAGGAAATTATTGTCCAAAAACAAATGTGACATTGACCCAATGATAAAGATGGTGAATATGCACACTCAGTGGGGATATGGCACATTTTTCTCTGCTGGTACTCTTCGCTGAATTGAAAATGTTGTTAACTTTTGGAGTCTCTTGTCTTCTCTTTACAGCAATATCCATTTGTTTTCCCGAACTGTTTTTCCAAGATTTTTATTTTTCAATATTGTGATATTTATACGATCATCTATTTAGTATTTGCCACGGGCCCTTCCGACTCAGTTACGCAATTAAAAACAATCCACCGCAAACATATTTATTTTTTATTAATTATCCTCTGTGGCCAAAGCATGCTTTCTGGTGTAGTAGCCTATTTTGAATTACTTTTATTTCTTTATAGACAGGAGTAAGCTATCATTTTGGTAATTTAATTTACTTTAGGGAAAGCTTAGCTTCCCCTAGCCTTATTGACGCCCCGCATATGTATTCTAACATCTTCAAATTACTCATCGGAATTCGGTAAGAATGACTCATGCCGTTGCATGTTCTCTTAAGATAAATTACCATAAACTAAATGAGATTTCTGTCATTCTGAAAACTGGGTGTACGCCCTAATCCGGTTCCACAACCAACGCCTATGGGTCTGGTAAATTTCTTAAATGTCCGGTATATAAAATTGCTGCCGGTCAAATGTCCAGTGCCACATTTTTCTAACGGAAACCATGCTACAGTGGCATAGTAGGAAAATGTAATAGATTATGTAAACAAAGGAAGGAATGATGGAGGAAGACTTTAATACAGAAGTATTTGATTGCTCAAATTTGGCAGCTGACCATTGTGGTTGTAAACACCTTGGGGTTAGTACATTGAGGGCATTGCACTTCTAGGGTCAATATATTTTAAGTGTTGTTTTTCTGCTCCGTTGCCTCGCTCGCTGTTCGACATCAAGCACTTCTTGCGTTGTGTAGCCCACTGTTTCCCAACAGAGTTCTTCGAAAACTCCCGAGCCGGCCTTTTCCACATATTTGTTCAATTTGACCACAGGCACACCTGATTCATATTGACTAGTTGAATCAGGTGTGTTGGTAGTGGGGAAAATATATATTTTTTGAATGTTTGGAGGGTCCAATGAGTTGCACTTCTCTGTGCCATCTGGTAACCTTGGTGGTCGGTCACCTCAACAGCCACACCACCTTCTGTCTGGCTTATTTTGGTGAACACAGACACAAGCTATTCAGGAGATAATGTTTATTGCATTAAGTTCTTTCCATTTTTATAGATGACTACTTTATATTATTATGACGTGTTTGAAACCCCCACCAGTGATGAGAAATGAAAGTGTTAGCATTGTTAAGCCATGGGCTTGTATCTTGACGAATAGACTCATTTATAGAAATGACTTATGCACTTTGGTACCCCCACAATTGAGTTGACTGGGTGGGAGGACTTTCAGGGTTTTGTTTCTGAGATATCTTTAGCTTGATGTCTGGAATTGAACATTGCCAATGAAACATTTTTCCCACACACTTGGGAGAATGGATGTGTGAACATTTTTAGTAAAGGCAACAACACCACCAGTGAGGGGGGGGGGACAAGGCCAGCCAACAAGGGTTCTCTGGCTGCCAACGTCTGGCTTTCCCTGGCTCTTTCACAAACATTAATTTGCATGAAAAAACCTGCATTCAGAAACACTTTCCTTTTCCCATCTCTCTTTTCTCTTTCTGGCGATACAGGGCATCTATTCAAATTGATAGAGGAGTGAGAGGGAGGTAGAAAGAACAGCAGAGTGCGCATTGAGGAGTAGCTATGATTTAACACTAACAAGAAGCTCATTCCAATGTTTTCATTTCCTGGCTGTTTTTAATTGAGGTTGTTAAGAAATCTCTTCTAGAATGGTTCTGTGAATCTAAGATGGAGACGGGGAAGAATCTCAGCTGACTTTCAGGAAGGAAGCATTTAATATACCACACTAAAATAGCTCATGTCCTTTGGTGTAGTAGACTACTAGTACTATTTTCTGCTTGGTTGTAATATGAGCTCCTCCTGAAAAACTGACTCCAGAAACCAGTTCCTGCTGTGAAGGCTGGGACGTCCAGTGTTCTCTCTGTGCTCCTCCACTCACATGATGGGGATCTATTAAGTGGAGCATCGGGCTACTATTGTTATGTAAGTTAGATCTCATAGGGAAATGGGTTTGAATTCCAGGCTAGCGACTACCTTCCTAACAGTCAGTCAAGACATTCACTCTCACTCACCCTACATCTTTGGGTATGGGACTATGTGAAGTATTTATTGAAAATGTATATCTACTCAGTTGTTATTTGTTCACATTTAGAAACAAGTGTTATGGTATAAATTCTGGTATTTTTAATAAAGGCCTACGGAATCTTGTTCAGATTGTGACGATTCCGCCAGCACTATGTCGGTTGAAGGATGAGCGTCGCATGGGAGTGACGCCACCTGTCGGAAGACAATGACTGAATCTGTTTCAGTGCTTACAGAGGACTCCCTAGAGTAGAATTGACCCTTAAAATGAAAATGGTTTTATCTATAATTGACTCTTCCCTAAGCCCCGCCCCCTTGGTTACTGTTGCAACCTCACCATTTTCCGGGGGAGCCCCATTCCCCATTCTAACTAGTGAAGACCCCCACAATCTCAAACTGTTTTTAATACACAATACAATTAAACAGACTATCCCTTGCTAATCAGGTGACTCTCGGCTATGTTGTGGTGGACTGTCAACAATTGCTTCACAGGATAATTACACTTTTAGTGTGGCTAGCCACTGGATGGCTCTGAATGCACTGACAGCGTGCAGTCAAAGCTACTAACAGTCTTGTTCACATTGGCATTTTGAAGTGACTCAAATCAACAAAAAAACTGTATATCCAATTAGAATCTGATCTTTTTCCTATAGTCTGAACATCCAAAAAGCACATCTCATCTGATATTTCAAGCCACATTTAAAAATGTAAATCGGATACAAATCTAATTCCTGGCATTGACTGGTTTTAACTGTCAAATCTGATTTATTTGCCCTCAAGTTGTTTTTAGACTTATTTGGCATTGCTTGCTAGCTTCTCTGGCAGTTTGACAAATGCAAGTGGTAGCAAACTAGCTTAAGTTACAAACACATTAGTGAATGTGCTAGCAAGTTAAGCAGCTACCTATCTAGCTAGTTGACTGCTGTTGATAGCCAAAAAGGAGTCATTTTTAAAGTTGATCATCTTATACTTTGAGGCTTTAATGAAAGTGTTCTTACACTATGATTTCAAACATTCAAAGCAGCTGGGAGACTTCCATCGTGAGCATTGTCATTCATCTTAGCTTACTAGACAACTTTTGAGTGCAAGGAAGCATGAATGGCACTTGAACCATACACGTGGTACAGAATGGCACTTGAACCAGACAGATCTTTTGGCTTCAATATCATTACATTGTATATTTTTGAATGTATGCATTAATGAATCAATTGTACAATCAATTTGACTTTGGTAAAAATTATCTAACTACATTAGCATAATGACTATAATTTCAATATTCAATAAGAGTGTGTGCATGCATTGGGTTATTGAGCTTGATTTGGCTGATTTCACGAGGCTACAAATGAATAAGTCCCTTCCATTTGGGAATTATTCTGTTGTTCAACATCATTTGCGTAGAAGAAGCAATCTCTTATTTTCTAAAATAGCACACGGTCTCTTTAAGACCCATGACGTCATTCATAGTCAGTTTGAGGCTTGAGCAAAGATGATCTTGACTGGTAGAGATGTGAGGCGGGGGGAGATGAAGTGCATTAATAATGTTTTTGGTGACGTTCAGCTTTGTAATCAGAAATATTTTATGTTATGGTTTGCATATTATCACAAACAAGAGGGGTAGTGAATTTATGTTGGCTTCAACTGTAAGCTAGTAAGGAAAGTTAGCCTACAAAGCTGGAAGCTTCTTGCGTTGTAAAGTTTTCTAGCCTGTACTGGACATTGTTTTGGGAACAGTAATTAAGTTTCAAATATTATTCAAGTGTGTTAACTAACGTGCAGCGTAAGTGGTGATGCCACCCAGACTTCAGTGTGTTCAGTGGTTCCTCAGGACAGGCTAGAGCTAGCACTGAGTAAGTGGCGCAGGCACGGTGCTCTCGCGCTATAAGGACACATTGGCTGCGCTGACAGACAGATTTGATCCTCGCTCAATCAGTAGACGACGTGAGACACATTTGACAGAAGTACAGAAAGTGAAACAAATTCTACTATCAAACAGTATCGAAAAAGTGTTGAAGTTTCAGTGTACCGCGCAACACTACTCCAAACACATTTTTGCTAAGAGCAGCTGATTAAACACAGGTTAGCAATGTGTTGGCACAAATTAATGTCCAAGTAAAGTGGACTTGCCACACAGCGCAAGAAGCCTGTTTGCAGGTGCTTATGGTTTCTAAGATATTCCAGTGAGAGTAATTGGTTCCCACGAATGTAAGTTGCATAATATTAGGAGTACATTTTTATTCTTAAATAAAAATATTTACCCTGGTTTAATAACCGTGGCCTCTACACCACTGTGCACAGAAGACCCATCATTACCATGACAAATAGCGTAGCCATGTCAGCATTCTGAATGCACATTCGATTTGGTCACTTAAAACGGCAGTGTGAACAAAGCTCTGGTGCTCTCAAATTGTATCCTGATGTCGACAGTAGATTAGTTAAATTCATATACACTGCTCAAAAAAATAAAGGGAACGCTTAAACAACACTGTAGATCCAAGTCAATCACACTTCTGTGAAATCAAACTGTCCACTTAAGAAGCAACACTGATTGACAATAAATTTCACATGCTGTTGTGCAAATGGAATAGACAACAGGTGGAAATTATAGGCAATTAGCAAGACACCCCCAATAAAGGAGTGGTTCTGCAGGTGGTGACCACAGACCACTTCTCAGTTCCTATGCTTCCTGGCTGATGTTTTGGTCACTTTTGAATGCTGGCGGTGCTTTCACTCTAGTGGTAGCATGAGACGGAGTCTACAACCCACACAAGTGGCTCAGGTAGTGCAGCTCATCCAGGATGGCACATCAATGCGAGCTGTGGCAAGAAGATTTGCTGTGTCTGTCTACGTAGTGTCCAGAGCATGGAGTCGCTACCAGGAGACAGGCCAGTACATCAGGAGACGTGGAGGAGGCAACAACCCAGCAGCAGGACCGCTTCTCCGCCTTTGTGCAAGGAGGAGCAGGAGGAGCACTGCCAGAGCCCTGCAAAAGGACCTCCAGCAGGCCACAAATGTGCATGTGTGCTCAAACGGTCAGAAACAGACTCCATGAGGGTGGTATGAGGGCCCGACGTCCACAGGTGGGGGTTGTGCTTACAGCCCAACACCGTGCCGGACGTTTTTCATTTGCCAGAGAACACCAAGATTGGCGCCCTGTGCTCTTCACAGATGAAAGCAGGTTCACACTGAGCACATGTGACAGTCTGGAGACGCCGTGGAGAACGTTCTGCTGCCTGCAACATCCTCCAGCATGACCGGTTTGGCGGTGGGTCAGTCATGGTGTGGGGTGGCATTTCTTTGGGGGGCCGCACAGCCCTCCATGTGCTCGCCAGAGGTAGCTTGACTGCCATTAGGTACCGATATGAGATCCTCAGACCCCTTGTGAGACCATATGCTGGTGCGGTTGGCCCTGGGTTCCTCCTAATGCAAGACAATGCTAGACCTCATGTGGCTGGAGTGTGTCAGCAGTTCCTGCAAGAGGAAGGCATTGATGCTATGGACTGGCCCGCCCGTTCCCCAGACCTGAATCCAATTGAGCACATCTGGGACATCATGTCTCGCTCCATCCACCAACGCCACGTTGCACCACAGACTGTCCAGGAGTTGGCGGATGCTTTAGTCCAGGTCTGGGAGGAGATCCCTCAGGAGACCATCCGCCACCTCATCAGGAGCATGCCCAGGTGTTGTAGGGAGGTCATACAGGCACGTGGAGGCCACATACACTACTGAGCCTCATTTTGACTTGTTTTAAGGACATTACATCAAAGTTGGATCAGCCTGTAGTGTGGTTTTCCACTTTAATTTTGAGTGTGACTCCAAATCCAGACCTCCATGGGTTGATAAATTTGATTTTGTTGTCAGCACATTCAACTATGAAAATAAAAAAGTATTTAATAAGAATATTTAATTAATTCAGATCTAGGATGTGTTATTTTAGTGTTCCCTTTATTTTTTGAGCAGTGTATATACACACACACACACACACACACACACACACACACACACACACACACACACAGAGTTGAAGTTTACATACAGTGCCTTGCGAAAGTATTTGGCCACCTTGAACTTTGCGACCTTTTGCCACATTTCAGGCTTCAAACATAAAGATATAAAACTGTATTTTTTTGTGAAGAATCAACAACAAGTGGGACACAATCATGAAGTGGAACGACATTTATTGGATATTTCAAACTTTTTTAACAAATCAAAAACTTAAAAATTGGGCGTGCAAAATTATTCAGCCCCTTTACTTTCAGTGCAGCAAACTCTCTCCAGAAGTTCAGTGAGGATCTCTGAATGATCCAATGTTGACCTAAATGACTAATGATGATAAATACAATCCACCTGTGTGTAATCAAGTCTCCGTATAAATGCACCTGCACTGTGATAGTCTCAGAGGTCCGTTAAAAGCGCAGAGAGCATCATGAAGAACAAGGAACACACCAGGCAGGTCCGAGATACTGTTGTGAAGAAGTTTAAAGCCGGATTTGGATACAAAAAGATTTCCCAAGCTTTAAACATCCCAAGGAGCACCGTGCAAGCGATAATATTGAAATGGAAGGAGTATCAGACCACTGCAAATCTACCAAGACCTGGCCGTCCCTCTAAACTTTCAGCTCATACAAGGAGAAGACTGATCAGAGATGCAGCCAAGAGGCCCATGATCACTCTGGATGAACTGCAGAGATCTACAGCTGAGGTGGGAGACTCTGTCCATAGGACAACAATCAGTCGTATATTGCACAAATCTGGCCTTTATGGAAGAGTGGCAAGAAGAAAGCCATTTCTTAAAGATATCCATAAAAAGTGTTGTTTAAAGTTTGCCACAAGCCACCTGGGAGACACACCAAACATGTGGAAGAAGGTGCTCTGGTCAGATGAAACCAAAATTGAACTTTTTGGCAACAATGCAAAATGTTATGTTTGGCGTAAAAGCAACACAGCTGTACACACCATCCCCACTGTCAAACATGGTGGTGGCAGCATCATGGTTTGGGCCTGCTTTTCTTCAGCAGGGACAGGGAAGATGGTTAAAATTGATGGGAAGATGGATGGAGCCAAATACAGGACCATTCTGGAAGAAAACCTGATGGAGTCTGCAAAAGACCTGAGACTGGGACGGAGATTTGTCTTCCAACAAGACAATGATCCAAAACATAAAGCAAAATCTACAATGGAATGGTTCAAAAATAAACATATCCAGGTGTTAGAATGGCCAAGTCAAAGTCCAGACCTGAATCCAATCGAGAATCTGTGGAAAGAACTGAAAACTGCTGTTCACAAATGCTCTCCATCCAACCTCACTGAGCTCGAGCTGTTTTGCAAGGAGGAATGGGAAAAATTTTCAGTCTCTCGATGTGCAAAACTGATAGAGACATACCCCAAGCGACTTACAGCTTACTTAAAGTATTAACTTAAGGGGGCTGAATAATTTTGCACGCCCAATTTTTCCGTTTTTGATTTGTTAAAAAAGTTTGAAATATCCAATAAATGTCATTCCACTTCATGATTGTGTTCCACTTGTTGTTGATTCTTCACAAAAAAATACAGTTTTATATCTTTATGTTTGAAGCCTGAAATGTGGCAAAAGTTCGTAAAGTTCAAGGGGGCCGAATACTTTCGCAAGGCACTGTACACTTAAGTTGGAGTCATTAAAACTCATTTTTCAACCACTCCACAAATTTCTTGTTAACAAACTATAGTTTTGGCAAGTCGTTTAGGACCTCTATGTTCCAACAATTGTTTACAGACAGATTATTTCACTTATAATTCACTGTACCACAATTCCAGTGGTTCATACGTTTACATACACTAAGTTGACTGTGCCTTTAAACATCTTGGGAAGTTCCAGAAAATGATGTCATGGCTTTAGAAGCTTCTGATAGGCTAATTGACATAATTTGAGTCAATACCTGTGGATGTATTTCAAGGCCTACCTTCAAACTCAGTGCATTTTTGCTTGACATCATGGGAAAATCAAAAGAAATCAGCCAAGACATCAGAAAAATAATTGTAGACCTCCACAAGTCTGGTTCATCCTGGAGCAATTTCCAAACGCCTGAAGGTACCACGTTCATCTGCACAAACAATAGTATAAACACCATGGGACCACATAGCCGTCATATTGCTCAGGAAAGAGATGCATTCTGCAAATCAATCCTAGAACAACAGCAATGGACCATGTCAATATGCTGGAGGAAACGGGTACAAAAGTATCTATATCCGCAGTAAAACAAGTCCTATATAGACATAACCTGAAAGGCCGCTCAGCAAGGAAGAAGCCACTGCTCCAAAACCGCCATAAAAAAGCCAGACTACGATTTGCAACTGCACATGGGGACAAAGATCATACTTTTTGGAGAAATGTCCTCTGGTCTGATGGGGGGGAAAAAATAGAACTGTTTGGCCATAATGACCATCGTTATGTTTGGAGGGAAAAGGTGAGGCTTACAAGCCAAAACACTATCCCAACTGTGAAGCACGGGGGTGGCAGCACCATGTTGTGGGGGTGCTTTGCTGCAGGAGGGACTGGTGCACATCACAAAATAGATGGCATCATGAGGGGGGACATTATGTGGAGATATTGAAGCAACATCCCAAGACATCAGTCAGGAAGTTAAAGCTTGGTCGCAAATGGGTCTTCCAAATGGATCGTGACCCCACGCATACTGGCTTAAGGACAACAAAGTCAAGGTATTGGAGTGGCTATCACAAATCCCTGACCTCAATCCTATAGAACATTTGTGGGCATACCTGGAAAAGTGTGTGTGATCAAGGCCTACAAACCTGACTGTTGCACCAGCTCTGTCAGGAGGAATGGGCCAAAATTCTTGTGGAATGGGCCAAAAAAGCTTGTGGAAGGCTACCCAAAACGATTGACCCAAGTTAAACAATTTTAAAGACAATGCTACCAAATACTAATTGAGTGTATGTAAACTTCTGACCCACTGGGAATGTGATGAAAGAAATAAAAGCTGAAATAAATCATTCTCTCAACTATTATTCTGACATTTCACATTCTTAAAATAAAGTGGTGATCCTTACTGACCTTAGACAGGGAATTATTACTAGGATTAAATGTCAGGAATTGTGAAATTTAGTTTAATTGTATTTGGCTAAGGTGTATGTAACCTGACTTGAACTGTGTGTATAAATAAATAATCTTGGCTTCCAATCACACATTTTGGAGAAAACAACTAGTTATATTAGCGAGGTAACATTAGCATCAATTTCAATTTTGGCCAGTCGGGCTAGCTGACCCAGCTAGTAAACAATGGAGCCAAAGAATAATTTCAGATTAGAAAAATACTCCAACAGGCTTTGCATTTCAGGAATTAGTTTCATGTACCCCTGGTGTAGTGATCAATTATTTAACCATGTAAACCATTTTTTGATATGTCTGTTTTTGCCACTTGCTTAATTAGCTTCCTTGCATTTGGAACGTGAGCGTGTCTGTGCCTGGTCAGACCCGAGCCTGCTTAGTAACAGTTGTGATCGGTTGCCCAAAATTAAAGGATTGGGTTTAACAAAGTGTCAAGTTATTTTCGTTTTATTTAGTGTCTTTGGATCTAATGAACATTAAAACAATCCTGTCTGTCTTTAAGTTAACAGGATAATGTATAAACTAATAGTCCATCTCCTATTAGCTTAGAGGGTTAACCCAATTGTGCAGGTTGTTAAATCATTGTTTGATTTTGGCCCTGTGTGTGTTTGCCCCATATTTGTGTTTGTCATTATTGATTCTCTGGGGGTTGGTTTTGTGCTGCTGTCATTGTGCATTGGTTCCCCCTGCTCCCCTCCTAACCTCCGCCCTGGTCGGTGGTGTGACCTTCAAGGCTCTCTGACCTGCCATTCCAACCCCCCTCATCACACCCCGTCACTCCGCTCCCTCCCTGGTCTGCTGTCCTGTGCCTGGGGCTCCCACCAGCACCCTTCACAAAAAGAGCCCTAATTGAGTCGGCCAGGAGAAGCAGCTGTGCCACAGAGCTGGAAGCCAGCCAGCCAGCATCGGTCACTGCAGAACCAACCACGGAAACAGCAAAACAAGGCTGGCCCTGGTCTCGCTGCCAGGTGATTGGCTGTACCGGTTGATCATGTGACCGGGTGCTGGCTGGATGAGCTTTCAACGTCTGACACAGTTGAGGGAGATGGGATGGAGAATGTCACTGCTACCGAAATGGGGTAAGGTTTTCCTTTCTGTGTTTTTAAAGACCCCCTCTTCCTTTCTATGATGGACAAAAAATGGAGAGAAACGTTAATGGGGATTAGGGGCAGGCAGGGAGCAGCTAGTGTGAATAGTGAGGCATAGCCACTAAGCCTTTTGTTTTGATGGTTGGTTGGTGGGAGAGGGAGGAAGAGGACGGAGGGTGTGGGGGATGTGCATTCATTGCATGCATCCTCTCTACTCTCACTATCATCACTGCAAGGGCTGTGTGAAAAGAAAAAAAAACCTGCATTGTGCTTGAGAAGGAAAACAAGTAAAGGATTGGAAAAATGAGGTGAAGGAGAACCTGCTCATGGCCAAATGCCCAAAATATCAGTGCTGCTGGTGTGTGTGGTGTACTAAGATGGTGGAGGAGAAGAGTGGGCTGGTCCTTAGGATTCTGCTGCTTAGCCTAGCGACCGGTTTTGCTCAAACAAAGCAGACCTGTCATTGTGGCTGTGTGATGCTGTCTTTCTCTGGTTGCTATGGGGTTGGTCTGCCGGTGGTTGTCTTAGTCTGTGTTGACTTCGTCATTGGTTAATCCCTGGTTGTATTGTGCTGTGTAGAGCCAGGTTAGTTGGGCCAAGTGTAGGCTAACGCCACTAAGTGGCTGCCTACTGTTTCTTTGTGGTGTCAAGGGAAGGGCATTTGACGCTCTGCAGCTGACTGCAGGGTTTTTCTGGTCTAGCTATCTGCTTAGGGGGTATCCACCATACAGTGTCACACACACGCAGAAAACCTTATCCATCCAGTGTAGTGCCACATTCCCTGCCGGTGTCAGACGAAAGGGAAATGTGAGCGCCTGCCTGGTTGTTTTATCGTGTCAAGATGGAATCCTCATTTGGAGAGAGGAAGGCGTTTACACGGTGGGTAGGACGCAGAGAGAATTGGCTCTGAATTGGAAACCATTACTGATGGACCTACACAAGGTGGATCCTTTTCATTATTCATTTTAATGCACCAGCAAGCATCAACCGGTAAAATGTAGAATTTGCTCAATTTAAGCAGGAGATGCATTTTGAGAAGATTGATGCAATATTCATGAGGTAGTAAGAGGCAGTCCTCTTCTTCCTCAGCCCCCTCTGTTCTTTCATTCGCTCTTTCCCCCTTTGCTTCTCATTGCTCGCACCCCCTTTAAACCCTTTGTAGGCTAAATTTGACAGGTTTATATGGTAGTGCTATTAGCGGTTTGCTTTGTTCGATGTTGTTTTGTTTTCTCTAGTGATATTACAGACTGGTTTTTAGTGGGTTGAATTCTGTGGGGGCATAGCTAAGTATGCAGAGGGAGTGGACATGGTAAGATTCTAGATTATTATTATTTTTTACATACAAGCTTTGTGTGTATTGTGCCGATGGGCATTAGTCATTGTATTGGTCGGTTGGATTATTCATAAAAGAAATAGCCGTGTGTTTTCATCCATGGACTAACCTACTAAATGCACACGTTTTTCACCTAGAAGGGAATCAATGTAGCCTACTAGCCTAATTAAAATCTCAGAACATTAGCCTAATATCTGCAGGAAATAAATGACTAAACCTTGAGGCTATAACTGTGTACATTATGGGGCTGTGCGGAGAAGTAGGCGAATATGGAAATAGTGCGATGATGGAGATGCAGATGGCCCTAAATGATCATTCGATTTAGAAACTGATTTGGATGTTGATGTAATTGCAAATGCAATTATGGAACTGGAAAAGGAAAGGCAATAACTAGTTTGCATTTGCATGCATTCAGTTGTTCAACTGACTAGTTATCTTCCCCATAGAGGCTTGTGTAATTTTTATTACAATTTGTATAACTATCTTCCTATCTAACACAAACAGCTGTATTCACTATAATATAATAGTTTTCATGTTCATATGACACTGGGGCATAGTGAAACGATCATCCCAGCATTGCAACCTCATGATCCCAGCCCCCTTCAGAGTCAGCACTATACTGGCTGTTAAATTATGGTGATGATAAGCGCTCTTTTTTTTTTTTATGGCGGAGGCTGGAATTGAATCTCCAAAATGGCCGCAAATTGAACTACCTCGGTCTGCATCTGCAAACAGGGGAATGTTGCACCTGCAATTCTCCCCTGTATTGTAAATGCATGAAGTGGCAGTGTGTCAATAAAAGAAGAAAAATGTCCCTCCCCTGATCCAATTTTGGTGATGGTGGTGTTTTAGAAATGTGTTTTGGTTACCCCTGCGCATCAGCCAGTGCATTGACAGAATTCACTGGGTTCTTCTGGAATGTTGAATTTTAGGCTTAAGTGGTTCTGGAATGCTCCCGAGTGTTCTTCTCTGCCCATCCTGTGTATCGGCTCCATCCTAGTGAGGGCAATATTGACATTTACAGACTCACTGCCCAATCAACCCAGTCTAATTGACTCGCTGAATTCAGTTGGATCAGCATTGGAATTGCTTGTCTTGTCTAGAACTTTGTCAAACAAATCATTTTAGCCTTGGAAACCAGAACAATGTTGCAACCAAGGCCGTGGTTCATAATTACTAATAGGGCACTGAAGTTGCTTTGATTAGTCATTGTCGACCTGTGGGTAATATAGGCAACTGTGTAGGCTAGTCAGTTAGCTCTACGCTGTATGCTTGCAGCTGAAGCCTTCTGCCACGCACAACTGGTAAAGGAAGAGATCCCAAAGGCTTACATGTAGACCTGCATGCAAAGGCCATTGCTGATATCTAACATGTCACTGATTAATTTAGTAACAATAGAGTGATACATTTTTCCACCGCAGTGATCTAGTTACTACCCCGCCCGCTTGCTGCTTCCCTCCACCCTCTTTATAATGGATGATCTAAAAATACAAACTTTTCCTTAGCGAGATGAGCGAGTGCCCCTCTGTCGTGTTGAGTTGTCTTCACATGGCAGTATGGGGCTGTGTGGTGCGCGAGTAATGGTGTTCCCTTAGCTGCCGAGCCCATCTTCTGTCTTCTAGATCTCGTCTTCTCAGCTGATTTCCGCAAGAGCGAGGTTAACACATTAATAAGCCTGCCTTTTAAACGTGGCCTAGTTGGAATGCACTGTGTGGTATGTGGTCTTTAGTCTCATACATCACGTGTATAGCCTACATATTGGCCCTAAATTGCACAGAGATTTTGACGTCAGCGGACATGGCCTATGTTGTGTGGAATTTCAATATTGTGTTGTAGAATGTGCTTAATCTGCTTATCGTTATGATATACGTTTTCTATTTAATTAGGTAGTACCGCTTATGGCCGTGTCTATTGAGAATGGAGTGGATGTCATGTCTGTGGTATTTGGCAATTAACCACTTGACAGGTGGGATGGCACCGTTCTGCTCTGTCTGCTGCTGCCCATCTCATCAGTGTCTGCCTGTGGATTGGGCTCCCTCTGCAGTGAAGATTATCAGTTGAAATAATTTGACCATCCATTTTGTCTTTTGTTGTATGCTCTTTTTATTCTTGTCTATGCAATATTGTTTCAGAAGACATTTAGCTAAAAGGTAGCCTAACAACAAACCTACTATAGTACAATTCTGGTGAAAGCCAGAATTGTCATAATTAGGCCATCACTTTCATCAAGTTTCATTTGTTCAAAATCCTAGAAGGGGGAACGCAGTAAAGCAAAATCTACCCGGGTGTGAATTATTCACAAGTCTAGTGTTTTCCAATCTGTGTGTATGTTAGAATTGTTCTTATCCCAAAGCCGTAGCAGGCATTTACAATTCTGATTTTCTAGATCTGACCCTACTTTCTCAAATGTTTAATTGAATCTTGAGTGATGCCTTTTATTTTAATACAATCCACTGCTATCTTATTCTGCGCTACGTGCTTGGGCCCTCGAGCGACTGGCCCTGTCAAGGCTTGCCTAAGTCCTGCCTGTGTAGCAGAAAATAGCTTTAAATGATCATCTAGGCTAACCATTGCTGAACATGTATTTACCATGGAGCTATCAATGTAATTAATGGTGATGGGTTATTAAATCCTTGATAAATTCACTATTTTCTCTTATGAGATGGATATTAATTGACATTGTCATGATCACTCCCTCACCTCTGACTGTAATGTCATTTTACACATCAATGAAGATGTAGGCCTATGGATTAATGGCAATTAGGCAACGTCCGTTTTATGGGCAGTTTGATAGGCGCAGCTGAAAAAACCTTAATGGTCGTAATGTGTCCTCGTCCTCTTAGGTCAAGAGGTAGTCCAAGATGGCTGCAGCATCTTATGATCAGCTGCTGAAGCAAGTGGAGATACTGAAGATGGAGAACTCCAACCTTCGACAAGAGCTTGAGGACAACTCAAACCACTTGACCAAACTGGAGACCGAAGCCTCCAATATGAAGGTAAAAGGCAGAAAGCAGATTTTGGATTATTTACTAAGAACCCATGTTTGTTCGTTATGTGACACTGTAGCAAAACATTTTGCAATGTAAAATGCAAACAGGCTTTATTGGATAAGTACAGATGATAGGCTCTCCCCGTTCCACTCCTTTTTCTAAGCTTTTCCTTCCGTTTCATGCCCACTGAACACAACCCAGCCTTTCCTCTAACCCAGGACCCTATAAAATTAAATGTTAACTACAAAGTAGCCTATTGCCTACCTGGCAGAATTATTCATTTTTTTCATCAATCCATTTCCCATTTTATTATTTTTTTGCAAACTCTGCAATCGCATGAGTGCAGCAGCAACACTGGCCTCTTCCTGATGCTCACTTGCATTAAAGGCTAACTGGACATAAAAACAACAACATCCCAGAACTCAAACATGCTTTTTCTGCACAAACCACTGATCTGTCTTTCACGTCTATGACAATGCCCTTTTGTTTACAAATTTAGCCACAACCATGCATAATGCACATTCCTTAATAATGACTAACTTCTTATAGCAGGCATTATAGAAAATGAACACGGGTCTCATAAACCATCTCAAGCACAAGCCCATGTGCTAGTGAGTAGCCAGCTGATCTTTATATTTCAAGTCTAGCCAGCTTGGCTCTATTTGCTTGCAAACAAGGTAGAACAGTTTAATTGTAATGAACACAACCTTCTGTCCATCTCCAACTGTTTGATCAGCATGCTAGCCTGTCCACTTTGTTCAGATGTTGAAATCAAGTGGCCTTTCTTATTTCTCAGATTGAGAACGAGTTGCCAATTCCTTTATATAAGAGTTTTTTTTAATGCTCATTGCACTTTTATTGAAATGACTAGACAGCTAGTACAAGTCTGTGGCTAAAATGCTGCTTGTGGTAATGCAATGCCTCACGCAACAAACTGAGCATTCATTTTCCAGAATCGATGTTCATTGATGCTCCCGTTTTTGGTAGGGTCTGCTCTTTGTGCAATTTGAAGAGTTGAAACATAACCTTTTCCAAGCAATATCCTTTTTAACTTCCTCCTCTATTACGATAAAATGCCTCAATGTTTTTCGGTGTCCATATGATGGATTATGTTGGACCAAACCGCAAATACAGAGTTGAAACTGCTTGTTAGAGAGGAAGACGTGACCTTTCATCTGTGTTGTTGAGAGTGGCATTGGCTTGGTGTCTGTGGGAGGGGGAAGGTGCACACAGCACGGAAGGAGCGAAGGAGACGAGGCCAAAAAGACATGAGAACAAGCGGACATAAAAGCTCAAAACGAATAATAGAAAAACCTTTGGAATATTGTTCAAAAACATACATTCTAATTAATTGAATTAATTTCATGTAATGCCCGGCCCTATTTACTAGCTGTCAGATCCTTGTTTTCTCCGTCCTTGTTTAATCAATTCCTCTGAAAGCTCATTGGAGGTCCAAGGAATCTCCGTTGATCCTCTCGACCAATGCACTTTGAGGTGTTTTGACACTTTCTCACACAACCTAAGTCTGTTCATGAGAGGAGCTGCCATCCTGAGCTAGGCTGCTAAATGTCTCTCTCTCGCTCACACACACATGCACGCACACATGCGCACACATGCACACACACACACAGAGTGGTTGGATGTGCCAGCCTGCTTGGTTGCGTAACTGGATGATGTGACCTGGCAGGCTGAGGATACAAGAGGTGATCTAAGTCCCAGGGCTTTTCTCTTCTCACAGGAAGATTTTGGTTCTCAACAGTCTTTGCCATTGTCTTCTACCCCACAATGCGCCCCTGGGTAGTCACTGGTGCCACCTCACATTAGGGAGCACTACGCTCTTCCATGTAGCAGTGAATGTAGTCGGGAAACAAACTCCAATATACTCATCTCCTGATAATGCATTTGTAAGAAAGAGGGACAGTCAAATGAAAACGAGAAGGAAAGTGGATGTGATAATGGTTTAGTTGCCCAAGTTGTACCAAGGGCATTTTTTGTTTCTCAGGTAAAAACTCAAAGCTTACTGGCCCTGTTTTTCCACACAACAATATTGAGCCTATTATAGGGCAGCTGCATGATAAGAATGGGGGATATACTCCCCATGGTCGTGTGTGTGTGTGGCCTGAAACACTTATCTTAATGTACTATATGAAGATACAACACTGTTCTGTGTATAGACCTACTAGTTTACAGACATTGTCTGGGCATTATGGAAATGTTGTCTAATGTAACAGTAACCCAATATGACCGCCCATTCACTACTGCCATATTTTCTTGGATGCAAACAGCCGGCAGTAGAAGATTACTCCATGCATTATTCATCCTAGCCAATTTACACGCTAGTAGCCTATATAATGAATCTAGCCACCCCAGTCCCTTTAGCAGGGAGGAGAGGGAGCTTATCAGGACCTTCTTTATCTTCCAGCTTCCCCCACCCATTTTCTTTTCTTAGATTGCGTCCCAAATTGCACCCTATATGGTGCACTACTATGGGCCCTGGTCAAATGTAGTGCACTACGGTGCCTTCTGAAAAGTATTTTCAGATTTCCACATTTTGTTGTTACATTTTGTCACTGGCCTGCATACAATACCCCATAATATCAAAGTGAAATTATCTATGTTTTTAGACATTTTTACAATAATCAAATTTATTTGTCACATACATGTGACATGGAATATGTTAATGCGAGTGTAACGAAATGCTTGTGTTCTGCATCCGACAATGCAGTAATAACCAACTAGTAATCTAACCTAACAATTCCATAAACTACTACCTTATACACACAAGTATAAAGGGATAAGGAATATGTACATAAAAAAAGATATATGAATGAGTGATGGTACAGAACGGCATAGGCAAGATGGAGTAGATGGTATAGAGTAGTTGACGTTGCTCTTATATTCAGTAGTTCTTCCTGACTGTATGTAATGAAATTTAAGATTACCTGGGGTACCAATGTAAGAAATAACACGTAAAAAAACAAAATACTGCATAGTTTCCTAGGAACGCAAAGCGAGGCGGCCATCTGTCGGCTCCGGTAGTACTATGTACAATTAATAAAACATTTTAAAGCTGAAATATCTTGAGTCTAAGTATTCAACCCCCTTTGTTATGGCAAGACTAAATAAGTTCAGGAGGAAAAATTTACTCAAGTCCCATAAGTTGCATGGACTTTGAATATTCCTTTGAGCATTCTGAAGTTATTGATCCACCATCCAAAGTGTAATTAATTTCACCCAGTCACTACAAAGATATAGGCGTCCTTCCTAACTCGGTTACCAGAGAGGAAGGAAACTGCTCAAGGATTTCACCATGAGGCTAATGGTTACTTTAAAACAGAGTTGGCTGTGATGGGAGAAGACGGATCAGCAACATTGTAGTTACTCCACAATATTAACCTAATTGACAGTGAAAAGGAAGCCTGTACAGAATAAACATTTTCCAAAACACGCATCACGTTTGCAATAAGGCACTAAAGTAAAACTGCAAAAGATGTAAAGAAATGTCTGAATACAAAGTGTTATGTTTGGGGCTAACGCATCACTGAGTGCCGCTCATATTTTCAAGCATATTGTTGGCTGAATCATGTTATTTTGGTATTTTATTAGGATCCCCATTAACTGTTGCTAAAGTAGCAGCTTCTCTTCCTGGGATCCACATGAAACATGACATAATACAGAATATTTATAGATAACAGCTCAAGGACAGAACCACATAAAAAAAAAGTAGCCTACATATCAATACATACACAAACAATAGAGGTCAAATAGGGGAGAGGTGTTGTGAGGTTTTGCTTGATCTGTTTTTTGAAACCAGGTTTGCTGTTCACTTGAGCAATATGAGATGGAACGGTGTTCCATGCAATAATGTCTCTACTACTGTATGCTTTCTTGAATTTGTTCCTGATCTGGGGACTGTGAAAAGACCCCTGGTGGCATGTTATGGGTATGCTTGTCATCGGCAAGGACTGGAGAGTTTTTTTATTTTTATTTAAAAAAGCGGAATAGAGCTAGGCACAGGATAAATCCTAGAGGAAAACCTGGTTGTCTGCTTTCCAATACACTGGGATACTAATTCACCTTTCAGCAGGACAATACCCTAAAACATCAACCTGTATGGCAATACTTAAATGGCTGTCTAGCAATGATCAACAACCAATTTGACAGTTTCAAGAATTTGTAAAAAATATAAAAGTGCAAATATTTTACAAGCCAGGTGTGCAAAGCTCGTAGACTTTCTCAGAAAGACTCCCAGCTGTAATCTCTGCCAAAGGTGATTCTAACACTCCATGGATGGAAGGCCTATCAAGTTTGTATTCACGGCCAACATGTCCCTAGTGTCCTACGTGCCAAAGAAAGGGGTGTGAATACTTCTGTAAATTAGATTTCTATATTTCTAAAAACATGCTTAGACTTTGTCATTATGGGGCATACTGTGTAAATCCATCCCCAAAAAGTATTAATTCATTTTTATTTAATGCTGTAATAAAATGTGGAAGTCAACTGGTATGAATACTTTCTGAAGGCACTGTACATGGGGAATAGGGTGCCATTTGGGACTCAATGTGAATGAAAGAGATTTTGGCTGTGCAGCGATACCAACTAACCGGCCAGCCCCTCCATCTCTTTCTCACCCCAGAGGCAGGCAGCGCTCCCTGGGTTGGCTTCAGTATGCCAGTGCCTCCCTGGAGGACTAATGGTGCTATACCATGCATGCTAATGAGGAGATGACTGGCTATGGGGGCTCCCTACTCCCTTGCCCATGAAGTAGACTATCGTAAATAAGACATCTGTTTTATCCCCCCACTCCTTCCCCAACAATATATATATATTTTTTAAACCTTGCATTTGTCTTTTCCTGCTAGTACTGACTTTGCCAATTTAAAGTAAGTAATCGACTTTGCCGATTACTTACTGTGATTGTCTCACTTAGCTATTAAGATGAATGCACTAACTGGAAGTCGCTCTGGATAAGAGCGTCTGCTCAATGACTCAAATGTAAGTAAGGACAAGATTGTGTATCCTTTCCTGAATCCCAAATCAACCCCTAGCCTCTATCCTTTTGTGTTGATCTGACAGGATGGGAGTAGGCTGGTAGTGCCTATCTTGCCCTCTGATAGACTGTGGAATTGTTGCCATATTGCTTACACCAATCTAATCCTCTCTGATCTAATCAAATGCCTAGAGCATGCGGGCTAAGGGTTGATTTGTTATTCAGTCTGAGAGCTTACTGCTTTTGTAGAGCGTTTTTGCCATGTTGCCTTTCCATTTCCTTGTAATAAATGCGTGTATGGACTCAGCATGTAGGGACTTGCTTTGGTATATTTTTGGTACAAGCTTAGTCAGTCATTAGCTATTAGTCATTGCTAGGGAGAGTCTTGCAGTATGTGTCATCAGTCTTACTCGCAGTATCTGAGACTGTCTACACACTTTCCAGTAGCTTTGGAGCTGGTTGGGGTTTGCCTCTCTATTTTGGGCATTTGAGTGAGGGTCTCTGTGCTTCCCTTAGCTGGGGAGAGTCTTCCTCTGTTACTTGTCCAACACTGATGAAACATCCTTTTATCTCAGTAGGTTTGGAACTGAGTTTGGGGTTTGCCTCAGTCTCACTTTTGGGTGTGTGAGGCAGGGGGTCTACTGGCTCTACCCTTAGCTAAGTGCTGAATGCGCCACTCTATCTATTAACAATTCACTCGATCAGGTCTGCGTAGTCGGTCTGCTCTTGCGCAAATGGAAAATACTGCTAACTCAGTGAATTTAGTAAGCCTAGGGCTATGCTACCTGCTACTCTGCAACCAGATATTTCACACTGGGGGGGAAAGTGGCTGGCTCACCCTTTTTGTGTAGCTGCAGATACAGTATCAGCCTGGGTTTGGCTTAGGGATTTGGAGGAGATATCAAATAAGAAAACGTGTTAAACAAAAAGGGTAATGTTCTAGTTTAAATAATTGTCACGGTTGAGCTAGGCCCTCTGTTCCATGATCTAACCAGACATTGATGCTGTAAACGGTTAATGAGTCACATTTATTCATTGTGTAATGTGGATAGCAATGTCATCACCTGTAAAAGAGAAGAAATGTTATTTTATGGTCGCATGCTGACGGTTGGTTTAAGTGTGCAAAACGTTTTTATTTTGTTAGAACTCTTGCGATTCAGTTCAGTTTGTTTCTGTTGCAACTTCCAGTTTTTATTGTCCCCCCCCCCGATGAAATCAGGGAGGGGGCTGTGTATCTGTCTCCATCCGCTAGTATGTTTGTTCGTTTGTCACATACAATATCTCAGACAACACTGGCCCGATTTTGACTCGGGTGAACGATGCTTCTTACCTTACCGTAGAGATCCGTCATTTACAAAATTAGGGGGGGTGGTATCTGCATTATTCGTGGGAGATATGTTTACTGTTGCATTGTTTTCTTTTGGAAATACTTGTACAGTTTTTGGCTTATTCTTCACTTGATAATACAAAACCTCACTCTGGCAAGAAGAAAACACACCATTGTATTGAAGTCACTGTAAAATCGAACCACTGGGCCAACGTCACAGTAATCTTTGCACTTGGGGCCACAGCGGCATTCATTGTTGACCTGTATTGTTCTTATTTCCTTCCTGGACTATATAGCGCCGTAGAGAGAGCAGGATATTGCATCCTCCTTACTAAATAGGGTTTAACCTAATACTTGGCCTAGGCTGTAGTAAATTAAGTGTTTTGTAGGTTAACGGTAGCCTAAGTAGTAAAATCACAATGACTGTAGTGCAAAGATTCTGCATATTCTAAATAGGGGGAAGGGTTATAATTTGCAACCAAGTGAGAAGTATTAGGCCTATCTTGTCTTAATATCGCCTCCATAGTATTCCTTACTGGGGAGAACCCCTGTTGAGATCATAACTAATTAGGTAATTCAAGGGGTGGATAATGTTTATGACTAATGGATGAGATTACAAACAGTCTGCCTTCTCCCCTGTGGTAATCCAGTCTCATATTCATCAGAAACAGTATTCCCCCCCCCTTTTTACACACACAGACACTGCTGCTTCTGAGGCGCTCCCTTCCCTCTGCACCTCAAAGAAGGCAGGATGTCTTTTTTTTTTTTGTCTCTCCCTTCCACACATTGTATCTAATGAATGTGCCTCTCATTTCCTGTCCTCCAGCCATTTCCTCTCTCCTCAGGGCCCAGGGCCTCCAAAACGCAAACTATCCCCTTTAGAGTGCACTCCTTTTGACCAGGGCCAATAGGGTTCTGGTCAAAAGTAGTGCACTATGTAGGGAATAAGGTGTCATTTGAAAAGTAGTCCCTATACAGTGCACTAAGGTGCCATTTGGGATGCAACCAGGCTCTCACAGCTGCAGGGAGACGAGAGCACAAACACCACACTCTTCATCAAGGAGCACAGAGCAGGCTTCCTTTCTTTCCTACCCACCAAGCCAATTACACACAACACAACGAGCTCCATTTTAGTTAGATAACTATGGTTACAAACACTCACACAATTTGAACGTTTATCCTATGCAGCCTACTTAACATAAACCCTAAAGCTTTAGATAAGTACTACACTAAAAATCTTCATTCATGTTATCCCGTATGTGGAAAGGAGTTATGTCAAGTGAAATGTTTTTGCTATATTTTAAGTTCCTGGCAGAAAGTTTCTGAAGAAGTTGGCTGACTTAAAAATCCTTGTGACAACTAGAGGATCATTCCCAGTGACAACTGTCAGGCCAGGACTTGCATCCCAAATAGCACCCTATTCCCTACGTAGTGTGCTACTTTTTTTTTACCAGAACCATATGGACCCTGGTCAAAAGTAGTGCACAATATAGGGAATAGTGTGCTCTGTGGGACACAACCCATGTTCAGGCAGCTCTGGGATCCAGATGGGGGAAGGAATAATTTCAGTTAGTGACAGTGTCCTGTCATGGCGTATCAAAGCGTGTGGCTTTGATTCTCTTCATGTCATGTTCTATCAAAGGAACAGTCATAATATGACACAGTAATATGACATCATCAGAGGTGTGTGTGTGTGTCTAGGGCTGACCCC